>NC_140585.1:1110068520-1110543520 GCF_964204655.1 Triturus cristatus | reverse complement strand
TTTTTTAAATGCTATGTTTTTTTTTTCAGGTTTTACACCGTGCGCACACCGTGCGCGCACTGTGGGCACTCTGTGCGCTTCGCGCACCGAGCACCCACGGTTCGCAGTGCGCGCAGGGTGCGCGCACCTCGCGATTTAAAAAAAAAAAAAAAAAAAAAATGTTTTTTTTTTCCCTTGGGGGTCCTTCTGTGACCCCCTGACTAAGGCTAGGGGGTCAGGAACTGTCCACTCTGCCCCCTTTTCACGTTCTCCACCTTTGTTTCTCACCCCCTCCGACTGCGAGAGACAAAATGGTGGCTGACACTTCCTGGTTTCGACCGATTCGAATGTTTACCGACATCTAACAACCAATCAGAATTGCGCTCGCGCACGGCAGGGTGCGCGCACAGTGCGCGCGTATAGATATTGATTAGCTTTTAAATGCTATTTTCTCAGGAAATACTGAACTGATTTACACCAGACCTGCAAAAGGCACTTCCTTGACCTTATGACTACCTCTCTGCCAAATTCCACGTAATTCTGTTCAGCCGTTCGGGCTGTAGCTGCGACTAAAGGTCCTATGGAAAAATGTGTTTTGGGACCCCCCCTTTTTCTCGGTGCCCGCTTGACGAATCACCCCGAGACTTTCAGGGTAGGAGCTGGACGGATTGCCCCATTAGTTTTGAAAATTTCGTGAGGATTCGTCAACCGGCGCCAAAGTTATTCAAAATAGAATTTTGAGAATTCCTATGGAAACTAGGTTGCAACTATAACTATCGCTCTCCATCTATCTATGCCTATCTCTATCTCTCTCTATCTCAGTCTATGTCTATCTATCTCTCTCTCTATTTCTATATTGCTATGTCTATCTCTCCATCTCACTAAGTCTCTATCTCTCTATATATCTATCTCTATTTCTATCTATTATCTATCTCTATCTGTATCTCTCTCTATATATCTCTATTTGTCTATGTATCTGCCTCTATCTATTTCTCTATTTCTATCTCTATCCCTCGCTAAATCTCTATTATGTTCTCTATCTCTCCAACTCTAAATCTCCACATATCTCTCTCCATCTCTATCAATCACGATCACTCTCTCCCTCTCTCTCTTTATATACATCCATCTCTATATCTCTCTCTCTCTATGTGTATCTCTCTCCATCTCTTTTTATATCTGTCTCTATCTCTCAAAATCTAACTATCTCTATCTGTCTCTCTCTATCTCCATCTATCGCTACCTATGTCTCTCTAGCTCTATGTCGCTCTATCAGTCTCTAAGTTTCTATATGTCTCTTTATATCTATCTCCATCTCTATCTCTCTCTGTGTCAAGCTATCTATCTTCCATCTATCAATCTATCCCTAGCTCTCTCTTTCTAGCTCTATATTTCTAGATCTATCTATATCTCTCGCTCTCTCTCTGTTTCTACATCAATCTCTCTCTCTCTCTCTCTCCATATCGATCACAATCTATCTCTCCATCTTTATCTCTCTAGCTCTGTATCAATCTATCGCTGTCTCTCTATCTCTTTTTATCTCTCTCTATATATATTTATATCTCTATCTGAGGGATAAAAAAGTAGATTTCCCGTATATAAGGAGTATCGGACCTATATTATGTTAGCATGATGCATCTATACGTACACTCCCTGTTTGCTATATATATGCTTTTGCTTGGAGGAAACTCGTTTATTTCCTCCCTGTATATCTATTGCTAAAAGAGTAGGCCAAGAATCATACAGACGCCATCTTCTGAACATATGCTCGAGCACGGGCCGTGATCACGTGTTGATCACGTGCAGTTGTTAGGCCCCAGTTCATCTGAGTTACTGGTAGCAGCTGAAGGTAGGCTGTTTACTTGACCGTTCTAAAACTCAAGGTCGCATCTGGCTTTGGGGGTGATAAGCCCATTCCTGGAGGCGCCATGTCTACACTCCCAGGCACCAAGACGAAAGGGAGTCACCCCTCCTGACCTCATCCGTAATAGATAGTCAGGCCTTTGTACTAGTCTGATGTGTGCCATATATGGTCCTTTCCTGGAGCTCGAGGGCCAACTGGTATTTTTCCTTTTACAGTGATTGTATGTGTTGAACCAAAAAGTATATAACCTCATGTTTGAATCCAAGCCAACAGCCTTCTCGGCGCACCTGATGGGTGAGGTTCGGAGAGGCTCCTCTATAGAGTATTTTTGTTTAATAAACGATTGAACCTTCTTCACTGCCAACTGACTGATTATTTGGTAATGGTATTGGGACTATTGGTAGGTATGTTGAAGATTGCATTAATCTCTTAGCATGAGCTGAAAGCCATTTTGTACTTGGCAGCCATTTTACTTAGCTATGTGCTGGACATTTGCTGTTTCCCTCTCCCAGAGTCTTGCACATGCTCAGATGGGCCTAGCTAGTAGAATGCGCCTGTTCCTAATATAGAACTGTCAGGCTGTTCTAACTGATGTCAGCAACTTATTACTCCTCCTACTTGTTGACTGTGCAGTTTCTGTATGACCATCTATGTGCATAACTCTTCTCATGTGTACTTGTACTGCCTTTTTTCAGCCCCTGTGTGGGTATATAATGCCCCTGTTCTCTGTACTCCTTAGAAAATGTCTCATACAGTGATTTGAGAATACTGTGCGACGCATTTTTTCCCTCTTCAGAGGTTAAATAAAAAGATGTCTTTTATATTACAGCTTCTGTGCCAATCTCTTCTTTGTTGGTTTAACAGGACCAGGTGTATCAGTGAAGCCCCTGAGAAGTTTTTGATTTCTACAGGTATAGTCCTTTAGTTTATTTTTATGGTACATCAGTTGGCGACTCTGGTGGGACTTCGTGACAGGGTTGTCCTCCCCGTAAACAGGTGGTAAGGACAAGGGGTAATTCTGGTCAAGCGGGTGGACGGAAAAAGGATCCTTTGAAATTTAGCCATCTTTGGTATGAACTTACTCCGCTCTCACGATCAGAGTATCCCCAGCTGCTAGTGACCCTTCACCGGAGTCCTACGGGCGTAACCCAGGAGCTGACCGTGTTGGTCTTCAGGAGTTGGCAGTGGAGAACACGCAATTGTACCTGTGTGCACCAGGTGAGTGGAATTGCTTTGATGTTCTTGGCATGCACTGTTGAGCAGTGCTTTTGAAGCAGTTAACTGTGTAAGTATTTGGTGGTCAGTGTACCACGGAGAATCTTGGGGGTCTGACGGGGCAGCATTGTGGTGGCTGCACGTATAGATGCTCCACGGACCTTTTGTGAACAATAGAGATGCCGATCGGACGCCTGGTGTGGCACGTGTGGTGCGCGCCCGGCCTCACTGCTCTCGGAAAAGCCTGTGGCTGTACCTGGGTAGCCTTGGGAAAACATCTGAAGCAGTGTTAATGAAGCGGGCTTAGTCAGAATAGTCACAAGAGTGAACCAGGAAGGCTGCGGGATGGTCTGTAGGTCGGTCTGTGGTTATACCTGTCTGACGGTCTCTTGATAGTCTTTGGACTGCTTGATTTTGGTATCTGTCGGTCATGGAATCTGAATTTGATCGATTCTCCACGAACAGGAGTCGACTGGCTCTGTTCTTTGTTTGAAAAGACGTCATTTTGAATATCTTTGTGTATATATATATATATTCACTGAAAAAACCATAGGTTTCAGGGGTGTTATAGTTAGCTGGACTTTTCACTTGTACAAAACCATTGAAAATCCCCCGTTATAGTTAGTTCAGCTAACTATAACTCGGGCGCCCGCAATGCACTGCTGATGACGTCACATATTACATCACTCATGACATGGTCAGTGACATCACTCATGACATCACTGATGACATCTGAAATGACATCACTGATGACATCACTGATGACATCATCCAGTGAATGTGTGTTTTTCTGAAAATTAAATATGTTTTATATATGTATATCTCAAGGTCGATGGAAGAATAAATGGGTATATAAGTGTCTAAATGGATGATTTGTTTTTGAAAAATTGATTGTGTAACTGACTGATTAAGTGTATCATAGTGAATACATGGCTTAGTGAGTAATGTTTAAATATGTAAATATCTGTATCAGTCTCTCACTTTGTGTATAAGTGGCTGCATGGGTTGGTGAGTAGCTACATGGGTGTCTATATAGGTTATTAGTTGGTTTTTTGAGTATCAGTCTGAGTGTCTGCATGGTTCGGTGGGGGGTATTACGTAGTGCATAGGTGCATGAATGAGTGACTCACTGTTTGTATGTGTTGAACACAGCATGTGTGCAGGACTGTATGGGTGGATGAGTGTGTGTATGGGTGTGTTAGTGAGTGAATGACTGTCTCAATAGTGTCTTTATGAGTAACTACATATGTTTTAAACTAGTATATGTGACTATTGGTGTATATATGTGAGTATATGTGAGAGTGAGAGATTGAAAGAGTTCCTGTATGAATAAGTATGTGTTTCTATAAGTGATTGTTTAAAAGACTAAGTATGTGTAAGTTTCCGTAGAAGTAAGTATGGTGGTGTGTGTATAACTGTATATGCAAGTAAATGTATGTTTGATTCTTTATTAGCATGAGTGACTATGTGTGTGAGTAACTCTATGGATGAGTGGCATTGTGTAACAGGATGTATAGGTGTATGAGTACATATGATGAGTGAGTACATGTATGAGTGACTGTATAGGACTGTTGGTAAATGAGTGGATGTGTATGTGGATCTTAGAATTACTGAAGAGGTTGTTGTAACTGGTATTGGTATGTCCATTGTTTTGAAAATGTTAGTCTCTATTTTTGAATGTGTGTATCAAAGGTTATATTAGGGTGAGAGGAGGTCTGCCACTCTATCACAAGGATGATGTCATCAGTGATGTCATCAGTGATGTCATTTGAGATGTCATCAGTGATGTCATGAGTGATGTCACTGACCATGTCATGAGTGATGTAATATGTGACGTCATCAGCAGTGCATTGCGGGCGCCCGAGTTATAGTTAGCTGAACTAACTATAACGGGGGAATTTCAATGGTTTTGTACAAGTGAAAAGTCCAGCTAACTATAACACCCCTGAAACCTATGGTTTTTTCAGTGAATTTCTGAGGTTTTTTAAATGCTAATTCCTAACTATAACGTGCCTGAAACCTATGGTTTTTTCTGTGAATTTCAAAGGTTTTTTAAATGCTAATTTCTAACTATGCCTACAGAGATAGGACATGTGAAGAAAGAAGAAAAAATGCACAGAAAGAAACAAAAGAAGTGCAGAAAGAAGCAACAGAAGTCCTCAAATACGAAGATAAGTGCAGGAAGAAGGATAACGTGCAGAAAGAACAAAAAGAAGAGCAGAAAGAAGCCTTGTTGCAAAATCATCCTGTACCCTCAACTTTTTCAGACGGATACTGGTGGTAACTGAGCCTGACTAACCAGTCCTAGAGCCAGTGCTATGTTAAAAGACACTTAGAATACAGTGAAAACACCTACATACACTAGGGAACATTATGCGTTGGGGTCCCCCTGTGATTAGCATGACCTCCTCTGTAAGCCCCTAGTATATAAGAGGGCATGGGGATTAAAACTACCTCTTAAAACTGGCCACAGGGCGTTTTTGCACACGTTAACTCAGGCCCCGTCCCCTCCCTTCACCACTGTGTAAACACGCCCTGTGTCCATTTTTAGTTGGGAGATTAAGTTCATTTGAATCCTGAGGGTCCCTAGGGTCCAACTAGCCCACTAGGTACCTCCAGTAAGTGCCACAGAGCTGCGTTGCAGAGAGGTGTAAAAAGTGGCACGGCCTGGACCACCTCTCTGCAATGCAGCTCAGTGGCGCTTACTGGAAGCACTTGGTGGGCTAGTTAGCCCCCAGGGGCCCTCAGTATTGAAGGGAAATTATATCCCCAATTTAAAACGTGCCATAGTGCGTGTTTGCACACGTCACCTCAGGCCCCGTCCCCTCCCTTCACCACTGTGTAAACGCGCCCTGTGGCTGTTCTAAGTTGAGAGATTAAGTCCCCTTGAATCCTAAGGGTCCCTAGGGTCAAACTAGACCACTAGGTACCTCCAGTAAGCGCCACAGAGCTGCGTTGCAGAGAGGTGTAAAAAGGGGCTTGGCCTCAGAACACCTGGCTGCAGCGCAGCTCCCTGGCGCATACTGGAGATACCTGTTGGGGGCGCGTTTGCAGAGTGCTGCACGGAGGGGGCATGGCCTCCGGCACGATGCCAGTCTTTTATTTATTTTAGTTTTTTAAGAAGGGGGGCTGTTTGGTTCCCCTTCTTATTCTAATTTATTGGCCCTGATGACCCCATCCCCCAGGGCCAGTCTCCTAATTATATTTTTTTGACCCCAATCCCCAGGGCCGGCCACTGTTTTTTATTATTTTTAAAAAATATATATTTATAGACACACCTAGGACATGCTGGACAAACCGTACGTACCTATCACCATGACGATTTGCGTGATATTCATTAAAAGGCGACTATGCATGCAATGAATCCACGTGGAATGTATTTACACCACTAGTGAAGCTCTGACATGTCTGATGCCCTACCGTGCCTAATCCCGGTAGACACCCTTGTCGTTTATTTATACAAACATGGGTAGCTATTGACGGGCACATTTAATACACATGCACACCAAGCCATTCAAAGGGGATTAGACAAAAATTCGACCAAAACTATGCAAGAAACCCCCCTCATGGTTAATAAAACACACATCCACTGCCGGATGTGTAATACTTTTTATTTTACTCTCTGGAAAGGGGACGAACATCACTTGAGAGTCACAGCGCGCTCCTGACAGAGCCCAATGCTGTGTTACACCCACCATTGCCTGCCGTGTGCCACACACCTCTGTGTTGTATTCCACTAGCTAATGCATATGCTATGACACTCTCTAGCCCATGTGCACTGTAACACCACCCCGTGAATATGTCATGCCACACTTGTCTTCGCACGGGTTATATTGCCCCATCTAACGTGCCTTTCTCGATGCCTATGTTATAACGCACAGTGCTATGCCATACATATTACAATCTGGGATCCATATCTTTGTCACAGTGCATATGCAACCTTACACTCCCCAGCACATATTTTATATTACAACTTTAGAGACTAGTTAGGTTACACAACACTGCCCTGTGCATATTACACTCCAAGGCGCATATCGCATAGCACGCGCTAGTGCCTGTGCTATCTCGCGCTCTCCAATGAATCTGTCATTGCGCACAATGTATTGCATATTATATTTCACGCCCGGTTCATCTTATATCACACTTTTTGGTGCATAGTTTATACCATACACTATATCTAGTTTTCATTTTCAATCGTGCTCTCAGGACTATGTTCTATATAACACTGTGTTCACCTACCCTTTTCACGGGCATTACATTTTGCGATAGGGGGTGGAGGGTCAGGGGGTGTTTCTGCCAAGTGAGCCCGGAGTCACAGTCACAAACGTCCTCTTCTTCCTGAATAAAAGTGAGATTATGCTGCATACTTGTTCATATTTTAAGTAGTTCGCACAGACACAATGTTTTAAAAACAATAAAGTTCCTAATACCTGCCTTCTCTGAACAGTTAGCTTGCTGCCCCATCCCCTTCCTCCCTATCCTCTGTTGTGTGAATCCATGGACTAGCCTCCTCCCTCCTGCCATGCATGGTCTGATGTGCTGCCACTGCCCTCAGTATGATGTACCAGTCCCCTCCTCCTGCCCTCCATTGCCCAATTCTATGCCCCATCATTGACCTCCTGCTTAAACTCTGTGCTTAGCTTGCTGCCCCTATTCTCCTTCCCCCTGCCCTCCGATGTCTTTGTGCATGCCCCTGCTCCATCCTTTTTGCCCACCATGTCCCATGGACCTGCCACTCCTATCTACTCTGAGTGTTCTGTTGAGCTGCCACTCCCCTCCCACCTGCCTAGCATTGTCAGATGACTGTAACCTGTCCCTGCCACCTCCACCCTGCCTGTCCACATGCCATGCCCCTATCCTCTTCCTCCTGTCCTACATGGTCCATTGTACTGCCACACCCTTCTGCCCTCCCTGGTCTGTTGTGCTGCAGCTGCTCCTCCTGCCTGCCCCGTGTGGTCTGTTGTGAGGTCCCTTCCCCTGAACTTTCTTGTCTGTGCACAGGTCCTGACCCTCCCTTCTATCCTCCATCGTCCTTTGTGCATGCCCCTCCACCCTCCTTCTTGCCCATCATAGCCATTGTGCTGCCACTAACCCTCCCACTTGCCATGCATGGTCTTCTGTGCTGCCATGGCCCCTCCCACCTTCCCTGTGTGGTCAGTTAGCTGCCCCTGACCCCCTCCCACCTTCCCTCCATGGTCTGTGTGTATGCCATCACAGTCTCACTGTTGCTCTTCATGGTGTGTCTTGCTTCTAGTGCCCATCCTGCCTGACCTCCATGGCTATCTTGCTGCTCCTGCCCTGCCCCCTTGCCCCCAGCCCTACTCCCTCCCTCCTGGCTTGTCTGTTCCATTGTAATGCCCCTGATCCGTCCCTCCTGCCCTTTATGGTCTGTTATGCTGCAGCTTTCTCTCCTGTCTGTCCATTATGGTCAGCTAGCTACCATTGCCTCTTGCCCCTCTGTTCTCTGTTGTCCATGTGCATGGTCCTGTCCCCTCCCTCTTGCTTTCTATGGATTGTTGTGCTGCACTCCCGTCCTGCATGCCCTGTGTGGTGTATTGTGCTGCTGCAAACCCTGATGCCTGCCCTGCAGGGTCAGTTTGGTGCACCTCTCCATGTCCCTCCTGTCCTCTGTTATCCAAGTCCATGTCCCTATCCCATTTCCTTCCATGATCCAATGTACCATACTTGCGAACATTTTGAACTTGGTAAGAGGGAGATTTTGAAAAAAAACTGGGGTATTGATTTTCCCCTTTGAGTTACATTGAAAAAGAGGATATTGTAGACAGGAGACAGATCAAATAAAGCCCATTTGAGCTTAAAAACATTGGACGTTTCCTGGCTGAATCGGGTCTGTTGGCATGTATGGTTGTACTACCATTGCCTCTACCTTCTGCCCACAATGGTCTATTACATTGCCACAGGCTTGAAGGAGGGTAGATTTTGTATCACAGGGGGCCCCTGGCCCGTTCTGTCCACACCTGAAGTATGAGACCCTTGTCCTTGCCCTGCCAGCTGCATTTGTAGGCCGTATTAAATTGACCAGCGGGTCCTGTGTTGCTATATAATTATCCTGAGACATCCTTACCACTCAGCCAGTATAAAACCCCTGTGTAGGCCCTTCTGTTCAATATGTAGGCCTCTTTGTTAAATTGACCATAGCTCTGCAATTTTAGTGTATAGCAGTCTGAAGGCAGGTCTGCGAGGCCTTCTGCTCCAAACCAGTAGCCCCCACCCTACCCGAGTGCTCCGTGCTCGGTATCAAAGTTCAACATCCCCCTGAAGCTGTCGACATACAGTAGGCTGCATCCTGGACTGGTACTTGCTTCCTGGGCAGGTTTCCCGCTTTTAAGGAAGTGGCAACCGCAGAGCGTCAAGTTAGGAGAACTGAGGAGATTTTATACATGAATATATTGAATTCCCGTACAATACCCATTATTTTCTGCTTGCTCTATGGAACTTACGATAAGCGATTGGCCTGAGAGACTGACCTTTTCACCCAGTCCATTGTCAGCATTAAGTGGGTAAATGACGAAATGTCTGGTAAAATCTGCAGACGAAGCTTTTGGGTAGCATACGTAGGTAGATGTAGCGTGCAAAGGAGCCCACAAAATGATATAAAAAGGGAGCACCCACAGATATCGACGGACTACCTCGCCGTCTGTATGTAGGTTAACAGGCAGTGCAGGTTTTCCCCAAGAGCTGGGAGCTCTTGTCTTCCTTTGCTTAAAATGTCTTGCTCTGCTTTGCTTGAAGTATCTTATTCTATTTTACCTATATGAAATGTCATGTTATGTTTAACCATTGTTCTCTTTACTTTTGCATTTAAAAGATTTTGTATTGTAATTGCAGGAATGCTTGCTCTAAGAGTAAACGTGAGTGTTCCTAGGTAACATTTTCCTTGGTGTAACTTGTTTCTCATGATGCATTTATAGATGTGTTTTCTCTCTCTCTCTGTCAGTACATTAATTGAGATACAGAGAATATCATGACAGCTGTATGATTATCTGGATTCTGTATTTTGTACTTTATGTCTCTATTCTGCGGTTTCTTTGAAGTTGCATCTTCTCATTAAACTGCCATTGTATTCTGCCTCCAATTCCATGTCTCATATGTCTGTTTTCTTCATTTTTGGAGCAAGCGTTCCTAGGCACCCCGGCTCAAATTAAGGTGCCCCTTTTGTCCCTGACTCACTCTCCTGCTCAGTTCTGTGGTGGCTCCCGGGGATCTGGGGACCGCCCCTAGCTTCCTTGACCCGTAATAGATCTTGCCTCCAACAGCCTCTCTTGCAAGTCCTGTATTGTTGGTTTGTTGCCCCTGCCCCCCTTTCCACTGCCCTCCATAGTCTGTTGTGCTTCCACGGCCCTTCCTGCCTGCTCAGTGTGGTTAAATTGTTGCCTTTGCACCCTCCTACCTGCCTTCAATTTTCAGAGTCCGTGCCCCTGGCCTCTGCCTCTCAACAGTATCCTAATGAACAACTAGATTGCTAACATTCTATATTTATTACAAAAGTGTGGAACGCCTGACATCATCTTGATGTAATCAAAACTGTAATACCTAGAGCATTTCCTTTAGAAATTACATATATGAGAGGGTCTTATTGGCATCAAAATTATGGTTAGTGCTCTAAAAGGCTAAAATAAGGACATATTTTCTGAGTTTTCAAATAGCGACAAAGCACTTTTAAATTATTTGTTATCTTTATGTTTTTTTATCCAGTTGACCACTTGATTAAATGTTGCACTTAGGGGAGATGATGTGGTGTTACTTCCAGAACTGCAGACTTTGCAACTGGGGAACCAGGTTGAAGTTTCTGCTTCAGCTCGACATTCTGTGATTCTGGTCAAATCACTTAGTCTCCCCATGTCTACAACCAAAATGAATGTGTTCTTGTGTGATGTAACCAATGCTCATGTAAAGCACTCCAATACCTGACAAGTCTGCACTATATAACACTGCAAAAACACAAAATAATAAGTGTTTTGCACACTTCTGTCATTGGGCTATATTTGGGCTACATCTGGGTGATTTTGGGCTACATTTGGGCTCTTTTGTCTCCGGTGGCCATCTTGGGAGATTTATTTGTTATGAAGTTTCCTAATTTCCTCATGTACTGCAGTCTCCTCAGTAGGAAATGCTTTCAGTTTTTTACTTTGATTCCATCATGAAGGTATTCAGATATGTCACACATTTGCCATAAATTCTGAATGTTAGCACTCTAGTTGCTCATTAGATCACTGTAGTAAAACTACTGCACCATGGAAGTCTGCTCCTGGTATTAAAAGTGCATGTTTCAGTCTGCATGTCAGAATTTTTTAATGAAATAAAAGAGGATTTGAGAAGTCACTCAAAATGTGCCCTCATTTTCTTTCTTCAGCATTAATCATAATTTCTATGGCAAAATGAACCTCCTCATTGTGTTCCTTTTTAAATTAAATGTTTTAAGTGTTACCAGTTTATTCCAATCAAGATGGCTTCAGGTGTGCCATACTTTTGTCATAATGAAGACAGTAAGCGCTCTAGTTGTTTTTAAGAACATTCTGGGACATTCTGTCATTGGGCTATACTTGGGCTACATCTGGGTGATATTTGGGCTACATTTGGGCTCTTTTGTCTCTGGTGGCCATCTTGGGAGACTTATTTGTTATGAAGTTTCCTAATTTCCTCATTTACTGCAGTCTCCTCAGTAGGAAATACTTTCAGTTTTTTACTTTGATTCCATCAAGAAGGCATTCAGATGTGTCACACATTTGCCATAAATTCAGAATGTTAGCACTCTTTTTGCTCATTAGATCACTGTAGTAAAGCTACTGCTCACCAGGGAAAACTGCTGCTGGTATTGAAAGTGCATGTTTCAGTCTGCATGTCAGAATTTTTTAATGAAATAGAAGAGGATTTGAGAAGTCACACAAAATGTGCCCTAATTTTTCTTTCTGCAGCACTAATCATACTTTTTATTGAAAAATGAACCCCCTCATTTTGTTCCTTTTTAAATTAAATGTTTTAAGAGTTACCACTTTAATCCAAGCAAGATGGCTTCAGGTGTGCCATACGTTTATCATAAGTAGGACTGTTAGCGCTCTAGTAGTTCTTTGGAACACTCTGGGAAGCTGCAGTAGAACACAAAGGAATCAACTGACAGTCTCTGCCCTTGTTGGATGTACATGTTTTACTGAGAATGTCAGACTTCATTCTCACATGACTGAGAAAGATAATGTGAATTTACAGAAAATAAGCTCTCAGTTTAGCCTATAGATCACCTTCCAAACCTCTGTGGTAAAAGGATGAGAAAATATTTTTCTCTCAATCATGATATCCCAGCAGAAGGCTTTTTCACATGGTGAAATCACCTTAGAACATACCACAATTCCTAAAATGAGTATGGTACCATCAACAAATGATTTATAATGTAACTAAAGTCTTAAAACCTTCTATTAACTGCAATGCTTTTTAATGAGGTGCTATCATGTATATTGGTCCCAAGATGGCTGCCAACACTTCTTGGATGAAGTGCTGACAGCCAATCAGATCTCAGGATGAGATGTGTGGTTAGGCTCCGCCCACATATATATATGCTTTTAAATGCTATTTTCTCAGGATCTACTGAACAGATTTACACCAAACCTACAAAAGGCACTTCCTTGACCTGAGGACTACCTCTCTGCCAAATTTCAAGTAATTCTGTTCAGCCGTTCGGGCTGTAGCTGTGTCTAAAGGTCCTATGGAAAAATGCATGGGAAAAACGCGTTTTGGGACCCCCCTTTTATCTCAGCCCCCGCTTGACGAATCCCCCCGAGTCTTTCAGGGTAGGAGCGGAGCGTAGCGCCCCACCTATTTTGAAAAATTCGCGAGGATTCGTCAACCGGCGCCAAAGTTATTCAAAATAGAATGTTGCGGATTTCCTATGGAAACGTGGTCCTAACTATAACTACCTACTGGCGACCGCCAGTAGGTAATATATATATATATATATATATATATTTGTCTTGTGTATGTTTGAATGAGCGTGAGGTTGTATGTTTTGCCAATGTTTGAACATGGCCATGTTTGGAAGTTTATTTTTATGATCGCATGAGGAACGCGTGACGACAATAACCATGCCATGTTTTAGCAAATTGAGTTGTTTTGGATGTTGTTGCCACCCTAATGATACGCGTTTGGCTGAAAGTCAACCTGCCCCGCCTGAGGGCAGCCCAAGTTATGATATGTATGTAAAGCATTGTATTACACCTCTCTTGTTTAATACACTATGGCATAAATATACTAAAGATAATGTGGAATTACAATGGCCCTTAACCAGTCTTTTGATGAAAAAAAGATACATTTTCTGCAGGATCGATGTTTTTCTAAACGTAGTCGACAGTCAATGTTTGACTCCCTAAGCCTGTGGCAGAAGGAAGCAAAGCGTAGACGTATGCGGGAAGAGAAAGTATGTAGGATGAAAGGAAATCAGACGATTACGCAGAAAGCTATAGCTTATGATAAAGCAAAAACTGAACAAGGGATTGATTGTGCAGACAGACAATTTAGATTGCAAGTGGACAAGACCTATGTGGCTAGGACTGAAGCGGAAGATGAGATAGAGGATTTATTGGATACTCGTCCACCTCCACCTTATGCTCTACAGCGTATATATCCCGTTGTTCCCCCGAATCTAGTACAGGCCCCTTCAGCTTCTGCCCCTGTTGTTTCCTCTTCCCTTGCCTCTCCGGGAACGTCCTCTGTTTTGTCTCCCTCATTGTCTGAGACGGCTACTTTATGGCCTGTTACACTGTCGTCTTCCGTTATGTCCACAGCTGTTTTGTCTCCCCCCACCCCTGTGTGGGCTTCCCTTTCTGCGAGCACGACCCCATCTCCAGCTGTTTCGACTCCATTTCGTGCTCCGGGGGATTTCGACGCACGGAAGTTGTTTACCCGTTCGGCTGTAGGAGAGAATGATTGAGAATCAGTCATCCCAGTGGATGCGACAGCCTATTTACACTATAACTGATATATGGAACACGCTTCGAGACTATGAGACTGTTATGTAGCAACATGCCTTGAAACACATGGCGCACGTATTATTACTCTCTGGGAACAGTGTTTTCCAGGAGGGATGGCCCCCCAAGTGATGTATGACATCCGGGACAGGGCTCATAAGTCTGAACTTAGCCCAGATGAAGTGTATAGAAATGTGGAGGTTTTATTAAATGTTTGAGAACGGATGCATCAAAAGTGTCTCTCGTGGGACACTCAGCATCCTATGCGAGAAGTTCATCCTATCTTTCATCCAGAAATACCGGAACTAAAGGATGGCCAGGGCGTGGTGACTAGACCTCATGTAGAGGCCCGAGTGCAAGAACAATGGGTTTATACCCCCTGGAAGAGGAGTGAAGTCCTCTCGCTAAAATCGCAATTACTCGACCCACGTAAGAATCCCATGGCCTATTATAAAGAACTCACAGATGCAGCCTCTTCAGTCGTCATGACCTTAGCTGACATAGAGCTATTTTTTGCACTGTTAATTCCGGTTGATGTATGGTGTCAGGTGCATGATCAGAACCATGCTCAAGAATTAGGCGGAACATGGGAGCAGATAAAAGATTGGGACAAGGATCGTAAGCCTGGAAATAAGTCGAAACCTGAATTATTGGCATTACCTGGCCGTATTATTGAATGAGCGGGTAGTACAAAATTTTGTATACCTCCCCCATTTCTGCATGTTCATACTAATTAGAATAATCTATTAATTGTAATAATATTAATGTGTTTTGAGTGGTACCTGACCAACCTTACAAATGTATGAATTACACGTGGGATTTGCATTTTGCATGGCTAAAATAATTTGTAAACTAATATACGAACGCATACTAAAAATATAGAATAGTGCATGATATATGTTGCTTTTGTGACGTAATTGTAAGTTGCACTAGATGACATCATTGGGTGAATATAAACGCTTTAAATGTCGCCATTATGGTAGATAATTACACACACTTAGGGGAATTAGTGAGGGTTAAACATTGTATGCGTTATTTCCATGTTTTAATTACTTTTTGTGTGACAAAATGGCCGACCAACGTACACGACGAGACAGCTACCATTCCACGAGGTTTCAGACCAAGTGAGCATGTCCCAGGCTCCTGAACAAGTGGCCTCAAGATGACCTACACAGCCTGTACCCAAACAAGGTCACGACTGGACTTTTGCAAAGAGCTTTAACAAATGGACAACTCTTGACAACCGGATGGATCATGTCTGGCGGAGTGACATCATAGACTATGGGAGACCGAAACGGATGATCTTAACCAACCAATCAGAAGTGCCCAAAACTGACTTTCGTTACATTTTGTCATTATTTTCATTATAAAAAGATGATAGAATAGTGAGTTGCACGGACCTTTTCCTTTTTCCAGACGTTATAAAGACGGAGAGGATGGTGACACTGCAGGACAGCTGTTTCCCTGAATCTTTGACAGACTAAATTGCTGCCCATTTTCCTGATGAACTGAGGACTCTCAAACTGATGGGCATTGATTGATGCGTACACGCTTGTGGTCCAGACCCAATTTTGGGACTGTAGCATGCTGCATGACGACTTGATTGACTTAGAGGACGACTAATAGCCAGATTAGGTAAATATGGTGTTTTGTGGTTTGATTAACATTTTATAAAAATTTGCATTAATTAGGTAAACAATATTATTGATTAACAAGAAAATGCGTTGGGTTATTTATTGAGAAGGTATAGATTAAGATTTGAATATAAATGAAAGAGGATTAAAATCACTTTTCTAACTCAACTAATTTGATCCATCGGCTAAGTGGAATGAATATCTCGAGGTTTAGGATTAAGATGTGCTGGATTAAGGATATTTAGTGTTTATGCAAATAAAATTCTTTTAGGTTATAAGGTATTCTTTTCATGTCAGCGTTTGGAACACTTATCTCTCCCGTAAGAGCAGACCAAATGAGTGTGAGAGTGTTGGTGTTATGGGCCCCACCAATGAATGTACGGAGTGAAAGCGTTAGTATGATATCTGGTCTGTGACGAAGGGAGGATTTGAAATTCCACGCTGCATCAGTTTTTCTGGTAGCAGAGTTATGGTTTTTATTGTTTTGGTTTGGTGATTATTGCTTGTAAATTGCTTATTGATTATTGATTGGTATTGGTTTATGTATTAACACTATATGTGAGTCGCGTCAGGTTCTATGTTTGCACAGCTTCTGGGATGTAGCAATTCGGAAGTTTGTAACAGTTCCGTAGTAGAGCAGAGGTAAGCGCTGCTCTCGGGAAAGACGGAATTGTTGTTGCCCGTAGGTACACGGGGAAAACATGTAACGGCTGGAGTTGCACGACGCATTGTCTGGGTTCGATTCGGTGGCATCGTCCTGTGTTACCATTAGAGATATCTCCTGTATGAAAGAAGTGTATGGTAGCGAAGGTCACCTGTGAAATGTTGCTACTTTGTTAACGAATGTCATAATTCTGTAGTAGGACAGATTGTTCGCTGTTCTCGGGAAAGACAGAATTGTGTGTGAATGTACTACATTTTTCCGTATGAAAGTGCGTGAATGAAATAGCATTCCGGTTAATTGTGAAACTCTGGTTTTATTTCTCAGTAGCACTGGGTCTCCAACAAGGTGTCTTAATCCTGGAGAAACGGTTAGCTGATGCTTGTTAGAAGGGTAAGGTAGAGGGATGTGCTACTTTATCAACGTAAGTAACGATTCCGTAGTAGGGCAGAGGTAAGCGCTGCTCTCAGGAAAGACGGAATTCTTGTGAAAAAGGTCTTTTGCTGTTCTTTGGTTAGCGAAGCGGACAATGGTGGTGTTTTAATGTTGTTACTAACAGATTTGTAGATTCGAAAAACGTAAAAAGCTTACCGAGAGGAATTTGTAAAGGAGGGGTCAACAGGAGCAGGAGCTGCGGCAGCGGCTGCTGACGTCAGAAAGACCGCGCTGGGATTGGAGGTTCTGTAGCGATCCGAACCCATATATTCGGTATCGTAGTACTGACCCGATTTTGGTACCAATGAACCGTAAATGATCCATTATATGCATGACAGTGTTTTCGCTGCGCAACTAGCATGAATTCACTGAGAAATAGGGCATTCTGTTGTTAAGTCATGGCATCCATTTTAGTTACGGCATCCATTTTGTTTCTTGCCCTCACATAGTCAATGAACGGGTGATGACCCCGGCAGAGTCACCTTGTTAAGGACACGTAAGCTCGAGCCCCGAGAAAGGCTGACGCTGCATGACTAGGCAGAATCAAGCTGCCTCCCTTGCCTGAGGCCAGTCCTGCTATACTGGTTTCCGTGTCCGTTGTTCTTACTGAAAGGCCGAAGACGGTAGCCATGCCTGTTTATGATCCATAAACACCTCTTATCCTACTCTTTCAATCCTTTGCACCTGGCTCTGCTCCTCTCCTTCTGGGCTTTTACAATGGGGAGGTAACGATTTTTATGATGGGGAGGATCGGGCAAAGAATGGAAAACTGACAAGGGGACCTGATCGAATACCGAAAACCTATGATTAGTTATTGTTTGATATCTATTTACTGTTTGTTTGGGATACCGGGTTGGGCATGAGAAATATTCGTGTAATGTTGCCTAAAGACATTTTTCGTGTATTTAAGGAACAACCCACTTAATGCAATTTGAACAGTCTCGTAGATTCTGCCTCTGTGTGGTTCCTATGACTTCTGTGTCCCTGCAGTGAATAAATCTTGGTCTCCGACGCCACCATCGAGAAACCCGCGTCTCTGTTTATTTGTGCACGGAGACAGGAAGGAACTCAGGGGTCTTCGGGTGTTGTTTCCCTGACACCTCTGGACTCTTAAAAGTCCAGAACCTCAAATTGGCGCCCAACGTGGGGCAACGTCATCCGGTACCGGTCCAAAGCCTGAAAAGTTCGAGAAGTTTCGTGTGAAGATTCCGGAGGGAGGTACCCCGCTTCATCGATCCCTGCATGTCGTAAAAGTGGCCCGACGATCTCTTCCACGAGGGTTCCCGTTCCCAGACGGCTACAGAGGACCGCTGCCTTGACTGTCGCCCTGTCTTGGACCCGAGGTGCACACCTTAGTACGGCGAGACGTAGACGGGTTCTCCTTGGTGACGTCTTCCACATTTCAGTTAAGTGTTAAGTGGGTTACGCTCAGTTTGGTTGTTCTTTGTTGCTCTGGTTTAATTCGTAGATTATCATTGGTTGCTCTTGTTTAGATAATCTTTGTTTTGGTATTAGTTTATTTTGATAGGCCTAAGTTCTCTGCGCATTTTGTTGGAATTTTTTTTTGTCATGACTACCAGTAGTAATTGTTTCCTGTCCTGGTTACGTTGCAACGGGGATTCCCGGTTGGAGGATTCGTGTTCGGTTCCTCCGATTGGAACTCCTACATATGAGCTCTATTGTAAACATGGTGTGGGTCCTATTACGTATAATGAAGTATGGGTCCGTTATATCAGGAAAGATGGTGTCCTTAGTTGGCCACCGCATGGTAGCTTCGAAACCGAAATACTAGACAATCTAGAAATGAAGTTGTTTAAGAAAAAAGCCCGGCCGGCAATGTTTGATTCTTTTCGCGCATGGCGTAAAGAAGCCAAACAGAGAGAAATTAGGAAGACGAAGAAAGAACAAAAAGAGAAAGGGTTGACTTTAATGGAGTCTGCTAGGCAGCTGCATGTCAACGAGACTGAGAAAGCAATGGAGATGGCGAATAGAAAATATAATTTGGCAATTGATAAATGTTACCCTGTATTGCCATCTTGTCCTACTAAGCCGAAGGAGGATCATGAAAAGGATCCTCTGTTGTCTTACCTGTTGAATTCACCTCCACCGTATGCACAGGGTATTACAACACCACAGTTACTACCTGTTGTACAGCCAGCTGCTGGTCAGCCTGGAATAGTTGCTCCACTTCCTTTGATTCCAGCTCCTGTCCTTCCCGTGGTTAATGTTCCTTCGGCACCCCCTCTTCCTGGGTCGCCTGTTCCGCCTTTGCCTGTCGTTTCGCAAACTGCTTTACCTGCTACTCCCACCCTTACTATTTCATCTGCTTCAGCTGCCCTGTCCCCGAACCCTGTGGACATTCTGACTCCGCTTTCCGTTCGTCGGAAAATAACCGACTCTGTAACTAATATCTTAACTCCTCTCTACAGGTCTTTAATTGGGACCCCCGTTTCTGACTCTATACAGAGACGTAGCCAGCTTCCTGGTCCCCAGGAACGAGAAATGTTAGATTCGACAGCTCTTAGGTGGATGTCGAAAGCTGTGAAGTATGATGCACGAAGAGTGTTAGATACCTTTATGCAATGGAATGAACCAACTCAACGTTACGTTTTTGACGTGATGTGTTCTCTTGTGCGTGAAGAATGGGAAGATGATGACTTCGATTCCGTCCCCTCTGATCTGATAAATGTTCAGCAGAAATTCGCTGCAGGAATGGTGATAGGTTCAGAGGTAAAAGGAGCGATAGAACTGATTTTAGCTTATAGGGATGATTCCCCTCTTCGAACGCTAAGGGACCATGATGGTTCACCGATTACTAGGAAAAGACGAGGTCAATATACGATGAGGGAAGTTCCACCGATATGGCGTGATGCAGTTCAAGCTGATGCGGCTCAGGGTATTTTAGCTGCTCCGGCACAATTCCAGAGAGTGTGGATACACATCCCTTGGAAGCGGGCCGAAGTATTAGCAGTAAAACAGGCGTTGCCGGACCCGCGTAAAAATCCTACTGGTTATTATAAAGAGTTAACGCAGACAGTTCAAGCGTGTGTCATGAATCTGGCAGACATTGAAATGCTATTTGGCAATGTAGTGCCACAGCCTATATGGGCCAAGATTCGGCAAGAGAACCACCCAGTCGCCTTAGGAGGTGATTGGCCAGCTATTGTAGAAGCAGATGGGCAACAAGTTGGCGGTGCTAAACCTGAACCTCTGATTGCTGCCTTACCTGGCAGAATAATTAATCTGATGAAAACGCTGATGCCAGCGTTACGAGTAAATTGGGATAAACTATCGGCATGCAAGCAAAAGAAGGACGAAAGCATCTCTGACTTTTTCACTAGATTTGAAGAGACCTTCGTAGACCACAGTGGGCAAGATATGAGTACTGAGGGAGGCCAGAGGTTATTTGTCTACAAGTTTGTGTTTAATTTACTACCTGAGCTTAGTAACAAGTTAAAGGATTCTGAAAGTGCATGGGCAGTGTCGACGACAGCACAGATACTTGCAACTGCTCAGTATTACGAGAATAGAGAGAAAGAAGAGAAGGAAAAGTCAGAAAAGAAAATGAAAGATTTAAAGACTAAAGTTCTATTGCAACAGGCGTATCCGCCTCGCTCGAATCAGTCAGATTCACAGCAGCGACCCCAGTTTCAGCAACAGCCACAATTCCAGCAAGGGACGTCCCAAAGATTTAATTATGGTTTTTCCCGACAACAGTTAGCATGGAATCAGTGTGCCTATTGTAAAAAGGAGGGTCATTATAAGAATGAGTGTCCGGTACTGCACGCACAGACTAGTGGTGTCCCAGCACAGAGAGGTAATGTTGGGTTTTTGCAAGCTCCTAGAGGTAGAGGACGTGGTACAATGACACCACAGGCTGATCGCCCTTCAAATTATTTCGATCAGCGAAATGTACAACCTGCTCAACCAGGTAGATCTCCACAGTATCATGTTGAAGATTATTATGATCATAATGAAGAGATTCAGAGAAGCGAGTACTAGGACAGCCACAGGCAAAGAGAGGGAGTAGTATCAGTTCCAGTTGATCAGAATGGACCTTATGTCGCAGTAGTTACATCAGGTGTGGTCGAACAGTTTCTGTTGGATACTGGTGCGGCAAAAAGTTCAATTATGCATGCGAAACTCCCTGGCGCACCTTTGTCTGGCTTAACGAACACTTCAGTAGGTTTCTCAGGCGCCCCTGTTCACAATCCTGTTTCTAGTCCTTTATCAATATCTGTTGGGCCATGCGAACTAGAAGCACCCCTTATTCTAACAACCGGTTGTAATGAGAATCTGCTTGGTTTAGATCTGTTGAAACGCCTGCATGCGACACTGTACTGTTCTCCTTCAGGAGTACAGCTCACACTAGGCAAAAGAGTCATCTCTCCAATGTATATGTCGATGGATAAGCTCCCACCGGAGCTGCGTTCTCTCCCTGATACTCTTTGGGCGACCGGTCCTAACGATGTAGGCCTCTTGGAAATTCCCCCTTATGTGGTAAGTCTGAAAGCAAATGTTAAATTCCCACGAATCCCACAGTATCGGATTTCGAATGAAGGAGAACGTGCACTCTTGCTGATTGTGAAAGACTTAATACAGAAAGATGTGATAGAGGAAACTAGAGGAAATGTCTGCAATAGTCCTGTTCTGCCGATTTTGAAACGCACTGACCCGTCTAAACCTCCAATCTACAGATTTGTGATTGACCTCAGAGAAGTTAACAAAATAGTGATTCCGCAGTTTCCTGTGGTACCAGATATCACTGCATTATTGACGTTGATTCCTGCCTCAGCCTCATGGTTTACAGTGATCGATTTGAAGAATGCCTTTTTCAGCATTCCGATAGCTGAGGAAAGTAGAGACATTTTTGGTTTCTCCTTAGGAGGTCGCAGTTTCAGATTCAAACGCGCTCCACAAGGTTATTGTGAGAGCCCTTCAATTTACAGCCAAGCATTGAAGAATCAATTAGATGCTCTTGTGCTTCCTCCTGGTGTTGCTCTGATCCAATACGTAGACTGTCTTTTACTGGCTGCTGATGACAAGGAAACCTGCAAAATAGCTACAATTTCTTTATTACGTCATTTGTCAGACTTACATCACAAGGTTTCACCTTCTAAACTGCAATATTGTTGCCAAGAAGTGACCTACTTAGGTCATCTTTTGTCAAAGGAGGGAAGAAGGTTGACCCCAGAGAGAATCAAAGCAATTTTGCAGATGACTGTACCAAGCACACAGAGAGAAGTACGTGCGTTTTTGGGTATTACGTCATACCGCAGGCAATGGATCCCAAATTTTTCTCTCATGGCGAAACCATTGGTGGCCCTGACTGGAAAAGGTGTTCCGAGCCCTTTGCCATGGTCTGATGAATGTCAACAGAGCTTCTCCGACTTACGTGATGCGCTGTGTTCAGCTCCTGTGTTGGGTACTCCGGACTACAGTAAGCCGTTTACTTTATATGTCCATGAAAGAGAAGGTTGTGCGTTGAGTGTATTAACGCAACAATTTGGTGACAAACAGCTGCCTTGTGCATATTTCTCATCCACATTAGATCCGGTAGCCAGAGCATTGCTAAGTTGTTTGAGAGCTACAGCAGCAGCTGCAGTGTCTATCCGACAGTCTGCTGGACTAGTCATGAACAACATGTTAGTAGTCATGGTTCCACATGCTGTGGATACACTCATGAATCGGACAAAAACTCAGCACCTCACCAGTGCTAGACTATCAGGCTATGAGCTGACGCTTTTGGCAAGTCACATTCAGATCAAGCGATGCAACATATTGAATTCAGCAACGCTGTTGCCGACTACTCAGGAGTCGAGTGATTCAGAGCCCCATGACTGTTGTTTCAGAACTGAGGAAGAGACAAAAGGTAGGATTGATTTAAAATATACTCCGTTACTAGATCCAGACGGCACTTTATATGTCGATGGGTCGTGTTTCAAACTACAGAATGGTGATGTGACGGCCACGTATGCAGTTACGACTTTGAGTACGATTGTTGAGACTGCAAGAGTAAGTCAGAATTCTGCCCAAGCTGCAGAATTAATTGCATTAACAAGAGCGTGTGTTTTAGCTGAGGGAAAGAGAGTGAATGTGTTTACTGATAGCCAATACGCCTTCGGCGTAGCACATAGCTTTGGACGTCTCTGGAAAGAAAGAGGTTTTCTCACGTCCCATGGGACTAGGATCCAACATGGACAGTTAGTCAGCGATCTATTGGAATCCCTGACTCTACCGAATGAAGTTGCGATTGTGAAATGCAGTGCACATCGAAAGATTACGGATGATGTTGGCCGAGGGAATGCGTTTGCTGATGAGGTCGCTAAAGAAACGGCCAAGAACATGACGAGCCGAATGTACGTTGCAACGTCTGCGAGATGGATTGCTGAGTCAGGAATGTGTGAGAATACGATTGAAAGTGTGAAAGCAATCCAGAATGAAGCAACTGAAAATGAGAAGAATGAATGGAAGGAGAAAACGGGTAAAATGGATTCAAGTGGATGTTGGGTTGATTTGTCTGAGCAGCAGCGTTGGATGTTACCTGATGCGTATGTGCTCGCAGTAGTCACGATGGCGCATGGAGCGGCGCACATCAGTTCGAAAGGGATCTGTAAAATGTTAGCTCCAGTATGGAAGAATGATGGAATTACTAAGTGTGCGGAAAGAGTGGTGAAAAACTGCATGATATGCCTGATGCATAATCCTGGCAAGGGAACCCCAACCCCAACTGGTCATTTTGCTCCCCCTTCTTGCCCCTTTGAAGTGATTCAGTTGGATTTTATCCACATGGACAGGTGTAATAATCCTAAATATGTCCTAGTGGTAGTCTGTGCCTTTTCAAGATGGATTGAGGCATATCCGTTGAAGGATAACACTGCTATGTCCACTGCCAAAATCCTCCTCAAAGAATATTTCCCCAGGTATGGTATGCCACGGATTGTTTGGTCGGACAATGGAAGTGAGTTTGTAGGGAAAGTCATGAAGAGTGTGTGTACGGGTCTGGGTATTACCCAGAAATTCCACAGTGCGAATCACCCACAGTCAGCGGGTTTGGTTGAAGGGTACAATGGCACCCTGAAGCTGAAACTTGCTAAAATTCAAGCTTCCACTGGTCTATCTTGGCCAGATGCACTGCCTTTAGCTCTATTGTCCACCAGAGCGACTGTACACTCTCGAGTAGGGCTTAGCCCATATGAGATTGTGTTCGGTCGTCCTGCTAATGTTTGGGGAGTCCCTAGGCCAAAGGAATTCAAACAGATCGAATACCCAATGTTGATTGATTACCTTTATGACCTGACTGCTAAACTAAGCCTCATTCATCAACAGGTATTCGAATCCTTGCCTAAACTGCCAGAGAGTCCAGGCCACACGTTGAAAACAGGCGACCAAGTTGTGGTGCGGAATTTTGAGCGAACTCGGAATCTCCAGCCAAGATTCGTGGGTCCGTTCCAGGTACTCCTAACAACGAGAACTGCTGTACGCCTAGCTGGAAGGAAGAATTGGGTGCACGCTAGTCATACGAAGCGTGTCCCTCTCCCACTCCCCTATGACAACTGGGTTAGACAGGGATTTGGTGTATCCGAGACAGAACCTGTTCCTAGGCACATCCCTTTCAGTGATGCAGAGTACATGACGGACCCACGAACTGAAACGCAGAACTTTGACACCTCAGCAGGAACCGCTCTTTTGAATCCTGGACCGAGTGTTGTACAAAGTGAACATTTGTCACCTGTGGAGTCGAACATTTCCGCACCTGTAGACCAGCTATTTCAAGATCAGACAAGACCCGGAAAGTACAGATATAATCTACGTTCTCATGTTATGAACTAATGACATTGCATAATTACCTTTCTGTTTGAAAACTGTTTTGATCTTATTGCATTCCATTCAGTCAGGAAGTTTGCTCTAAATTTTATTTTTTGGTTTTTGTTGTTTCTCTCGCCTCGCCGTCTGGGTTACCGTAGGGTCGTAACGTGTGCCTTGTTTTAATTTGCAGGGAACCAGACACAAGGTCGGTTTCTTCTGTTTATTTTGGGAACTCCCAGGGTAAACAGAGGCAAGTTTTTTAACAGGTACAAACCATCCGTTGCGAACGGTTGTAGAAGATGGAGCTTCCTGAACTGCGACGGGTTAACGTCATAAATGTGCATAAGACAAAACTATATGACATATTGTATAGCAAATGTTTTCTAATGCAATGTACTCTGACACTTCTAATTGTTTTTATAACTTTGGTAGGCAGAATTATTTTTGGTATTCAGTTGATCTTTACACCTGTTACATCTACAGTATCTCCCCATGCTCCTGTTTCTCCGACTGTTGTTTCTCTTCATTCCTTCCATCCTTTTCCTGCCCACGAGCAAGCTCGACGCTCTGAGTTTATAAATAACACTTTCATTCAGCTCTTGCACCAACATCAACTAGTGGTTAACACAACAAACTGCTGGGTGTGTGGCTTGATACCACATACCATGGACAAGGGCATCCCTTATCTGGTTCTGCCCTTTAGTTAGAATGGATCATTCTGGGCATTTCAGACCATGTTCGCTTATGCCCTAGAGACCTATCCTCCATGACCTCCGCGTTCCACTAGGTATAACTTTGCTAATAGAGCCTTGGTAAAAGGAATCACCGACATGGTTAGAGATGTCAATAACACTCCGTTCATTCCCAAGGATGAATTGCGAGTTTACATGGGTTGGAATGTTACGGAATATGGCATTACTTTGGGTGAGAACAAACGTAAAAGCTCGACTCCGATCTGGGTCGTACCCCACCAAGGTCAGGTCTGTTTGCAAGGAAATGGGAGGAATCCGAAAGCTTGACTAGGGAAGAGTGACTGTATCGAAACATACGTTTTCCCGTCACAGTCTTCCCCTGCATTTTTAGCTGCTAAGGGCACCTATTTTGTTTGCAAAGACAGAGCATACACATGGCTGCCTGCTGACTTCTCAGGCTCATGTTATATCGCTCAACTGTTACCTCCGACATACACTGCTGCACCGGACTATCACAAAACTAGAGTTGTGAGAGGTGTTTTCAGTAAAGAAGATACTGCTGGCCAAGAAGCAGGAGACTTCTTTAAAGGTTTCCTTCCATTCTGGGGGCCTATGGCCAACAGTAGAAACTTACGTCAACTAACACGGGTAGTTGAATCCACTATCACCGAAACTGCGGGTGCCCTTAGTAACCTGACAGCTGAGCTTCAAGCGGATCGCCTCATGACGTTACAGAACCGTATGGTCCTAGATGTGTTACTTGCAGATCGAGGTGGGGTATGTAAGATGATCCAGTCGAGTTGCTGTGTTTTTATCCCAGATAATGCGCCAAGGGTATATAAGGCTATCTCTAAGTTACATAAAATCTCTGACTCTATTCATGTAGAGGAAGGTGACTGGTCATTAATGGGATGGTTCTGGAGTCTGTTATCTGCGTGGGGATGGAAGGTTCTGATAGTCACTGGTGTTGCGTTGGTATTTTTATTTTCGTGCTGTCTCATTGTTCAGTGTGGTCCTGCCTTATGTAGCCTTTGTGTTTCGACATGCGTAAGAAGACCACCTGTTTTTAGAGATACGCCACGGGATAGAGTAATGCTTCAGCAACATATCAGTGACCTGATGAACATAGAAATGGACTCTGACATAGAGTAAGTTATTGCCTATGTAAGGGCAAAAGGACGGTCTGAGGTTCTGTAGCGATCCAAACCCATGTATTCGGTATCGTAGTACTGACACGATTTTGGTACCAATGAACCGTAAATGATCCATTATATGCATGACAGTGTTTTCGCTGCGCAACTAGCATGAATTCACTGAGAAATAGGGCATTCTGTTGTTAAGTCATGGCATCCATTTTAGTTACGGCATCCATTTTGTTTCTTGCCCTCACATAGTCAATGAACGGGTGATGACCCCGGCAGAGTCACCTTGTTAAGGACACGTAAGCTCGAGCCCCGAGAAAGGCTGACGCTGCATGACTAGGCAGAATCAAGCTGCCTCCCTTGCCTGAGGCCAGTCCTGCTATACTGGTTCCCGTGTCCGTTGTCCTTACTGAAAGGCCGAAGACGGTAGCCATGCCCGTTTATGATCCATAAACACCTCTTATCCTACTCTTTCAATCCTTTGCACCTGGCTCTGCTCCTCTCCTTCTGGGCTTTTACAATGGGGAGGTAACGATTTTTATGGTGGGGAGGATCGGGCAAAGAATGGAAAACTGACAAGGGGACCTGATCGAATACCGAAAACCTATGATTAGTTATTGTTTGATATCTATTTACTGTTTGTTTGGGATACCGGGTTGGGCATGAGAAATATTCGTGTAATGTTGCCTAAAGACATTTTTCGTGTATTTAAGGAACAACCCACTTAATGCAATTTGAACAGTCTCGTAGATTCTGCCTCTGTGTGGTTCCTATGACTTCTGTGTCCCTGCAGTGAATAAATCTTGGTCTCTGACGCCACCATCGAGAAACCCGCGTCTCTGTTTATTTGTGCACCGAGACAGGAAGGAACTCAGGGGTCTTCGGGTGTTGTTTCCCTGACACCTCTGGACTCTTAAAAGTCCAGAACCTCAAATTGGCCAGTCAGTTAGAAACGTAGACGCTCCTGATTGGTGCGTTAGTATATGCCGCGCTAGGAGTGGAGAATTGCAAAGTTGACGTAGACGCTCCGGATTGGTGCGTTAGTGTGAGTCGCGCTAGGATAGGTCAGAATAGCGGTACAGTTGTAAGGAGAGACTAGCGATACACGAAAGACAGAAAAGATGTATTACGATCCACCAGAAAAGGAGAAAAAGTCTTGGTTTGGGAAAATTAAGAAGTGGTTCAAAAAAGACAAACCGATTGTGACTAGGGAAGGACAATTACTTCCTCCACCGAAAACCCCGCATCCTTTATGGTTGAAAAATACGGATATCATACTTATATTTGGTTAGACAATTGGGTAAAATACACTAGAGATGACGGAGTCTTGGTATTTCCAGAGCATGGTTCATTTAATTTAGCAGTTTTGAGAAATTTGAGAGAAAAAATAATGAATTTAGAACCAAGACCGACACAGTTTGAAGCATTGACCGAATGGGAAGTTGAAATGCATGACAGAGAGAGACAGAGGTGTGGCGGAAGATATAAGTATATGTTTGGTAGATACGGGCATGACACTCACGATGAGAGAATGAGAAGGTGGCGGAATGCGAGTATGACTGAAGGTCTGTTTCCCGTAAGAACTGCTGAAGAAATTGGAGGTAGAAAATGCACAGAAAAAAGACAATGTTGAATCAAGAGGGTATGGAGTGAATGAGTCGGAGGATGATGTTCTTGATGACATGTTTTATAAAAATCCACCTCCGTATCAACCGGAATCAGAAATGTTAACACCAAGTGCCCCAATGAGAGAAACTTTACGAATCATTAAGTCAGAACCAGTGTCCCAAGATTTAGAGAAAAGTAATTCCAATAGAGAGGTAGAGAGAAAATCAGAGAGTAAGGTAAATGGTGAAAGTTCGGCAGAATTAGCAAAAACAACCTTAGAATTAACTGAAAAGATACGAGAATTGACTAAAAATCTAGAAGCTGTGACTGTTCCAGTGACGATAGGCCCTGTGATGCCTATTTTTGATAAACAGAAAGATAGCGAACATTGTTTAACAGTTCCTTATAATAACAATAAACAGGCTGAGAAGCCAAAGCAGAGCCAGTATGAAAATCCATGGAGACAGACAATGAGTATGATCGAACCAAATGTTTCGAGTAACCCTTTTATAGGCCAAAATTTAGCGGAAAGACATGCAATGACAGTGGAATCAATATTAGAAACGCAAAAGGATTCAGAACGAGGTAATGTAGAAAAACCAGTAGGTCCATCTACGGAAGAATTAAGTGAATTGTTGAGAAGCTTGCAGAGAAAAGACAAAGAATCCCAATCAATAGATGTGGCCAAACTACGAATGGTACTGGAAGAGTTATTAGTAGGAACTATCCCCACAGAGAAATTAAAAACTTATCAAGATGAGGAGTTACTGTTTTTGTGCAAAAGTGTAACGTGGAGAGCAAAAAATCTGCACGAAAGACTAGAAGAAGTAGCAAATGAAATGGGTATAGATATTGAAATGGTAAAGGCCTTACAAAAACCATATTGAATAGATTTCACTGAAAAAGATATTGAAAATTTGAACACCACAGGACGGATAAGTCAGATTAAGGAAATAATTATCTTGCTGAGAAAATGGGGAGATGTGGATAAATGGAGAAGCAGGTGGTACCGAAAACGAGATGATGCCCCATATAAAACGTTTGCAGCATTCCCTGTAAGAGAAAAAGAAAGGGTAGTAACAGAATGCCCCATGAGAGAAATTCCAGGAGGAGGATATGTACATGTTCCATGGACAAGACAGGATATTTTGTCTTTTACAAATTATTTCCCTCGACTATGCGAAAAGCCTGTCGAGTGGTATAGGCAAGTAGACAGATTTGTAAAGTTGTCCAAAGTACTATGGATTGATCTGAATAGTCTATTTGACATAATAGTACCAGCAGATTTATGGACAGAGTGCAAATTAATGATCAATTGGCCAACTCAGGAATACCCTAGAGATCCAAAAACTGGAGCTCCTGATCCCGAGGTAATGAAGAAATATGAACAGGTTATTGCCTGTCTGAAAAACAAAGAACCTCTTAAAGAGACAGATTGGGTGAAAATTGACAGAACACATCAGGAAAGCAAAGAGTCAGTACATGCATATTACGAAAGGCTGATTTTGGCCTTCAAACAGTTTAGTGGTGATGAAAATTTGAGTGAAAAGGATTTAAGTCATTTTGTATACAGATTTGTATATGGTCTACGTCCAAGGATTAGTGAAATGATAAAACAACATACTGTAGACTGGCAAAATAAGAAAATAGACGAAGTATTGAGGCATGCAAAATATTTCAGTGATGAGATTGATGCAAAACAGCGAAAATTAAAGGAAAAGGCTATGTGGGCACAAGTAAAGGTAGCAGAGAGACAGAAAGCTCAATTAGCGGAACAAGTGAATATTACAGGCCCAAGACAAAAGTTCATTCCTGGGAAAGGTAAGGGAAATTTTGATATAGAAGAAGCTAAAAAGAAATCCCCATGTCATAATTGCGGTAGAATAGGGCACTGGAAATTCAAGTGTAAATTTCTCCCTTGTACTAACAATGAAAATACATCATTGAAACCACAGGTGCAGAATGAGGTGAGTGGTCAAACGCAGCGACAGCAGCAGGTTGTAACCCAACAGAATCAGGTGCCAAAACCGCCTTTTCCACAGAGCAAAAACTCCCAGAAAGATAGTAATGAAATAGGATTCTACAACGAAGAACAGGTAAATAAGCTGCTGCGCGCTAGCGCTGTTTCGCAGTATTGGCTACAACGCGATGAGTGATTCAGAAGAGGGTTATTGACGTTGCCGAAGGGAGGAAGAAGAGTGCGTACTTGGCGCAACTCTAGAAGTAGACCAGACAGGCCCATTTGTAGATGGGAAGATAAATAATGAAAGTATTACTTTCCTAGTTGATACTGGTGCTACTCGATCAACTGTCAGGTCAGCTGATGTTAAGAACCTTCCTATCTCTGACAAAACGATCCAAGTAGTTGGTGTATCCATCGTCCAAGTAGTTGGTGTATCCGACAGACAGATTAAAACTTATCTTACAGAGCCAGTGAAAGATTGCATAGGGAAATGTTCCGAAATGCACCGCTTTGTTGTGTGCGATACCAGCCCTGTGAATTTATTAGGTAGGGATTTGTTGTGTAAGATGAATTGTACTATATTCTGTACCCCTGATGGGATAGCTTTTGAGACCCCAGATGAAGATGAGTTGTATAAAAAGACAATGGCAAACAGGGAAAACGAGGTTACTGAAACCTATGTTGTATTTAACCCTGATGAATTACCTAAAGAATTGAAACAGTCTGTAAAAGCATAAGTTTGGGATTTCACAGGAGAAGATGTGGGATTAATGAGAAATGTAGATCCAGTAAAAATAACAGTGAAGGAAGGAGTAAGCTATCCAAATGTCCCTCAATATAAATGGACACCTGAAATAATTGAAGGAGTTACTCCTGTGATTGAAAAGATGATAAAACAAGGCATTCTGAGAGAAATAATTAGTCCATGTAATTAACCAATTATGGGACTGAAAAAAGCCTAATGGGAAGTTCAGGATAGTACAAGATCTGAGAAAAATAAACAAGATTGTTGTGTCTTGCTGTCCTATTGTACCAAATCCATCTGTGATTTTGTATCAGATTCCTCATGATGCAGAATGGTATACTGTGATTGATTTATGCCATGCTTTCTTTTCCATCCCATTGCACCATGACAGCCAGCAAATTTTTGCGTTTCGTTTTGGCGAGCGTATTTTGGCTTGGTGCCGAATACCACAGGGGTATACAGAAAACCCCTCAATATTTAATCAGTTATTGAAGAAGTCTCTGGAAAGTCTAGAAATGCCCGAAAATTCAGTGTTAGTTCAATATATCGACGACCTTCTTGTGGCGTCGAAAACCTGTGAAACTTGTGAGATAGACACAATAGCATTGCTGAATCATCTGGCAGATGGAGGACTTAAAGTGCCACCATCAAAATTACAATTTTGCAAGAAAGAAGTACAATATTTAGGCCACAACATCGAAAAGGGACTGAGAAAGATAACAATAGACAGAATCAGGATCATAAAAGGAATGAGAGCACCCATGACCCAAAGAGAGGTGAGAATGTTTCTTGGAATGGTTGGATACTGTCGTCAATGGATCAGCAATTTTTCGTTGATTGCAAAACCTTTGGTACGATTGACAAGAAGTGATGTGAGAGATCCCATTGATTTGAACAAAGAAGAATTGGCAGCTTTTAAACGATTGAGAGATGGGTTGTGTGAAGCACCTGCATTAGGTATGCCCGATTATGAAAAAGAGTTTGAGTTGTACTGCAGTGAGAGGAATGGATGTGCACTCTCTGTTCTAATACAGAAGCATGGAAAACTAAGACCAATTGCATATTTCTCATCAATGCTGGACCCAGGAGCAGTAGCCCTACCCGGGTGTTTGAAAGCAGTGGCTGCTACCTGCCGGAGTTTGGAACAGAGTGAAGGAATCGTAATGGGATATCCTGTGAAAGTGTTTGTACCTCATGATGTGGCAATCCCTTTGACAAGGAGTTGCACTCAGTATATGACACATAGTCGGCTGACCTAGTATGAGAAAGTTATATTAGGTGCAACGAATGTAAGTCTTGTGAGATGTTTGAATGTGAATCCTTCAACATTGTTGCCTGATGCTGAGTATGTAGAAGTCAGAGATGAAGCAGATCACGACTGTCTAGACGTACTCTATTTCTGTACAAAACCACGACCTGACAAAAAAGATGAACCTTTATCAGAAAGTGATTTCGTCATGTTTGTGGATGGGTCTTGTTTGAGAACAGATGATGGAGTGTTGAGTGAAGCATATGCGGTATGCACAGTTGCAGCAGTAATGGAAGCGTCCTACTTGAAAGGAGTAGAATCGGCCCAAGTGGCTGAACTTGTTGCTTTGACTAGAGCATGCAAGATTGGGAAAAGTGTGAGAGTGACTGTGATAACTGACAGCCAGTATGGCTTCGGAGTCGTACATGACTTCGGTCAAATATGGCTGCAGAGAGGGTTTTTGACATCAAGTGGAACTCCCATTAAGAATGCTGGAGTGGTTGGAAAATTGCTTGAGGCGATACAGCTGCCTAGGCAATTGGCTGTTGTGAAGTGTGCTGCCCACAGTCAAAGTGGGGATTACATTGCCACTGGCAATAAATATGCCAACGACATGGCTCAATACTATGCACGTAATCAGAATTCCATTAACAGGGCCAAGGAGAAAGAGGTGATTTCTTGTTCTTTGATGCTTTGACGTCAATTCCAGACAGAACCACAGGATTGAGCAGCCATGAAATCATCATGGGTAAAGCGATGCGGCATGTGTTCATACCAGTCAACAGGCTGTTGCCTATAACTGATGACATGGTGTTGGATCACTGTAAAAGCCTGGCTGACGCAGTTCATTCTGTGTTTCATCAGGTTGGAGCGGATGCCACCACCCTTGAAAATAAGCAAGCCCAAGATCTGAGCCCAGGAGACTGGGTGAGAATAAAAGTACACAGAAGAAGAAACTGTTTAGTTCCAAGGTGGGGAAAACCACGACAAGTCATCTTGACCACAACAACAGCTGTGAAGTGTGCTGGTCTGAAAAACTGGATTCATGCAAGTCATACATTAAGAATGCCAAATCCAGTGGATAGCACAGAAAAGGAGTATTTTGACGAATCAGAATCCAGTACTGAATCAGATTACAGAGAGCCAAAAACAAAAGAAAACCCTGAAAGGGGGGAATCAGAACCAAGTCTAACATTTTTCCCCAGAAGTATTTCCTTGAGAAGGTTACAGATTTCTGATACCAGCTCAGACTCAGAGACTGAACAAGGGACTCAATGTTCTAAGAAAAGACAAGGAAAAGACAAAGAAAAAGCCAGTGAAGAAACAATAAAATAAATTACTGAAAGAGAAGTTCCCGATGAAAGATTGAGAGAGATTCCACCTGAAATAACACATTTAGATGGACAGGTGCTAGATACAGAGAGAGAGGGAAAGATTACTAAGGAAGAACCTCGAGGAGGTGTAGGGAACTCCAACATTCAGTCAGAAGTAGGGACAAGTAGTCAGCAGGAAGATTGCGTGCCGGAGATACGAGGAGGGACAGAAGTAGGAAAAACAAAAGAAGTGGTGGAAAAAGAAGATGTTGAGAGTAAAAAGCAAGTTGAAACAGAGTCAGAGGAAAGCGAAGATGAAGTACCTGAAGGTCGAGTTCTAAGTAAGAGAGCTTGGAGAACTGAAAAGAATGATAAAGGAAGAAAATTGAAAAGAGCAGTAAAAGACGACGTTTGACCAAATAAAATAAAAAGACTGAGATATCGACTGACACAAAGATAACAAAATACGGAAAAAGACAAAAACTGGTAGAACCAAGTAGGTGCTTAGAGCCTTGGGTTAGACAAACTAGTTGTGAAGTAGAAGAGGCTAAGCCAAAAGACACTGTCCATTTTAACAAAATGGCAAACACAGATGGTAGAAAAGGTAGATGTATATTTTTGCAAAGATGGTGTAAAATGTGTTGTTGTACAGGATTACTAATGCGTCTGTGGAGCATACTTGCTCTCTTGATCTCATTTAAGGTAACTATAGATACAATAGAAGGATATAGTGAAAACAAAACTAATATAGAAAAGATTCAAAAGGTAGTTCTGACTAGAATAGATAAAAACTATTTACATAAAGACAGGTCTATAACCGTTTTTTCTAATAATGCGTTTTCGAAATTGTTGTATGAATATGTAAAGACAATGGATATAAGGGACTGCTACGTTTGTATGCAGTTACCTGCCTCTGTATCGGAGGGAGTGATTTATCACCACCTTCCAGTAACTTATGGAATAACATGTAGTGTAATAGCTAGTTTATTTTACCAAACAGGGAAATTTGAGTATTATTTTTCAGATGTGGATAATATATTTTCACAAGTACCATCAATTAACAAGCTAAACAAGGTAAAACCTGCAAAGGTATTAGGTGAATTTTTCTTAAAGACTAAAGAACTAACATTAGAATATATAATTAAAAACAATTTGACTTGCAGTTTAAAGAATAAGGAAAAGACATTTTTAGATATGGTTGAAGAGAGGAGACGGAAAATGCAAAGAAAGGCATCTGAAGGAAAGGTGGAGAAGACAGTCTGGGATGTAGAAATGGAAAAACACTTGAAAGGGGAGGCTAGTCCAACTATGGCTTTAAATCGGCCTCAGAAAGGAAAATTGTGTATTAGAAGCAATCAAACTGCATATGATAATTATTTTGTAGGTAATAGTGAGTGCCATGATACATACCGAATCATGGGTGGATGGGGATTTAAAGGTGGAAAAGATCCAGTTTTTCCTGGATTATATTTCATTTGCGGGAGCAAGGCATATTATTGTTTGCCAGACCATTGGTATGGCACATGTTATGTAGGCCTGGTTTTCCGGAAGATTTTTCATATGGATAGAGGAGAAGATGGTGTACATAGTTTAGGTAGTTATTTAGCACGTAGTAAGAGAGAATCTTGGTCAGAAATTGTGGGTGGCATCTTTGGATCATTGATACCAGCAGTGGGAATATCTCTGAATGCAAACAAAATTAGAAGACTCTCAACAGTAGTGGATCGCTTGTCAACAAGCACCACTGGAGGATTTGTATTGGTGAACACTGAAATGGTTGCCATGCGTGCCATGGTAATGCAAAATCGACTTCCCCTTGATATATTATTGGCAAAGGAGGGTGGAGTCTGTGGAATGCTGAAGGTTCAACATTGTTGTACTTACATTCCAGACGAAAGTAAAGATTTGAAAATTTATATAAAAAATATAACTGAAGTGCATGATGAAATTGCACCACTGGAGGTTGAAGGTGTTTGGGAAAAGATTGGAAAGAAAATATTAGCTATTAAATATTTCTTAGTAAACTTAGGTAGTACCTTTTTAGGTAAAGTCTTATTTCCATTAACCTGTGTGATTTTCATAGTATTAATAGTAAGATTAGGGTGTATCTGTCGTAAAGGGAATAAAAGTCAGAAAAAGTTAAAAGGAGAAAATTTAAGGAGAAAAGGTAAGAAACAAGAGAGAGAATTTGAAGAAATAGAATTGGAGGAAGTTAAGGAGAGTATGTATAAGTCAGCGAAAAGAGAAGAGACGGGGGAAATTGAATTATGAATAAAAATAAGAAATCACTTTGAAACTCCATTAAAAAAAATACAAAATGTTGATAGTGTGGTGACATAATCACCAAAGGGGGGATTGATGGAGCGGGTAGTACAACATTTTGTATACCTCCCCCATTTCTGCATGTTCATACTAATTAGAATAATCTATTAATTGTCATAATATTAATGTGTTTTGAGTGGTACCTAACCGACCTTACTAATGTATGAATTACACGTGGGATTTGCATTTTGCATGGCTAAAATAATTTGTAAACTAATATACGAACGCATACTAATACTAGAAAAATAGAAAATTGCATGATATATGTTGCTTTTGTGACTCAATTGTAAGTTGCACCAGATGACATCATTGGGTGAATATAAATGCTTTATATGTCGCCATTATGCTAGATAATTACACACACATACGGGAATTAGTGAGGGTTAAACATTTTATTCGTTATTTTCATATTTTAATTACTTTTTGTGTTTGTTTCACTTAAGTTGACCGATTGGGCCTATGACAAGATGGCCGACCAACGTACACTACGAGACAGCTACCATTCCACGAGGTTTCAGGCCAAGTGCGCATGTCCCAGGCTCCTGAACAAGTGGCCTCAAGATGACCTACACAGCATGTACCCAAACAAGGTCACGACTGGACTTTTGCCAAGAGCTTTAACAATGGACAACTTTTGACAACCGGATGGATCATGTCTGACGGAGTGACATCATAGACTATGGGAGACCAAAACGGATGATCTTAACCAACCAATCAGAAGTGCCCAAAACTGACTTTCATTAAATTTTGTCATTACTTTCATTATAAAAAGATGGTAGAATAGTGAGTTGCGGACCTTTTCCTTTTTCCTGACGTTATGCAGACGGAGAGGACGGTGACACCGCATGTGAGAAAGTGCCATCTTTCTTGCATGGTATGCCCTCACTTTTTGCTGAATTGCTGAATGTACTTTGACTGAGTGTGCCCTGGACTCCTGCCAATCAGGTGCCCAGGGCCTATGTTCCTTCCCTAAAACAAACAAAACCCAAATTGGCAAACCCTGGCCACATGTCAGCCCCTGGTAAATGGTACCCTAGGTACCCAGGGCCTTGTGACCAGGGAAGGCCTCTAAGGGCTGCAGCACTCATTGTGCCACCATTAAAGGCCCTGTACCCTTACACACACACACTGCCTTTGCAGGCTGGGTGTCTGGGTGCAAGACAAAAACAAAGTCGACATGACACACATCCCTATGTGCCATGCCCATCACCTACACTGCCATGGCATACATCAGCCACCCCTCTAGCTGGGTGCCTTATGCCAATGGTGTGGGCACATGAGCAGGAGCCCTGTGCCCCTACAGTACCCAGGTCCATTCCTGAGCACTGTAAGTGTAGTGCTGCCATTTAAGAGTACATGATGCTGAGAGCTCGTCAAACACGAGCTCCACAGCACCATAATGGCAACACTGAAGACTGAAAAGTTTGGTATCAAACTTCTCAGCACATTAAACCCACACTGATGCCAGTGTGGGATTTAATGTACCAAGCACCCCAGAGGGCATCTTAGAGATGCCCCCTTAAACCTAACCTACAATCCACGTCTGCTCTGAGGCTGCCTAGGCTGCCACACAGCAGACATGTTGCTGGACCCCTGGGTAGGAGAGCCCCTGCTCTCCTGGGCCTGCAACAATGCACATCCTGGGCGAGGTGCTAAATCTCCCCCCCAGGATGGGCAGGGGGAAGCTTCAAAGGCATGCCGCCTCTGTGAGCTTCCCCAGGCCACTGCAACCCCCCACTCTGGCAGGAAGCTTTGGCCGGAAACCCCAAATAAGGACAGGGGATGTGCCAGCCTGCCAACACCACCCCTCAGGTGGGGGAGGCGAGGTGAAGCACATCTCCGGGCTCTCGCCATCTTGAAGATGGGGAGCCCTACCCTATCATGGCAAAGGCTAGTGTCCCCCTCCCATAGGAGAGAGGCAGGATAGGAGGTGTACCCACCCCAGGACAGGGACCCATTGGTCCCTGCCCTTCAGCTACCTGTAACGCCCCTAAATCTAGTATTTAGGAGCACCCTGAACCTTCCTTCTCCAGATTCAAAACCACAAAGAAGAGCAAGAAGAAAGAAGACCTGCCCTGCAGCTGCTAAAAAGAGGAAGACACCAGCTTCTTTGGCCCCAGCCCTACCGGCCTGTCGACCCTCGAACCTGCTCCTGCTCCAACCCGGCATCTCTTGTGGCCAGCAACCTCACAAATCCCGGAGGACCTGGCTACCTTTTGGCTCTAAGCCCCTGGGACTCCCATGAGTAGAGGCTCTACTCAAAACCTACCTCTAATCTCTGGCAGCAGCCCGAAACCGCGAACCGAGCACACTCTGCACCAGCAAAGCCTGGCCAGTGCCAGAGGGAACAAAGACCACGAGGACGACCCCACGGCGACTGTGACCCCGAGTCCGGCACCCAAGGACTTCCCTCGACACTCCTGAAGGAGCCTGCAGCCTCAGAACAAGGTGCCCCCCCAACCGCAGTCAACAGAGGGTAAGATTTCCCGACACCAAAAGGCACCCTTGCACGTGGCGCCCCGTGGCCCCCTGTGCCCAATCCCGGGGTACCTACCTATCCTCCAACTACCCAACTTACCTCTCGAAGTGGTGGTGGCACCTGAAGAATCCTCGTCCCCGAGCTTGCAGTCTATTTCCAGACCGGAGATTTCCCATTGAAATCAATTGAGCGCCCGAAGGCTCAAAAGCACCCTGCACCCAGCCGCCCGAGTGGCCCTGGCAGTGAAACCTCTACACCTACCTACTTCCCCACTTGCCCTGAGTAAGTGACCAGGAGCCCAGCTCCCACAGCCGCGTGGCTTGCCAGTCAACAGCCACCAACCAAGGCCCCCCTATCCCTCATAGGATAACATAGGGCCTAACTCACTCTGCACCCGGCCGCCCTAGAGTCGCTGAGGGTGAACCAACTGTACCGACCTGACCCTGGGGGACCCCTGAGTCTATGCCCAGAACCTCAACTCTGCCAATCGAGTACTTACCCTTAAACCGATAACTCGATTTTCCTCATAGGGTAACATTGACTGGCTTTTTCCTGAAATTTCTTCCAAGTGTGGACTTTTCAAATCTTAAAATATTCACCAAAATTCAGCCGAGTAACGAAAACGAAATTACTCACCTGCTCTTAGGTGAGCTCCCAGTGCTGGATCTTGGTGCCCAGCACTGACTCCGAAAAATACTTACAACTGTACTTACCCGTAACCCAATTTTCTTCCGTAGGAAATCATTGACTGTTTTTCTATGAAATTTCTTCTAAGTGTCAATTTCTGCAATCTTTAAATATTCTTTAAAAAACGTATAATATCTGAAAACGTAATTACTTACCTGTTTTGGATAAAGGTCCCAGTACTGAGTCTAGGCATCCAGTACTGGATTACAAAAGTAACGAGAACATACTGTACCTGCAACTTGAATTTTCTTCCATAGGGAATCATTGACTGTTTTCCTTGAAATATTTTCTAAGTGTCAACTTTTAAAATAGCTAAATATAAGTTAAAAATCATTACAGTAATTAAGTAGACTTTCATCACTTGATTCTGAGTACTGACCCAGGACTGAATCTAGGATCCAGTCCTGGAATTCCAAAAGTAATCCAAAAAGTAATCTGTTGCAAATAACTTGAAATTTCCATTGAGCTCAATGCATTGTTGTGTTTAAAATAGTTGCCTATTGCAACCACTTGTAACTGTTTACAAAAGTCAATTGCATATTGCGAAAGTATTTATATGAAACATCTCATTCTGAGAAAGTATATTTTAAATCCAAGTGTTGGTTCTAAAATAAAACAAGCATATATTTTTTATATAAAAACCATTGGCCTAGAGTTCAGTTATTGAGTGTGTGAGACCAATTGCTGATGGAGTGTGTACAACAAATGCTTTACACTGTCCTCTGATACTGCCTTACTGCTCGACCAAGCTACCACTTTAGAGAGTAAGGTTATATCTAACTTTAGCCTCTGTCAAACCCTTGGGGACTGTGGACTCTGTACACCCTGTACCTATTAAGGAACAGTATATACAGAGCCACTTTCTCACACTGCAGGACAGCTGTTTCCCTGAATCTTTGACAGACTAAATTGCTGCCCATTTTCCTCATGAACTGAGGACTCTTAAACTGATGGGCATTGATTGATGCGTACACGCTTATGGTCCCGACCCAATTTTGGGACTGTAGCATTCTGCATGACGACTTGATTGACTTAGAGGATGACTAATAGCCAGATTAGGTAAATATGGTGTTTTGTGGTTTGATTAACATTTTATTAAAATTTGCATTAATTAGATAAACAATATTATTGATTAACAAGAAAATGTGCTGGGTTAGTTATTGGGAAGGAATAGATTAAGATTTGAATATAAATGAAAGAGGATTAAAATCACTTTTCCAACTCAACTAATTTGATCCATTGGCTAAGTGGAAGGAACATCTCGAGGTTTAGGATTAAGATGTGCTGGATTAAGGATATTTAGTGTATCTTTATGTAAATAAAATTATTTTAGGTTACGAGGTATTCTTTTCACGTCCGCGTTTGGAACACTTATCTCTCCCGTAAGAGCAGATCAAATGAGTGTGAGAGTGTTGGTGTTATGGGCCCCACCAATGACTGTACGGAGTGAAAGCATTAGTATGATATCTGGTCTGTGATGAAGGGAGGATTTGAAATTCCACGCTGCATCATTATCACTTACATGCATTCCTGAATTCCGCCTCGTAAGGTGGATTGGGACAAATTGACCGCATGTAAACAGAAGAAAGATGAAAGTGTTTCTGATTTTTTCACTAGATTTGAGGGTGTATTCATTGGCTTTAGTGTACAGGATTTATCGTTGGAAGGCGGTATACGATTATTTGTTAATCGTTTTGTGACCAATTTGTTAGCAGAAGTCTCTGCACGGCTGCAAGCCGCTGAAAGTACCTGGACCACTTCCACGCCCTCGGTAATATTGAGTATGGCCCAATATTACGAACATAGAGAAAATGAGAGTAAGGATAAGATGGAAAAGAGAACGAAGGATCTTAAAACACGGGTGTTGTTGCAACAAGTTGTTCAAGGACAAGGCAGAGAGAGAGGCGGTAGAGGGTTCGTCCCGAGGGGGGGCGGGAACTGGACGAGGCAGAGGGTCGGCTGTCGTTTTGGGAATAAATCAGTGTGCTTATTGTAAGGAGGAAGGGCATTGGCGATTTCAGTGTCCGTTGTTGCCAGCCCGGAATGGGGCTATGAGAAGTAGAGGAAGAGGTCGGGGAAGTGTGGATCACAGTGATATGCGACGAGAAGAGGCGGCGCAAGTTGGACAAGAAAATAATTATTTTGATAATCCAAGAGGTAGGCAGTATTATAATGAGGAGTGTGCAATGGACGAGACCGAAGGGTATGCTCATACATAGGATAGCCATGGACAGAGTGAGGGCCAGGTGTCAGTACCCGTTGATCAGCAAGGACCTTATGTAGAGGCGCATTTGATGGGGACTTCTGAAAAGTTTTTAGTTGATACAGGTGCAATGAATAGTTCTATTTCTCGTTCCTTGGTCCCAGGGGCTGCTCTGTCCGGGCACAATAATGTTTCGGTAGGATTCTCCGGAATTCCGGTGGTGAGCCCCATTTCCAAACCTATTCCTTTTACAATAGGTCCTGTTATGATAGACTCCCCGTTTCTTTTGACTTCCCATTGTGGCAAAAATGTGTTGGGCTTGGATTTGTTGACGCAATTACATGCTAAGATACATTGTTCACCTGATGGTGTTTACTTGACTATTAATTCCCTTGAGAAGCATACTTTGCAGTGTTTCACTAAAAATGAACCCCTCCCTCCTGAGTTTGCTGCTATTCCAGCAACATTGTGGGCCACTGGTGACACAGATGTAGGATTATTAAAGATTCTGCCCGTTTCTATTACTTTGAAGCAAAATGCTCCGCTTCCTCATATACCTCAGTACAAAATTTCTCCGGCAGGCGAGAAGGCTTTGCTCTCCATCATACAATATTTGGTAAAAAGGGGTGTGGTGGAAGAGACAGCTGCTAATGTGTGCAACAGCCCCATTTTGCCTATCTCAAAGAAAGCCCCTGTTGGAAGCGATCCTGACTATGCGGATACCTATCGTTTTGTGATTGATTTGCGTGAAATTAATAAAATAGTACCCTGTGGTTTCAGACATTACTACTATTCTCACTATGATTCCTCCTACTGCTAAATATTTCTCTGTGATTGATTTAAAAAAATGCTTTCTTTAGCATTCCGATTCATCCTGATAGCCGCCATATTTTTGGCTTCTCATTGTCTGGTCGCAGCTTCCGGTTCTGCCACGCTCCCCAGGGGTACACAGAAAGTCCTAGTATTTATAGTCAAGCTTTGAAAATATTGTTGGATGATTTGGTCTTGCGCCCTGGTAATGTGCTTTTGCAATACGTAGATGATTTGTTAGTGGCCTCTGATACCGAGGGAGGTTGTAAGAAGACCACTGTACAATTATGGTCTAATTTGGCTGCTAATGGCAATAAAGTATCCTTTTCTAAATTTCAATATTGTCAACAGGAGGTGACCTATCTCGGTCATCTACTGTCGAAGGAGGGGAGGAGACTAACCCCTGAGCGTGTGACTACCATTTTTAATATGTCTGTACCTCGTACTCGGCGTGATGTTCGTGCATTTCTCAGCATAACTTCTTACTGTCGCCAATGGATCCCTAATTTGTCCCTTCTTACTAAACCTCTTCTGTATTTAACCACTAAAGATGTGCATGAACCTTTACCCTGGACTGATGCTTCTCAAGATGCTTTTGACTCTTTAAAATCTGCGCTTTGTTCTGCACCTGTTCTTGGTACTCCTGACTACCGAAAACCTTTTGTGCTTTACGTACACGAGGTGGAGGGTTGCTCGCTTTCTGTGTTAACACAAGGATTTGGTGGTAAGCAGAGACCTTGTGCCTATTTCTCGGCGGTGTTGGATAACGTCGCCAGAGCACTCCCTAGCTGTTTAAGAGCTACTGCTGTGGTTGCCGTGGCTATTCGACAGTCGGAAGGGCTTGTTCTGAACACTGACCTCACAGTGATGGAACCGCACGCTGTGGATACATTATTGAACAAAACAAAGACCCAGCACCTTACGAGTGCGCGTCTTGCCGGATACGAATTGACTTTGTTTGCTCCACATATTACGATTAAACGATGTGCCACTCTGAACCCTGCTACGTTACTACCCCTCCCTTCGAATGAAAAAAACAATAATGTTCATGATTGTATATTTCGGACTGAGGAAGAAACGAAGGGACGGGTAGACCCGACTGACACTCCTCTATCTGACCCTCAAGGGGAGTTGTACGTCGATGGCTCTTGTTTCAATTTACCAGATGGCACGACAACTGACCAGATGGCACGACAACTGCTGCATATGCGATAACTACTCTTCACACTATAGTTGAGGCTTCTCGAGTACCCTTATCAGTCAGCACAGGCGGCTGAATTAGTGGCATTATTTCGGGCCTGTGAGTTAAGTGAAGGACTGAGAGTAAATATTTACACCCACAGCCAGTACGCCTTTGCCGTGGCTCATAGTTTTGGCCGACTTTGGGCAGAATGAGGTTTTCTTACTTCTCATGGTCAGCGAATACAGCATGGCCCCTTGATTTTGCGATTACTGACAGCATTGACGTTACCAGAAATAGTGGCTGTAGTCAAATGTAGTGCACACAAGGCCGTGGTTGAGGCAGTGGGGGAGGGTAATGCCTTTGCCGATCAAGTAGCTAAGGAAACTGCGAAATCCAAATTGACCTCAATGTTTGTGACTAGCTCTGCTAGGTGGGTGGCTGAAACAGAGATGTTTGATAATACCATGGAGTGTGTCCGAGAAATACAGAAAGAAGCTACCCCTATTGAACTGGCTCACTGGAAAGAGCGAATTGGGAGATTAGATGCAGATGGTTGTTGGATTGATCTGACAGAAAAGCAGCGGTGGCTGTTGCCTAATGCATTAGTGAATGCGGTGGTGACAATGGCACATGGTTCAGCTCATAGTGGGGTGAAAGGTATTTGTGCATTATTAGATCCTGTATGGTACAATCCCAATATTTCTAGGACTGCTGCCCATTTGGTACAATATTGCATTGTTTGCTTACGACATAATCCAGGGGGCAGGGAGCCTGTTCTGAGTGGAAACTTTGCACCATCATCTTTGCCTTTTGAGGTGCTTCAAATGGATTATATCCAGCTGGAGTTGGAACAATTTGAAGTATGTCCTGTTCGTGGTATGCGCTTTCAGTAAATGGGTGAAAGCCTACCCGACAAAAGAAAACACTGCTTTGGCCATGGCAAAAGCGTTGGTAAAGGAGAATTTCCCTTGCTATGGATTGCCTTGTGTGATCTGGAGTGACAACGGAAGACATTTTCATGCAGAACTCATCACACATATGTGTAATGGACTACAGATTAAACAGAAATTCCATGCGGCTCGACACCCCCAGTCCGCTGGGTTGGTCTAGAAGTATAATGGGATATTAAAGCTCAAATTGGCTAAAATTCAAGAAAGTACTGGATTAAGGTGGCCAGATGCTCTGCCGCTGGTATTAATGTCAATACGAGTTACCCCACATTCTCGTTCTGGTTTGGATGCCCTGCTAATGTTTGGGCCGTCCCGAGACCCAAAACGTTTCGTGATATAGAGTATCCTATGCTGACAGACTATTTGTATGCTTTGACTAAAGATCTTCGTTCCATTCATCAACAGGTCTCAGCAGTTTTGCAGCCCCTGCCGGAGGGTCCTGGACATCGCTTGGAACCAGGACAGTGGGTTCTGGTCCGTAACTGTCAGCGAAAATCCAGCTTGGATCCTCATTGGTCTGAACCGTTGAACGGCAAGCGACACTGGATTCATGTGTCACATCTGAAAAAACTACCCCTCCAGCTTCCATATGACCAGCAAATCCAGGACGGGGTTTTGACTCAGGAAAGAGAGCGAGTTCCTCGATTAATTCCTTTTTCTGACGCCCAGGTAATTGGAGAAGGGCAAGGAGAAGGTGCACCGGGCTTGGAAGGGGCTCTGTCATCAGCACAATTGATCGCCCCAGATTCTGTTGTTCCTACAGCTAACCCAGAGGCTCGCAGTACCCCTGTTTCACCGGATTCGACAACCTCAGTTTTATTCTCTGATCATGAAGTGCCTGGCCATACTCGATACAACCTGCGGCCCAGAAAACAACACGGTACACCAGGTGAACATGGTAGGAGATAGGGAGACACTTGAGTGGTAGGGTACAGACCTGTGCTATGAATGTCTGTTAGATACGCTTCTGGTGTACTGAGCGAGACACTGGACTGAACGCGCTGAGAACCTTGAACATTTGTTTGCTCTGTTCAGAAAGAAATACAACAAACAAATGATGGACGGAATGCTGACAATGCATACATTCTCCCCCAGTCAAGAGATCTGGGTTAAATCCATCGTTCTTTTGCCCACTACACCACCCCAGTTTAGACATGGCCATATGCAAATCAGTCTTGACCCTGTGCCTCATGGGAACAGTCCAGCTCGAACTGCCAAGCCATGTCTTCCCTGGACCGGAATCAAGCATCCTAGGACCGGTTTCTGGCTATCAGCCGTCATCAGCCAGGATAGCTTGACTCCAGTGGCGTAGTGAGCACGGGTCCCACGTCTGGGAATACCCATCCCACTTAGGGCGAAAAGCGTTACAACAAACAAATGATGGACGAAATGCTGACAATGCATACATTCTCCCCCAGTCAAGAGATCTGGGTTAAATCCATTGTTCTTTTGCCCACTACACCACCCCAGTTTAGACATGGCCATATGCAAATCAGTCTTGACCCTGTGCCTCATGGGAACAGTCCAGCTCGAACTACCAAGCCATGTCTTCCCTGGACCGGAATCAAGCATCCTAGGACCGGTTTCTGGCTATCAGCCGTCATCAGCATTTGTCACCCGAGTGGGAAGGGTATGCCCAGACGTGGGTCCCTTGCTCTCCATGCCACTGGAAATCAAGCTATCCTGGCTGAAGAGGGGTGAAACCCCGAAACCGGTCCTAGGATGCTTGTTTCCAGTCCAGGGAGGACCTGGCTTGGCAGTTCGGGCTGGACTGTTCCCATGAGGCACAGGGTCAAGACTGATTTGCATATGGCTGGGTTCAAACTGGAACGGCATGGTGAGCAAAAAAACTATGGATTTAGGCCCAGATCTCTGTACTGGGGTGAATGTATGACATTGTTATGCATTCTGTCCATCAATTGTTGTTTTTGCACTGTTCAGAAAGAAAGACTGACTTTCATGATCACAGGGGCCCAGGTTATGTTTTCTTCAAGGGTTGTGTGAGAACATAACTCCAACGTGAGAAGTTTGTTTTGGTATTATCTGTGATGAACAATAGGAGCCTGCCTGTGAGGCTCTAAACGGACACAGGAAAGAAGCACCCTCTGGCAGGTTGTACTGCATTGTCCTAGTTTATTGTTGGACTTTTAGTTAAGCATGTATCCCTTTGCTCGTTTTGCTGCTGAAGAGGAACGTCCTTTTGTATCACGCCATTTTCCTACATATATGCCTGTTTTTTCTAGTTGGACCAATCGTGTTAAAATTGCATTTCTAGCTACTATAGCAATATTGCTATTTATAATACTGGGAGTATTCATATATTTAGAATTTCGCCACCCTATGCATACTGTTTTAGGAACATGGGTTTCATACTTTAGCCCCTCATAAGGAAAGGCATCATCAGACCTATGTGAAAAACGCATTCATTGAAATGCTTCATCAAGCACACAGTGCCACCAATACTACAAATTGTTGGGTTGGTGGTCTTTTACCATCGGTTATGCACAAGCACAACTTATTTATATCCCTACCTTTGTCTCATCTGGGAAGTTGCGAGGCTTGGTTCAAATTGCTTTCTATGATGTATATGCATTACACTGTGGACGCTCGAAGGTTTTCAGAGAGAGATTATGAAATGATTTAACATATATTGAGGTTCATCAAGGGTTCAACCCCGATGGTAATATTGGAGAGGGAACCTTAGATCCGAATGCCTGTATGAATATGTATACGACGCATGAAAATACCACTTGGTTGAAAAATGAAATTTTGGACTTTGTTAAATTCAATTTCGCTCAATATTATCGACACTTTCAGGACCGTAATGTTACTGAAGATAGGGCTATTCCAGTGCCTGTATTAAACAGTACCTCTACGTTTTGTGTTCAAGGAGTAGGGCACATATCAGTAGGAGAAAGCCGATGTAATTACACTTATCAGTTGCGTACCTTTAGCAGCCCTCCGTTGTTAACCCCTCCTAATGTATATTTTGTCTGTGGAGAAAGTGCCTATACTTGGCTTACACGAGGTTGGACAGGACGTTGCTACTTGACCTTCCTGTACCCTCCAGTCTATATTGCCCCTTCTAATTATCACAAGGATCACCGACTAGATAAACGTAGCGTGCTTATTAGGAGAAATAAAAGGGTGATAGATACCACCGATATAGATCAGACCGATACTCAACTGCAGCATTTCACCGACATTATGAAGGGAGTGTTACCCTTTTGGGGGCCTATGATTACTAGCCATGAAGTACGATGTTTGTCTAGAGTAGTTGAAGGGGTAATTAACACTACTGCAGGAATACTGACCAATATAGCAGTAGAGCTACAGGCGACCAGACTTGTTTTGCCTCAAATCCGTATGGTTTTGGACGTTATCTTGGCAGATCGAGGAGGAGCATGCCGTGTGATCGGCAGCTCTTGCTGTGTTTATATTCCTGACTCCACCCCCTCCGTTCATTTGGCTATACAGAAGCTACATCGTTTAGCTTCCGAGATACATGTAGAAACTGGTACGTGGTCTCTCTCTGGTTGGTTCTGGGGTTTGCGGTCTACTTGGGGATGGAAATTTTTTATGGTGATGAGTTCTAAGACTCAAGGTTGCATCTGGTTTTGTGGGCAATATACGCATTCCTTGAGGCGCATTGTGTCTACACTCCCAGCCACCAAGACGAAAGGGAGTCACCCCTCCTGACCTCATCCGTAATAGATAGTCAAGCCTTTGTACTGGTCTGATGTGTGCCATATAGGGTCCTTTCCTGGAGCTCAAGGCCAACTGGTGTTTTTCCTTTTACAGTGATTGTATGTGTTGAACCGAAAAGTATATAACCTCATGTTTGAATGCGAGCCAACAGTCTTCTCGGCGCACCTGATGGGTGAGGTTCGGAGAGGCTCCTCTATAGAGTATTTTTGTTTAATAAACGATTGAACCTTCTTCACTGCCAACTGACTGATTATTTGGTAATGGTATTGGGACTATTGGTAGGTATAGTCCTTTAATTTATTTTTATGGTACATCATATCCATCTCTATCTATCTATATCTGTCTCCATCTCTCTATCTCTCTTTATCTCTCTCTCTTTATCCAGCTCAGTCCCAATTTATCAGTGTTACTGAAGGTGGGGAACATAGTTAAGGAAGGTACACGTGGAAGTAGTCAATTCCTGACTTGCTCAAAGACTGCTGAAATGTTACATTGTTAAGACTAGAGTGATTAGGATGGCTGAGACAACCTGCGCCTAGCCATTCTTTCAACCCAGCACCAACCTGAAAGGTTGCTGGTGCCGGCAAAACTAACTGCATGTTCCAATGATGCAGACAGTAAGTTGGGTTACATACGATACCCAATAGAATAGAGACAAGCTAGGCCATCTATGGACAGCAATCCTGCTCAGGATCAAATTTCATATTAAGGAGGGGAGCAGAATATCCTCAAAGGGGTACATCAGAGGGATTGCGTGGAGACACTATACACAAGGCCATTTGAGTCAGACGATTCAGCGGCCAAGAGAGTTGCTACAGAAGGATGGATTTACCACACCTGACACATAATTATTTGTATGCATATCCAGTCTACCCAGTAATTCCAAAGGGTCGACGTACAGCGACAGGTCTCGGCTGAGGGTTCAACAGAGCACACTTCAGTCGACAATGGCAGTATTGAGACACGACACAGATACGATAGGAATGAAGCCTATGGCCAGGCAGCATTACCAAAGACAAGTTGACAAATTAACCAGTAATACGGCCAGGACACAAAATTATTACATGGCATCATTGTTATTTGTTGCAGCATAACTCCAGTGGCACAAGCCATAGCACGGAAACAACTGTGGCCACATGACAACCCATGTGAAATCAGGGTTCTGAGATGGGTATTTTTTTGAAAAGCAAGACACCAACCTCATGATCTCAGTTGGGTACGGCAATACAGGAAATTACCGAATTCAAGGGACTCCGTCTGGCTGTTTCCCAGGGATTACACAGACTACAGGGTTCATCTGTCCAGTGGTGTGATCCTCCTGACGCTTTAGGGACACTCGAACCGCTGGTTTTCTACTAGTCATGGGGGAGCTGGGAGGGGTCAGTAAATCACCTCCAGCATGGCGGAAAGTCACAAGATTTAATAATAAATATCTTCACACAAAGATGTAAAAAAGGGCAATTTCCCAAACAAGGTTTTTGGGATACCTCACAGCAGGGACACATGAGACAATTGCTTGGGCAAGGTCCTTGGGATGCCACAGGCAGGGACACTAGAGGGCAGACAAAGGGGTAATAAATGGTCAGCGCTGGGCTGACATGGCACCTGCAGCCCAGGCACGGCCACAGGGCCACGAATACCAGGCGTTCGGTAGCAGTGAAGTGGCTGTACCAAGTAATTGACAGAAGTGGAGCTGTTACACCAGTTAAAAAGTGATTTATGACAACCAATAAAGAGATGTTATGACTGTAAGGATGATGCACTGCAGAATAGGCAAGTTAAGGTTTTAATATGCAATAAGGATAAGATGTACACTGTATAACCTGATTTGAGCAAAACTCATTACAGTGAGTATATGGTAAGCAAAAACTGAGCATGTTAATGATCAATGCCATCATGATAAATATGTACCAACTTATGATAGAATAAACTACAGCAGTTCTAACACCATGAAAAGGTCTTGGTGTCCATAATTTATTAGAAGAAAGGAAAGGTGGAGAGCCCGTCAGATGCTCACAAAACTGGGGGTGGGTGGGTTGCACAGCTGACTGGGAGGCACCGTAAGAAATGTATCCTACACACCCGAATATACAACGTTATATCCTTTACCACGTAGGCATTACAACGCAAGTAGTTACAACGACGTGCGCTGGAGGGCGCTGGACTTAGGAATAGTATGATTTACTATTCCAACTCCAGTCTACGTACAGTAGGGAAGGTGTTGGAATAGTACATCATACTATTCCTTAGGTTAGAGCGCCATCCAGCACAAGTCATTGTAACGACTTGCGTTGTAAAGGTATTGCGGTGTAAACACCGCGATGTAAACAATGTTTCCCCACCCACCCACACCGGAATAACACGGGTGTCACAGCTGCAGGGAGACGAAGGGGCGGGGAGTCACAAGATTTTAAAATGCATATCTTCACACATGGATGTATAAAAAGGGCAATTACCCGAACAAGGCCCTTGGGATGATGCTTCATAGCAGGGACAGTTGAGGGCAGACAAAAGGGTAAAGAAATGGTCAGTGCTGGGCGGGCATGGCACTTACAGCCCATGGCCACGGGCCATGAACGCCAGGTATTCGGTATCAAGTGAAGCCTCGAAGTCGCGACTCGATGGACCAAGCAATTGACAGAAGTGGAGCTGTCACGGCAGTTAAAAAGACATTTATGACCACCCTTAAAGAGATGTTATTACTGTAAGTATGATGCATTGCAGAATAGGCAAGTAGGGTTATTAATATGCTATAAGGCTAAGATGTACACTGTATAACAATAACCTATTAGCAAAATGCATTACATTGTAGTACCAACTTTTGATAAAATAAAATGCGGCCGTTCTACCACCACAAAAAAGGTCTTGGTGTCCATAATTGAAAGGAAGAAAGGAACAGCAGGAGGGCCTGTGAGATGCTTGCACACCTGGGGATGGGTGGGTTGCACAGCTGACTGGGAGGTGCAGCTGACCCTAGAGGGAAGGCAACTAACTCCCCCTGTGGGTGGCAAACTAAGGGCACAGCAGTAGCTGGGCACAAGAGCGAGCCAAAGCAAAGGATCAGTGAATGACCAAAGCAAGTTTGGGTTTAAAAAGCCCAATCAGGAGAGAAGGGTGTGGCCAAAAGCACAGCCATATGGGGACCGGGCAAGGAGCCCAACATTATTGCCGCAAGAAATGTATCCCACCCACCCACACCGGATAACACAGATGTCGCTGCTGCAGGGAGACGAAGGGGCGGGGAGTTACAAGATTTTATAATGCATATCTTCATACAAGGATGTAAAAATGGGTAACTACCCGGACAAGGCCCTTGGGATGATATTTCACAGCAGGGACACTTGAGGGCAGACTAAGGGGTAAATAAATTGTAAGTGCTGGGCGGGCATGGCACTTACAGCCCAGGCATGGCCACGGGCCATGAACGCCAGGTATTCGGTAGCAAGTGAAGCCTCGAAGTCGTGACTCGATGTACCAAGTAATTGACAGAAGTGGAGCTGTCATGTTAGTTTAAAAGAGATTTATGACCACCCTTAAAGAGATGTTATGACTGTAAGTATGATGCATTGTAAAATAGGCAAGTAGGGTTATTAATATGCTGTAAGGATAAGATGTACACTGTATAACCTGTTATTAGTAAAACGCGTTACATTGTAGTACCAACTTTTGATCAAATAATCTGCGGCCATTCTACCACCACAAAAAGGTCTTAGTGTCCACAACTGAAGGGAAGAAGGGAACAGCGGGAGGGCCTGTGAGATGCTTGCACAACTGGGGTGCTTAATTGAAAAATAGAAAACGGACAAAACAAAACAATAGAATACACTTCAGGCTTACAGACGGAGTTGCACCATGTTGGACTTTGAGTTCCATTAAAGTAAGTATAATCAAAACCACGATTTTTAAACAATGTAACTGCCACTATTCACATACAGGGCACCGTCCATAGGTACCTATGTTGGGCCAATGTCAAGTTTATAATACTGTGTTTCCTGCCATATATAACACTAACATGCTATTTCACTTCATATCGTGCGCTTTACAAGGAAACGGCATGCTCCATGCAGTTTTTCGGCATGCACATAACGTTAAAACTTGTGAATGTAAACAAAGGCACTGTAACATGCTAAGTATTAAGGATCACGCTATGTAAAGGATCGAGTTGGGGAGATATGCAGTCCGTTGGTGACGGTCCTAGCAGTGCCATGGTAACCAATTAAGGATAATAGACCCAAGTGTCCGAATAATAGCACCGAACCGTAGCAGCAGATTCATCAACATTGGATACAACTGTTACAAAACGTGGGAGCAGAGGGTTGTGGAAAAAGAGTGAGTAACCCCTACAGAACATTTATACTGATATAATCAGTCTGCTAATAATACGGTTAAAAACACAAGCATTATTAAAGAAAATCACAAGCAACAACAGCTAGCTTAGCAAGAATGTTACAAAATGTTAAAAAATAGATAAATAACCTCAAATTGGTTATCAAAATTAAATGAAGAAAGAAAATGAAGAAAGAAAAGGAAGAAAGAATAAAGCTCAAGTGGGCTAGCATGGTGCATAATTACAGTCTTGTGCATGCATAACTGCAATACATAGACCTGGGTTTCCATGTTGCAATTCTCTTGTATGTGCCACCTGGAATGAACACATTAAAACAATTAAAACTGAAATGCTGCCACTTCATATATGCTACACACCATTCGTGATCAACATTGCTCATTGTTGGACTGAATTTCTCACATATGCAATGTATAGATCTCTCAAATCAAGGTGGGTGATCAGTGAACAAAAAGAATGTGCCAACACCAATATTTAACCCCAGATGTACAGCCAATTCTACATCTGAATTGAGCCCCTAAGGCGACAACTATAAGTCATGTCCTACGTTAACTATAACTCGTACCCCCGCTGTGCACAGTTTTCTTATCAATAATTTCAATGCAAATGTTGCAGTGAGATTATCAATGATGTCACAAAAGAGGTCATGGATAATGTAATATGTGGGATAACTAGCAGGGTAATCACTCCCGTTTTATGTAATAAATACAATAGGTGCCACTCTGCGAACCAGACTCCAAAGGTTTGTTTCTTACAGCAAATTCAGCAACAAAACATAATGACGCATTTCGACCTCAGTCTTGAACATCCGTTTCCACTCTGGTGGTAGATGTAGTTCACCAAAAAGAGACATTTTTCTCATTGACTTGAGAATTTTTTTGCTCAATGTTGCTACTTCATGAGAGAACCAATGAAATATTAAACTGCATGCTAACGTGATATGGAATGTACTCGTAGAACCAAATGTAGGCTAATATGTAAATTTCCACCCTGAATTCATTACTCATTCTAAATTCCACAATCTCGCATTCTAGTGGGCCGACATAGCCGTTCCACTAAATGCATTTTTTATACATTTAGTCAAGTTCTGCTTTCGATGGTGGGCAAGGAATGTAAAAAATTATCAACAATCATGAGATAGCAGACAATAACAATTCATTCAAAAAAATATGACATAACATTTACAAGTCCAACTTCCTGAGCAGTTGAAAGAATCATATGTCCTGACTCATTCCAAGCATGTTAATGCCTTACATGTCATTCTATCCCAATTATAGACATAAAGCTCTTCATTGTGGTTGTGACTATGTGGTGTTTTTGTTTTATATTTAATTAGGTATTTCAATTCAAGTTGTCTTAGAAGATGTATCCTGTCCTCTCCTCTAATTGGGTTCCAGTGATAATGAATCCCCATCCTGTGTCAAGCCTGCTCGTCGCCCGACCTTGTGTGCAGATGTGGCCGAGCAAACCCAGCATAAAGATGGCCAGAAAGGGCAGAAGAGCGATTTGCGCTCTAGTCGATGCAGGCGCGTCTTCCGCCCTGCCCTTCACTTACCTGTTGCCTCCGGGTCAACTCACGTTGTGGTCAGCGTTCCTCTTCGGGATGCAGTGTGGCGGCTTCTCTTCCCTCTTCAATCCCCTTTCGGTTCGCCTGTATCCTGTGTAGACACCTGGCTACGTCTCTGGAAACCTGTGAAAAAGAAGAAAGATAATAAGAACTTCTAAAGAATCAACGCTTTCTAACAAGGCTGTATTGTGCTCTGCGCAAGCTATACATTGAGCTTTACTTATCTGATGTTGTTATCCACAGAGCTTGCTGATTCCATTTCCTTATGTGCATTTCTGAGGAAGCTATATAAAATACAAACAAACGATTAGTTATTCCTAAAGTCAAGGGAAGAATCACAATTTTTTTTGGGGCCTGCACATTTATGTGTATAATTCTGGTGTCATTTTTAGGAACATTTACATTTGGAAATTTATTATTTTTTGGTTTTCCCTTTTGTATGGATATCTGTTTTGGGTTTTCACTGATTCCATGCTACCGCAGCATTATAGGTTAGATCATACAATAGTTTACACTTCATATATACATAATGTACTCTGATTAAATGAAAACCTAATTTTCCTTTCTTACTTACATAGATGGAAATCTGATCCTGCATCTACCACCACTATATCTTAAGTGGAAGAGAAGGTAATAAGTAATCTCTCACTGACTGTGAATACGTGTAAATCAGGAGTGTGCGGTATTATATATATCAAAACCATATAAATACACTAACACGTATACTCTTTCCTTTACATACAGGAATCACATAGAAAGATCCTGAAGTTTACCATTCATTCCTGAGTGTGCAGTGGACATGTATCTTTTCTCTTCCCTTGTTTTCCCTCTTCCCCTATCTCACCATTTCTGGCTTTGACATAGGTGGGCATTCTTGGTGGTTGAGGAAAGTTGGGACCTTGCTTTGAAACTTTCATTTCGCCCCTGTGGAAACCTCAGGTGAGACTTACACATGGGCTGTTTTGTAATGCCCTGCTATTGGGTAGTTCATATCCTTCTTATTTATTGCATGCAAGTACTCATTTTCTGTAACTGGCAAATTAGAAGAACCTCCAAATGGTGCCAAAGTTCTAACCAAACAAAAACAATTTATTTCCTATGGAAACATGGTCCTAATTGTAACTAGCCATAAATAACAAGGATATGAATTACCCAATAGCAAGGTATTCTAGAACAGCACATGTGTAATTCTCACCTGAGGTGTGTAGGAGTGTATAGATCTCCCAAGTAGGTAGCTATATTTATAGTTAGGACCTAGTTTCCATAGGAAAAGTGTTTTTTGTTTTGCCAATGACTTTGTCGCTGTTTGATGAATTTTCACGAACTTTTCAAAACTAATATGAATTCGAGTTCAGCTGCTGTCTGGAAATTTTTGAGGTGATTTGTCAAGTGGGGGCCGAGAAAGAAGGGGGGTCCCAAAACTTTTTCTCCATGCAATTTCCCATAGGGAATATAGACACGACTACAGCCTAAACCACTTAATGAAAGTAAGTAAATTTGACAGAAGGCTAGAACTTGGTCCAGAAAGTATGCTTTTTGTGATTCATATATTAATTCAGTAGTTTGAGATATGAAAGGAATTTTTTTTTTGTTTTTTTAATATCTAGGAGGTGCCAACCCTCCGCGAATCCATTGCAGCACTTCACGAATTCACATGCCAACAGCAATGCAGGGACTAGGTGGTCGCAACCTGAATAAAAGTTGCAGCTACCACTTTAGAAATCGGGGAATGGTCTACGCTTGGGAAAATTGACATGAAATGCAGTAGAAGGGGGCAGGGTAGAGGTACCCCAACCCCTGAGTACAACATAGGGGTCTGTGAGGGACCGGTGATGGGAACAAAAATGTCGAGAATTTTTTCACCCACACGTGAGGATTCACAAATCTGTCACAATGCTCAGAGTAGCCCCTGTAAAAAAATACACCCATACACTCACTCGGACACTATCACATTCACTCACAGACCCACTCAGACACTCTCACACAAGACCCACACACTCACAGACCCACTCACATATCACCCATTCACACTCACCCTCAAACCCACTTACACTCTCACAACCATACACAGACCAACTGAGACGCTCACAAATGCAGTCACAGACCCAGTCAGACACTCATGACCCACACCCACTCACACACCAACTCTCAAACCCACTCAGATACTCACACCCACTGAAACATCCACTCAATGTCGCACACATATAAAGACCTACTCAGACCATCTCACACACACTTACACACTCACACACTCACAGACCCACACAGCCACTTAGATACCCATTCAGACACTCGTGCACCAACTCAGAAACTCACGCAAACACTGTCACACCCACTTACAGAACCACGCAGACACTCACAAACCTACTCACAGACCCACTCTCAGTCCTACTCAATCAATCAATCATAGTATTTGTAAAGCGTGCTACCTACCCGTGAGGGTCTCAAGGTGCTAAAGGGGGGGGGGGGGGGAGCTGCTACTGTTCGAAGATCCCGGTCTTGAGGAGTCTACTGAAGGTCAGTAGGTCTTGGGTTTGCCGTAGGTGGATGGGGAGGGTGTTCCATGTCTTGGCGGCGAGGTGGGAGAATGATCTGCCACCGGCGGTCACTCTTTGGATGCGGGGGGACAGAGGTGAGGGCGCGGTCTGCGGAGCGGAGCTGGCGGGTGGGGGTGTAGAAGCAGAGTCGGCTGTTGAGGTATGCTGGTCCGGTGTTGTGGAGTGCCTTGTGTGCGTGGGTGAGGAGTTTGAAGGTTATTCTCTTGTTGACGGGGAGCCAGTACAGGTCCCTCAGGTGGGGTGTGATGTGGGTGCGGTGAGGGACGTCGAGGATCAGGCGTGCGGATGCGTTCTGGATGCGTTGGAGCTGTTTTAGGAGTTTGGCTGAGGCTCCTGCATAGAGGGCGTTTCCGTAGTCCAGCCTGCTGCTGACGAGGGCCTGGGTGACCGTCTTTCTTGTTTCGGTGGGGATCCACTTGTAGATCCTGTGGAGCGTGTTGAAGCAGGAGGAAGAGATGGCGTTGACCTGCTTCGTCATGGAGTGGGTGGAGTCGAGGATGACCCCTAGGTTGCGTGCGTGGTCGGTGGGTGTTGGGGCTGTTCGTAGTGCAGTTGGCCACCAGGAGTCATCCCAAGCCGAGGGGGTGGATACGAGGATGAGGACCTCCGTCTTGTCCGAGTTCAGCTTTAGTCGGCTGTTCCTCATCCATTCGGTGACGGCCTTCATTCCTTTGTGGAGGTTGGTTTTGGCGGTGTGGTGGTCCTTGGTGAGGGAGAGGATCAGCTGGGTGTCATCAGCGTAGGAGATGATGTTGAGGTCGTGCAGTTGGGCGACGTGGGCGAGCGGTGCCATGTAGATGTTGAACAGCGTCGGGTTGAGGGATGAGCCCTGGGGTAAGCCGCAGATGATCTCGGTGGCTTCAGAGAGGAAGGGGGGGGGAAGGCAGATGCTCTGTTCTGCCGGATAGGAAGGAGGTTGTCCAGTTCAGGGCCTTCTCTTGGATTCCGGCGTCGTGGAGGCGTGTTCGTAGTGTGCGGTGGCAGACCGTGTCGAAGGTCGCTGACAGGTCCAGGAGGATGAGGGCCACGGTTTCTCCGTTGTCTAGTAGGGTTCGGATGTCATCGGTGGCAGCGATGAGGGCAGTTTCGGTTCTGTGGCTGCTGCGGAACCCAGACTGGGAAGGGTCTAGGATGCTGTTCTCCTTGAGGAAGCTGGTCAGTTGTTTGTTGACAGCCTTCTCGATGACCTCCGCCGGGAACGGGAGCAGGGAGATGGGTCGGTAGCTCTTGAGGTCCTTGGGGTCTGCCTTGGGTTTCTTGAGTAAGGCGTCGATCTCTGCGTGTTTCCAGCTCTCTGGGAAGGTCGCTGTCTCGAAGGAGATGTTGATGGCTTTCCAGAGATGGGGTGCGATGGTGGTGCTGGCTTTGTTGTAGATGTGGTGTGGGCAGGGGTCTGACGGGGATCCAGAGTCGCCGGTGTTCATGAACTTGATGGTGTCGTCGTCGTTGATGTTGGTCCAGGAGATCAGGCAATCGGTGTGGATGGTGGTCATGGGGGCGGGGGTCTCAGTGGATGCCGGGACAGTCTTGGTGTTGAAACGGTCATGGAGGTCTGCGATCTTGCGATGGAAGAAGGTGGCCAGCGAGTCGCATAGGTCTTGCGAGGGTGGGATGTCGGTGTTGGAGTTGGGGTTGGAGAGTTCCTTCACGATGTTGAAGAGCTCTTTGCTGTTGTGTGCGTTGTTGTCTAGGCGGTCTTAGAAGGAGGCCCTTTTGGTGGATCTGATGAGGTGGTGGTGTCTGCGGGTGGTGTTCTTGTGGGCTGCATAGCTTTCTGGTGTTCGTTCACAGATCCAGTTCTTCTCCATCTTTCGGCAGGTTTGCTTGGAGGCCTTCGGTAAACCAACTGGCTTTCTTGCTGGTGGTGCTTTTGGAGGGCTACTTGAGCGGGGCGAGTGTGTTGGCGCAGTCGTTGATCCAGTGCCCGAGGTTGTGAGCGGCGGCGCTGGGGGTCGGTCGGGTCTGTGGGTGGGCTCCGGGCGAGGGTGGTGGATAGCTGGTCTTCGGTGACTTTGCTCCAGCAGCGGCGCGGCATCTGTTGGGTGTGGTGGGTTTCCAGAAGGTGAAGTGGATGCAACGGTGGTCGGTCCAGTGGAGTTTGGTGGTGCGGTCGAAGGAGACGTGGGAGCTTGCGGAGAAGATGGGGTCGTGCGTGTGGCCGGCAGAGTGGGTGGGTGTTGTGATGAGTTGCCTGAGTCCGAGGTTGGCGATCAGGGTGGTGGAGTTGGTGTTGTTGTTGTTCTCAAGGTGGAAGTTCAGGTCCCCGAGTGGGATGTAGTCCGTGGAGGCGAGGGTGTGTGTGCTGACAAAGTCTGCGATGGAGTTGCTGAACTGTGGTCAAGGTCCGGGGGGGTCTGTAGATGAGGGTTCCTCTGAGGGTGGTGTTGGGGGTCGGTGTGGATCTGGAAGTGCAGGTGTTTGGCAGTGCTGAGGGTGTCGTCGGTGTTTGTCGAGACTTTGAGAGTGTTTCTGTGGACGATGGCAATTCCTCCTCCTATTCCATTGGTGCGGTCCTTACGGGTGATCTTATACCCTTCCCAGATGGCTATGGCGATGTTGGGTGCCGAGCAGGGGTTCAGCCAGGTCTTTGTCAGGAAGGCGACGTCTGGGGTGTAGGAGTCAAGTAGGTCCCAGAGTTCAACAGCATGTTTGCAGGCGGAGCGGGTGTTGAGAAGGATGCATCGGAGGTAGTTTGCTGGGTGGGTTGGCGGGCCGGATGCTGGTGAAGCTGCAGGTCCGGCAGGAGAAGGGCCCTTGGGTGCGTTTTGGAGCGGCCAGGCAGCAGGTGCGTGATCGTCTGGCGTGGAATGCGTGGTGGGTGCTGGAGTCGTAGCGCTGACAGGTGTCGTGGTGTTCGCGGGGTCCAGGGGTCCTGGCGCTGGGCGCGGTCCAGGCACGGACAGGCACAGATGGGCTTGTCTTAGGCACACCTTCGGCACGCCAGCGGCACGGCTGCTGCACAGCCTCCATATAAGGAGAGGTGGGAGGGAGGAGCAGCTAGGAGGCGGGATGGCGAATGGACAGCAGGGGGGGCGGGGCTGCAGGGGCGCAGCGGTGGGAAAGAGCGGGTGAGGACGGTGGGGGAAACAGGAGGCAGAGACAGGGAACAGAGATTTATGGTAATAATAAGGGGAAGAAGCAAGTGTGGGGAAAAAACACAGCAGATACGTACAGTTAAACACAATGCAGCAGCAGAGCAATAGGCAATACAGAGCAGCGCAGCAGCGTGGGGAGCGACCTGCCTGGGAGCAGGGTCAAAGGTCGCTCCTTTCACCGCTGCGCGGCCTCCATATAAGGGGAGTTGGGAAGGAGGAGCAGCTGGGAGCGGGACGGCGAATGGGCAGCAGGGGCGGGAAAGAGCAGGTGAGGACGGCGGGAGAAATAGGAGGCAGAGACAGGGCACAGAGATTTATGGTAATAATAAGGGGAAGAAGCAAGTGTGGGGCAAAAACACAGCAGACACGTACAGTTAAACACAATGCAGGGGCAGAGATTTACGATAATAAAAAGGTAAGAAGCTAGTTTAGGGCAAAATCACAGCAGACAAGTACAGTTAAACACAATGCAGCAGCAGAGCGATAGACAATACAGACCAGAGCAGCGCAGCAGCGTGGGGAGCGACCTGCCTGGGAGCAGGGTCAAAGGTCGCTACTGAGACACTTACACAACAACTGAGAGACCGACTCACACGTACATATCCACTCACATAGTTGTGAATCATAAGTGTGCTGTTGTGTATTGAACATGTGCTTTTGTTTTGTGGATTTGCGACGGATTCACAAATTCAAATAAGACATTTCTAAAAAAGGATTTAAAAAGAAATTGACCAGTGTTTGGGAAGAGGGTTGGCTCTGAAAACAGCCTTTGTGTTAGGTGATATCTACTCATAAAACAGGATGCAGTCTTAAGCTGTTGAGGAACAGCTGCTTGCGAATTCAGACAAAAAAAAAGAAATTGCAGAGATGCAGCCCTGCCAAGTCTTACAGACTTTGTGTTACAATTATGTTTTCCATACATACAGTGGGCCTAAAAAGGCATGACTAAAGCTGGAGATCTACATTAAACAGTAATAGGGGGCAGGGGCAGCTGCTACAAATTATTTACATTCGGACATTTCCACCAAACATAGAAGCACTTACTTTATATCGTTAACAGGAAGTACCATTCTTTGGTTGAGATTCACTTCTTTGTACAATTGTTGTAATATGCGAGGACACATTGCTGGGGCATAAGTTAAAGTTAGCTCAGGTAACTAGAACTGCTGAATTGCTATGGTTTTGTGCATTTATCTCAGCCCAACTATAATGACCCTGTAAGCTTTGTGATATATATAGTTGGACTTGGGCCTTCCTGCAGGGTCACCCCTGAACTTTTTTGTTTGCCTTCCTCCTATATGTTTCGGACCTGTTGGCTGTTTTATGACTCTGGGCACTTTACCACTGCTGATCAGTGCTAAAGTGCATATGCTCTCCCTATGATAAAATATATATGTTGGTTGGATTCCAGGATTGGCTTATTTGGTTTACTGTCAGACCCCAGTAAAGTGCACCAGGAGTGTCCAGGGTTTGTAAATGCAAATGCCGCTGGTGGGCTTGCAGCACTGATTGTGCCACCCACAGAAGCGGCCTAGTAAAATGTGTCTAGGGTCTGCCATTGCAGAACCTGCATGCCGGCTGGTACTGTCACGCTGACTGGGCAAGTACACCCACTTGCCAGTCCCTAAACCTTCCCCTAACTTCATATTAGTCACCCCTAAGGTAGGCCTAAGGGCAGGGTGCATTGTAAGCATAAGGTAGGACAAGCCCTGATGTGTGTGGCATGTCCTAATAGTGAATTACAGCCATTTTCGTTTTTCACTATTGTAAGGCTACCTGTTTTCCATAGGCCAGAATGGGCTGTCAGAATCGTTACATCCTATAATCCTAACAGACCCAGGGAACATGGTTGAAATTTGAGTTTAGTATGCCTGAACTCAGAATAATAAAATACATCTTTTAGTAACGTTTATTTTAATATTCTGTGTTTTCAAATACCACTTTTAGAAAGCTGGTAGTTGCTTGCCTAACCATTTAAGCCCGCCTCTGCTAGGATGCGTATCTGCTGTCTGGTTTCAGTGAGTGACAGGTCTGGGGAATTCCAGGAGACAGGCTGGGGCAGCCTGGTGGTAAATAGAGAGATCTACATCCAGATGGGTGGGAGGAGTACACCTGGACTCTGAATGAGGCTGTACTCTGCCACCACAATGCTGGCTCCCCCTCCTGTGGAGCGGCTGATGTCTCTGCCCTGCACCCTGAATAGAAAGGCAGAGTCATGTCAACAAAGTGCTCAAGAACTGGTTTGGACTGGGCAAAGGCCCCTCTACCTCAGAGGAACAAAGGAATTAGAGGTATAAGTATTGGGACCCTGCTCCCAAGAAATTAGATCCTGCTTGACAAGAAGAACCTCTGCCTGAGGAGAAGGAACTGGGAAAGCTGTAAGGGGAAGTTCTGTCCCTGACCTGGGGGATTGGCCTGCAGTGGTTGCCTTGCTGCTGAAGGAGAGGAGAAAGACTACAAAGACTTTATTTCAACTTGTGCTTAAAAAGATCTCCAAGGGCTTGGAATAGAACTTGCCTCCTGCTGAAGTCTCAGGAACAACAGACTTCACCCCCCAGCTCCCCAGAGTTCTTTGGAAGTGCCTGCTGCTGTTGTTGGGCCTTCTGAGGGACTGCGTGTCGCAAGCAGCTGGAAGCGCGACTCAAGGAGGAGAAGCGTGCCACCGTCAGAACTGTTGTCGTCGCAGCTTGTAAAGTTTGTCGCCGCTGCAGCATCGCATTGAGCGGAAGAGTCTCGCCTCATCCAGGAAGTGCCTCGCAACGCCGAAGAAGCGTGTCGCCATCGCAGCCATCGTAGCTGACGCATCGCACCGCATCAAGAGAAGAGTCTCGTATCGAGGAAGAAGCATGTCGCCATCGTAGCTGTCGCATTGCACCGCATCAAGAAAAGCGCCTCGCATCCACAGAGAAGCGTGCCGCCCTCGGAGCTGCGGTCGTCGCATCGCGTAAAGGGGTGTCGCCGCTGCAACATCGCATCGAGCTGAAGCATCTCACAAACGTCGGAGAAGAGTGCCGCTGCCAGGGCCGCTGTCGTTGCATCGCGTAAAGGGTGACGCCGCTGCAGCTGACGCGTCGAGTCTTCTCGCAGCATCGGAGAAGCGTAACGCATCTGGAAGATCTTCACGTCTTTATTTCTGTGCACAAAAAACTTCATCGCATCAACATCGTTGCAACACTTTCGTTGCCCTGCGTGTCGCATCTAAAAGGTACATGGACTTAAAGTGTCGCATTTAAGAACTTAAGAGAACTAAGCAAACTTCTACCACTAAAGTAACAGTATTGTGTATTTTTGTCAGTTAATGGTCTTGTGGTAACACTATATAAAGAATCCTTATTTTTAATATAAAATCTGTGTGGTGTCTATTTGTAGTGTTGTCACTTGGTTACTGTATGTGTTCACAAATGCTTTACACACTGCCTCTGAGATAAGCCTGTCTGCTCTTGCTAAGCTACCAAGGGGGTGAGCAGGGGTTATTTTAGGAGTGTACCCCCTTACCCTGATTAGAGGAAAGGTTCCCTGCTTGTCACAAGTACCTACCTGTGCTAACCAGAGAACTCGGATATATATAGATGGATATATACATATAGATGGATATATATATATATATATATATATATATATATATATATATATATATATATCCATCAGAAATATGCTCCAAGCATGAGGCGCCCACACGTTGTGCTTTTTTTTCCTTTTATTGGAGGACTGCACGGAGTACAACAGTGTCAATTAGCATAATCACAGCTTTGCCTTTTGAAATTATTTCATCGCCAAACGTGTTTCGGGCTCGCACAGCCCTTGCTCACTGACATCGGCAAAAAGGAGATTGGCAGCAAAGTTCACCCCGCACCTGCAAGGTTTTAAATATCCCTCCCCAATGGGCGTGTACTCAGACGGCATTCTGGTAAATAGAGTTCTCCAGCCATTGCTATTACCATAGTGCGCTGCCTTCCCCCAAAAGCTATCGCTGTTTTAAAACCATAGTGGATTGCTTTCATCTCCACTGAGCACACCATGCCTTTTCAAGTCCTTACCAATCCGGACACATTGTTCCTTCAGCACACACTTTCCTCAGCGCTCCTTTTTGCCGATGTCAGTGAGCAAGGGCTGTGCAAGCCCGAAACGCGTTTGGCGATGAAATAATTTCAAAATGCAAAACTGTGATTATGCTAATTGACACTGTTGTACTCTGTGCAGTCCTCCAATAAAAGGAAAAAAAAGCACAACGTGTGGGCGCCTCATGCTTGGAGCATCTTTCTGATTTTATATATATATGGACAGTCTTAATCAGAACAGCTTAAATTTACAATTTACAGCAGACATCAGCCCAAGGTCAGTTAACTTTTTAGACGTGCAGGTCTTTATCAAGGAGGGTCAGATCCACACTACACTACACAGAAAGTCAACTGCTGGCAATTCAACACTGCATGCCAGCAGTGCACACCCGCAGCACCTCATACAGAGTATCCCTTATGGGGAAATGCTGCGCCTCAAGCGTATTTGTAGTGATCACAGGGATCTTGTACAGGAACAGGCCGCCAGTAAAAGCAGATTTATGGCAAGAGGATACTCTAGAAAGGTTATTGACAGAGCAATTCAGAAAACCAATGCTCTTGATAGAGCAACCCTTCTACAAACCAAAGAAGTAACCAAGGGAATGGAGGATCAATTTAGATTCATTATAAATTACAGCAAACAGGGCAAAACCCTTAGGAATTTAATTAATCGCAATTGGCCTATAGTATTGGGAGATCCCATCATAGGCCATTTACTCCCTAAAAAAGCGTCAATAACCTTCAGTAGAGCGCCTTCTATGAGGGACGCATTAGTCAGCAACGACTTGGAAAACCAGACTCAAGTCACCTGGCTAAGCCAGAGAAAGGGGTTCTATCGATGCAAATCGTGCAAGGCATGTCAGCAGGGCGTAAACACAACTGCCTTCAAGACACCTTTTGCCAAGGAAGAAATCCCGATCTCCAAATACCTGACCTGCAAAACAGATCATGCCATTTACGTGCTGGAGTGCCCCTGTGGATTAAGATATGTAGGTAGCACTATCCTACAGGGACACAAGAGGGTGCTCCAGCACCTGAGGGCAATCAAGAACCTAGACCAAACGTATCCTGTCGCTAGACACTTTGAGGACCTTCACAAGTCCGACCCCACTTTGTTAAAATATTTTTTAATTGACAATATTCCATATAAAAAAAGAGGGGGAGACAGGATCAGAGCTCTCAGACAATTAGAAACTAGGTATATTCTCAATCTAGATACCAAGCACCCCAATGGCCTCAACCAAACCGAAGATTTGCACACTTGTTTGTAAATCTCTGCCATAACTTCCTTTGTCACAGTTTATTCAGGGCCAATACTGAACAAATCAGCTTTATATCCAACAATCGAAAGTCTTGGGTAAAATTAGATCAATTTAAGGGAAACTGAGATCTGCAAGACAACAAACTAGATGGAACACTATGTCCATATTTTATATATCTTTATGCTGCTTTTGCAAATTTGCACTTCTCAATTAACCACACTTACACATCGGGTTCTTCTTGTTTGGATAAATTAAGTTAATAATCATTTTTTTAAATTTGGGGACACCATGCACACAAAGCACTAAGCACTTTAGGAAAGAAAAGGGACCTTCACTTGTATTTCTTTTTTCTCTGTTCCCCACGCACATTTACCCCACATGCCAATACGACAATATGAGGTTGTTACCATACTGACCAGGACCCCCCCTACCCCCCTTTTTTTTGATTTCACCATAGTGTCTAAGCAACAACTATCCTTTCTAGACACTTTGCTACCTGGTATTCATACCTGGACAAACCAACAACATCTATGTACATAGTTGTATATATACACCCAAATGAGCATAGCCATCAAGTGGGAAATATTTCTTTTCTATGACACAGCAGAGATATTTATGCTTTTAGCTTATTTATTTATTTAAATGCTTTTAACTTATTTATTTATTTAAATGAGATTGATCTCTTAAATTTAACTGACTGTGTCCATACAAGTGTATACATCAAATTGATAAAGCAGATCACTGTGTATATTTTAGCATTATTTTAACTATTTTAAAATTTGCTATTTTGCACTTCAAATGTAATTGCTTAAATATGTACATATACGCACACGTGAAACATTGTTTATGTCCATGATCAAATTGAACCTCATCGGCATGTCCCCTTTAAATGCATTACAAGAAAATGTAAAAAAACGTAAAAAAACGCAATTTAAGACACCGCGAGATGTGTAGCGCGTCATGTGATCAAGGTCCTTCCGGGACCGAAACGCGTCATGTCGATCGTGTGAGCTGAGGCTGAATAAAATCTGCTAATGGCGTAAAGATATTGTGGTCCGCACTCTGATTTAAGGCAGTAGATAATACGGCTGCTTTTTGGAGACCTAATGCGATATATATATATATATATATATATTATTCCAAAGGTCCCCGTTTCGAAAGCGCACTCGACAGCAGGGATTAGGGGCACACCAGCGTTCTTGTGTCCTAATCTTGCCTTGTGTGTTTCGGTGCAAGCAGCACCTTGTTCACAGGCATGAATATGCACAAGAGTTGGCGCTACCAAATATGTCGATACGGCCATGTTAGAAAATACATTTATTGAACCCCTTGGCAATTTATAGTAATTGACAAAAGACAAACCACAGATACCACAATGCAATACTGGGTGGACTTCTGACGCAGCTCACCAGGGAGCAATTACTATAAATTGCGAAGGGGGCTCAATAAATGTCTTTTCTAACATGGCCGTATCAACATATTCGGTAGCGCCAACTCTTGTGCACCACCAGCGATCTGGCAGCACACCAGTTTACCGCAATTTGGATTTTGGATATTAAGACAGGCGTGCCCCCATGGAAGGAGTGTGACAATGGAGAAGAGGAGAAAGCATATGCGGAGGGAGAGGTTCAAACGCTGAGAGCTGTTGCTCTCTTGGCGGGGACTGTGACTCCTCTGCTCAAGAGCATATCCCCACCCTGGTATAACCACCCTTCCGATGGAGCTGGACACCGCAAATGGCACTGGCCGAGGAAGCATTGGCTTGGTAGTTTGGTTTGCCCTGTTCCCATCATGCACTGGGACAGGTACAGACTAATTTGCATGTAGCCAGGTTCTGAGCTGGGATGGTGCAGTGAGCTAAAAAACGGTGATGGATTAAAACCATGATCTCTTGACTCGGTAAGAGTATTCTGCATCATTCAGAAACTCTGTCCATCACCACCCCCTTTTTCCCAAATCGATTTTATCCACACTCAGTGTGGGAGGGTATGCTCAGACGTGAGTCCCTTGCTCATTGCACCATCAGGATTCAGGCAAGCCGGGCCGACGAAGGCTGTGATGCCAGAAACCGGTCCCCGGAAGCTTGTTTCCTTCCCAGTACAAGAATTGGCTTGGTAGTTTGGTTTGCCCTGTTCCCATCATGCACTGGGACAGGTACAGACTAATTTGCATGTAGCCAGGTTCTGAGCTGGGATGGTGCAGTGAGCTAAAAAACGGTGATGGATTAAAACCATGATCTCTTGACTTGGTAAGAGTATTCTGCATCATTCAGAAACTCTGTCCATCACCACCCCCTTTTTCCCAAATCGATTTTATCCACACTCAGTGTGGGAGGGTATGCTGAGACGTGAGTCCCTTGCTCATTGCACCATCAGGATTCAGGCAAGCCGGGCCGACGAAGGCTGTGATGCCAGAAACCGGTCCCCGGAAGCTTGTTTCCTTCCCAGTATAAGAATTGGCTTGGTAGTTTGGTTTGCCCTGTTCCCATCATGCACTGGGACAGGTACAGACTAATTTGCATGTAGCCAGGTTCTGAGCTGGGGTGGTGCAGTGAGCTAAAAAACGGTGATGGATTAAAACCATGATCTCTTGACTTGGTAAGAGTATTCTGCATCATTCAGAAACTCTGTCCATCACCACCCCCTTTTTCCCCAAATCGAGGAAGCGGTGGTGTCATGGGACCTTACTACTGCTTGTCGAGACTGGCTGCACTGGACACACGGTTTTAGCAGCATGAAGCCGTCACCGTGAGTCCTTCTCCCTGGTAAATCGATATTCTTGTATTTTCAATTGAGGTGTTTCCGAGTAGAAAAGTAAATTGCCATCATAAACGAAGACAAGTGGGAGAAGCGGACAATAATATGCGGAACGACTATGCTGGAAAGAACTCTGTCTATACAGACAGAAAAGGGTAACTTTTTGGGCTTTTAAAAGAATATTATTGGGATGCCATCTTTCAACCTAAGGACGTGCAATAATCCAGTCCGGGCTTTGTGAGTGACGTAGAAATGCATGATGGGACTTTTGAGTATAAAATGAACTGAAAGCTTTAATCCTTAGTAGCACAGGCGGTAAAAGAACAGTGAAGTAATGTTATCTGTAAGCTTTACCCTGTTGCGACTTTTTCTGAACATTTATAGCTGTGTATTTTGCTTTGTATAGTTAATCTCCCACATGCAAGTACATACCCATTCAGTGTTAAGGAAAGGGCATCTTCTATTTTTACAATTTTTTCACTTTAAAAGAAGCACCAATATGGCGCATGACAGGTCGAAGAAGGCATCTAGACTGCCGAAACGCGTCCCTGTGATGTTAGTGTGTGTGATGCGGCCCATGAAATAAAAAGGAGAACACCCATGACCACGAGTGCGGGTTCCTTAATCATAGAAGGTTGGGGAAAATATTTTTCACATTTACAGCGCTAGCGGTAGCGCCAACTCTTGTGCACCACCAGCGATCTGGCAGCACACCAGTTTACCGCAATTTGGAGATAGAGATAGAGATAGATATAGATATATATATATATATATATATATATATATATTCACTGAAAAAACCATAGGTTTCACACAAGTTATAGTTAGCTGTACATTTCACTCGTAAAAAACCAATGAAAATTCCCCCGTTATAGTTAGTGCAGGCAACTATAACTCACGCAACCGCAATCCTCTGCTGATGCTAATACTGTATTTAGACACTTATTTGCCCATGTCTTCTTCCATTAAATTTTAGCTATACATATATTACAAATATTTTTTTTCATAAAGACACATATGTCATCAGCAGAGGATTGCGGTCGCGTGAGTTATAGTTGCCTGCACTAACTATAACGGGGGAATTTCATTGGTTTTTTACGAGTGAAATGTACAGCTAACTATAACTTGTGTGAAACCTATGGTTTTTTCAGTTAATTTGCAAGGTTTTTTAAATGCTAATTCCTAACTATAACGTGTGTGAAACCTATGGTTTTTTCAGTGAATTTGTACGGTTTTTTTAAATGCTAAGTTACTTTACGCCATTCGTGGCGTGCGCGCCCAGTTAACGCAGTTCGTTCCGTGCGCGCACGGTGCGCTTCGCGCAACGTGCGCGCACAGTGAGCACGCGGTGCGCAAAGCGCACCGCGCGCCCACTTTACGCAGTTAGTGCCGTGCACGCACGGTGGTCACGCGGTGCGCTGCGCGCACCGCGTGCCCACGTTACGCGGGATGGGCCATGTACGCACGATTCGCTTCGCGCACTGTGCGCACATGGGGGACATATGCGCTTCGTTGTGAACGTTATTCATTTGTACTTTCCATTTTAATATATATGCCATGCACAAATGGTGCCCTACGGGCACTATTTGCACACGGGGTGGGGAAAGTGTGGATAATTTTTTTTTTTTATAAATTTTTTACCGTACGCATACGGTAAGCGTAATCGGCGATTTTTCGAAAAAAAAAAATTTGTTTTTTTGGCCTTGGGGGTTGTTTGGGGACACATATATGGATGCTGGGTGTTTAAGAACTGAATATACTCCCCCTGTAGATGTTTTTTGTCTTGGTTTTTGCAGCCCCCCTCAGAGTGCGAGAGAGAAAATGGCGGCCGCCGCTTCCTGGTTTCGACCGATTCGAATGTTTACTTAGATCGAACAGCCAATCAGAATCGCGCTCGCGCACGTCACCGTACGCGTACGGTAAGCGCACCGTAAGCGCACCGTAAGCTGGCTCAGATATATATATTGATTTAAAGGCTATTTTCTCAGAATCTACTGAACAGATTTACACCAAACCTACAAAAGGCACTTCCTTGACCTGTAGACTACCTCTCTGCCAAATTTCAAGGAACTCTGTTCAGCCGTTCGGGCTGTGGCTGTGTCTAAAGGTCCTATGGAAAAATGCATGGGAAAAACGCGTTTTGGGACCCCCTTTTATCTCAGCCCCCGCTTGACGAATCCCCCCGAGACTTTCAGGGTAGGAGCGGAGCGCAGCGCCCCACCTATTTTGAAAATTTGGCGAGGATTCGTCGACCGGCGCCAAAGTTATTCAAAATAGAATGTTGCGGTTTTCCTATGGAAACAGGGTCCTAACTATAACTACCTACTGGCGACCGTCAATAGGTAATATATATACACACATATACATACACATAGACATTCGAAACACGTAAAGCCTTTAACTTTGATGCCAGCGGTGGTTTGAGGTGGCTGGGGTCCTCACCGCATGGAGTTGCTTTCTGGGGGGCGCTCTCACTAAGGGCAACCTTTTTTGTGGATTTAAATAGTGGCTATGCCTAGTCGCGATAGCAGCCCGCCACATCTTTGCGGATCCTCCGCGTTTGGAAGTCCTGATGCGGAAAGAGGAACAGAGAGGTCCAAACGTGAGTGACTGTTCATGTACAGACTGCCTGGCATTTCATGCTGATATCAACCCACTGGGGATTTCATTGCATTTCATGAAGAAAAGCAGCAACACCTACTTGGGATTTTAATATTAGAGACTCCAAATACCAGATGCCTTAGCGGGCGGGAGAACACGCCCAGGGTGGCTGAACTTCTGAAATGAAACACAAGTGCTCTCTACGTTTGTTTGCTGTCCTTTCTTTGCTGAGGCTTGTGAACAAGAAGTGACATTTGAAACGCGTAAAGCCTTTAACTTTGATGCCAGCTGTGGTGTGAGGTGGCTGGGGTCCTCACCGCATGGAGTTGCTTTCTGGGGGGGCGCTCTCACTAAGGGCAGCCTCTTTCTTTGCGGAGGCTTGTGAACAAGAAGTGACATTCGAAACGCGTAAAGCCTTTAACTTTGATGCCAGCTGTGGTGTGAGGTGGCTGGAGTCCTCACCGCATGGAGTTGCTTTCTGGGGGGCGCTCTCACTAAGGGCAACCTTTTTTGTGTGTGTGTATATATATATATATATATATATATATATATATATATATATATATATATATATATATATATATATATATATATATATATATATATATATATATATATATATTCACTGAAAAAACCATAGGTTTCACACACGTTATAGTTAGGAATTAGCATTTAAAAAACCTTGCAAATTCACTGAAAAAACCATAGGTTTCACACATGTTATAGTTAGCGGAAATTTTACTGATAAAAAAACCAGTGAAATTCCCCCGTTATAGTTAGTGCAGGCAACTATAACTCACGCGACCGCAATCCTCTGCTGATGCTAATACTGTATTTAGACACTTATTTGCCCATGTCTTCTTCCATACATTTTTAGCTATACATATATTACAAATATTTTTTTTTCATAAAGACACATATGTCATCAGCAGAAGATTGCGGTCGCGTGAGTTATAGTTGCCTGCACTAACTATAACGGGGGAATTTCACTGGTTTTTTATCAGTAAAATTTCCGCTAACTATAACATGTGTGAAACCTATGGTTTTTTCAGTGAATTTGCAAGGTTTTTTAAATGCTAATTCCTAACTATAACGTGTGTGAAACCTATGGTTTTTTCAGTGAATTTGTACGGTTTTTTAAATGCTAAGTTACTTTACGCCATTCGTGGCGTGCGCGCCCACTTAACGCAGTTCGTTCCGTGCGCGCACGGTGCGCTTCGCGCACCGTGCGCGCACAGTAAGCACGCGGTGCTTACTGTGCTTATAAGCCATGCACAAATGGTGCCCTTTGGGCACCATTTGCACACGGGGTGGAGAGAGTGTGGATAATTTTTTCTTTTATGATTTTTGTTAAAAATATTGTGGTTTTTCACAACACTGATAACCCCAGCACATTTGGTGGCCTGCGGCCACCAAAAGCACAGGGGGTGGGGAGAGTGTGGATAGTGGTTTTTTTTTAACATTTTTTACCATACGCGTAGGGTAAGCGTAATCGGCGAAATTAGCGAAAAAATAAAAATGGCATTTTTGGCCTTGGGGGGTCTAGGGGGACTCCCTCATCATGGCTATGTGTGTGTGAGCTGTCAAAACAGCTCCTTTACATGTGTATTGGTTTAATTTAACAAGCTAACTCTCAGTGCGAGAGAGAAAATGGCGGCCGCCGCTTCCTGGTTTCGGCCGATTCGAATGTTTACTAAGATCTAAGAGCCAATCAGAATCGCGCTCGCGCACGCCACCGTACGCGTACGGTAAGCGTACCGTAAGCTGGCTCAGATATATATATTGATTTAAAGGCTATTTTCTCACAATCTACTGAACAGATTTACACCAAACCTACAAAAGGCACTTCCTTGACCTGAGGACTACCTCTCTGCCAAATTTCAAGTAATTCTGTTCAGCAGTTCGGGCTGTAGCCCTGTCTAAAGGTCCTATGGAAAAATGCATGGGAAAAACGCGTTTTGGGACCCCCCTTTTATCTCAGCCCCCGCTTGACGAATCCTCCCGAGACTTTCAGGGTAGGAGCGGAGCGTAGCGCCCCACCTATTTTGAGAAATTCGCGAGGATTCGTCGACCGGCGCCAAAGTTATTCAAAATAGAATGTTGCGGATTTCCTATGGAAAAGGGGTCCTAACTATAACTACCTACTGGCGACCGCCAGTAGGTAATATATATATATATATATATATATATATATATATATATATATATATATATATATATATATATTTATTTATTTATTTATTTTCCGTACTCCTTTCTTTCAGCGGTCTCTCAGTGGTCCAATCCCCCGAAACCAAGAAAGGCACGAACTCCACTTTTTTCAGTGCAAATATATGTTTATTTTCTTCAGTGCATGGCCGCCATGACGCGTTTCGAACCTCTGAGGGTTCCACATATATATATATAAAAATCGACTGTGAAGCCGCAAGACATCTGCACATGGAATGCGAGTGTGGTAATAAAGGATTTATGCCAGTTTGTGTCCGAGTGCGTTCTAAACTGAAGGGGCAGTTTGGAGCTGGATACATATATATCTATATATATCTATATATAGATATATCACTGAAAAAAAAATAAAGGTTTCAGGGACATTATAGTTAGTTTTTAGCATTTAAAAAAAACCTTAGAAATTCACTGAAAAAAACTATAGGTTTCAGCCATGTTATAGACAGAAATTAGCATTTAGAAAACCTTTGAAATTCACTGAAAAAACCATAGGTTTCAGGGACATTGTTAGAATCTGGGGTCTCTGGTTGGCACAGGTAAATACTTATGACAAGCAGGGACCCTCTCCTCCAGTCAGGGCAAGGGACTTACTCCTTAAAATAACCCCTGCTCACCCTCTAGATTGCGTGGCGCGAGCAGACAAGGCTAATCTCAGAACGTTATGGGTTAAGCATTTGTAAATACACACAGCAACTCAGTGACAACATCACACATGGACACCACACCAGTGTCGTATAAAAAAAGGTTTTCTTTATATAAAAAGGCTTAGTACAAGACCCAAAGGCCACAATACTATCTTTGGAAGGAGCGTTTCTGGTTAATGATATGCGTATCTTTGTGTATCGTGCGCTTCGCGCCGACTGTGCGGTTCGTTTTGGGGAAGATCGTATCCCAAAAGAGTTAACGTTGCGGACATGCGGGTCCGATGCGCACATATTCAAGGCAACTCTCACAGTACCTTTGCAGTTCGTAGGGGTCGATGCAGATGATGCTGCAGGTAAAGGGCTCCAGGAGCGTGCGTTGGCTCTCCTCCGGTGCGGCCCACCTTGGCTAGATACCCCGGATCGGGACGTCTGGGTGGGGCTGCAGGGCAGAGCGGACGGTCCAGGTTGTAGCGGCTTCACGGTGCGGCGCGGGATGCGCATCTTGCCTTGGAGCGGGGTTGCAAATTCGAACCCAGCAGCGCAGTACGGGGCAGTCGGTACGCTTCAGCATACGGGGCAGACTCTCCCGGCGGGGTGCTCCGGTCCTTAGCTGGCAGGGGCGGCAAGCAGTGTGGCTCACGGGGGGAGGGTGCAGCAGGGTGAGGGCGGCCCGGCAGTGGACAGTGCGGGTATGGCTTGTGCAGAGCAGAGCCACACGGTGCGGGGCGGCCACAGACACGGCTGCAGAACGAACAGGGTTTCGGGTCGCACTTCGATCGCGGCTACAGTGGCGGGGCAAGTTTCAAGGAAATGTCCAGTGGCTCTTGAGGCAGGAGGAGTCCAATATTCCTGGGACTCTGTTCAGGGGGAAAGCTCAGCCACAAGCCCTTGGAGATTTAGGTTGAAGCACAAGTTCTACAAAGTCTCTTTCAGTCTTTTCCTCTCCTTTTTCAGCAAGGCACCCAATGCAGGCAAATCACCCAGGTCAGGGACAGTACTCCTCCTTCAGCTTTCCCAGGTCCTTCTAGTCGGGCAGAGGTTCTTCGTGGTTCAAGCAGCATCTGATTTCTTAGGAGCAGGGCTCCTATATTTATACTACATTTCTTTTGTTCTTTGAGGCCAGGGGGTCTTGCCTTGTTCAGTTCAGTTCTGGAGCACTTTGTTGTGGTGACTTTGGCTGGTCTTTTCAGTGTGCAGGGCAGAGACATCAGACGCTCCACAGGAGGTGGAGCTAGCATTGTGGTTGCAGAGCACAAGCCTATTCAGTGTTCAGGTGCACTCCTCGCACCCATCTGGATGTAATCTTTCTATTCACCGCCTGGCTGCCCAGCCTGTCCCCTGGAATTCCCCAGCCCTGTCACTCACAGAAACCAGACAGCAGATTCACATCAGAGCAGAGACGGGCTGAAATGGTTAGGCAAGCAAATACCAACTTTTCTAAAAGTGGTATTTGCAAACACAGAACATTAAAATAAACTTTGCTAAAAGATGTATTTTATTATTCTGAGTTCAGGCGTAATAAACTCTAATTTCTACCATGTTCCCTGAGCCTGTTAGGATCATAGGACGTCACAATTCTAACAGCCCATTCTGGCCTATGAGAACAGGTATCCTTACAATAGTGAAAAACGAAAATGGCTGTAATTCACTATTAGGACATGCCACACACATCAGGGCTTGTCCTACCTTACACTTACAATGCACCCTGCCCTTGGGCCTACCAAGGAGTGACTAATATGAAGTTAAGGAAAGGTTTAGGGACTGGCAAGTAGGTGCACTTGCGCAGCCAGCATGACAGTACCAGACCGCACGCAGGTTCTGCAATGGTGTAACGCCCTGAACGTCTCAGGATCGCTTAACAGACACGATAATGAGAACGCAACCACTTGTGAAGGTTTAGTTATTTTAATGAAGGCAAAAATAATACAAGGAATAAACAAAGGTTATAGTCACTGGAATCCTCCAGGCTAAGTACGTTACCAGCCCACAGCACGGATGGTCCTAACCGTCCTCTGCATATACGCCGATCCCGGCGTATGCCAACAGAGGGCAGAAATGAAATGGCCGACAATGCCAATCGGTAGGCTGTGAGGGGCACGAAGAGTGTTGGGGAGAATCGAGGAGTCAGGGAAACACCCAGCCGGGGTCTCTACCTGAAGGGAGCAGCCGCTCAACCTCTTCCTCAGACTGCACCGGGACGCGGAGTCACCTCCTGGTGATGCGTCACCGATGCCCCAATCACAAGCAAAGAAGACTGAACCGAGAGCAGCCGCTCGATCGATCCTGTGGACTTCCGAGTCTGTAACACGGCAAACACCTCCTGGTGTGCGTTACAGCTGGCAGTCCCTGTATCTCTGGTCGGGCTGGTAGTTACGACTCCAACCAGCAAAAGCGCCACTGCGCTTTGACTCAGCCGAGTCAAAAAGCGAAGCTCAATGGTTATCCGGTAGAGCTTCCGGGTCCTTCACAGGTGACGATGGGGCAAGACACGGCCCAGGGAGTAACGACTCGACCTACCTCCGTTCTTGCCTTACTGGAGCACCACTCCGGAACACTGCTCTTCACTAAGCAGGTACGTCGGTGTAAACACAATATCCGACAGCGTTGTACCTCCCGGTTCCTCCCTTTATAGGGCGTGTTGTCCTTGAGTTATGTAACAGCTCTCCTGTTTACATAAGGGCGTGTTTTCCTTGAGTTATGTAACAGCTCTCCTGTTTACATAAGGGCGTGTTTTCCTTGAGTTATGTAACAGCTCTCCTGTTTACATAACCTCTCAACCGCTAAGCATCCTGGGAGATGTAGTCCGTTTTCGCTGGTTACCGTTTTCCTCCCCTCGCATGACAGGAATTCTTGACAAATGGCAGACCTTAGACACATTTTACCAGGCCGCTTCTGTGGGTGGCACAACCAGTGCTGCAGGCCTACTAGCAGCATTTGGATTTACAAGCCCTGGGCACTCCTGGTGCACTTTACTGGGGCCTGACAGTAAACCAAATAAGCCAATCATGGAATCCAATCAATGTAGCAATTTACAATAGGGAGAACATATGCAATTTAGCACTGATCAGCAGTGGTAAAGTGCCCAGAGTCATAAAACAGCCAACAACAGGTCAGAAAAAAATACAGGAGGAAGGCAAAAAGTTTAGGGATGACACTGCAAAAAGGGCCAAGTCCAACAGACATTATAGTTAATTGGACATTTCACTCATACAAAACCAGAGAAATTCGGCCGTTATAGTTAGTTTCGCTAAATATAACTCGCGCCCTCGCAATGCACAAAACTATAACGTCCATGAAACCTATGATTTTTTCAGAGAATTTCTAAGGTTTTATAAATGCTAATTTCTAACTATGCCTAAAGAGGTAGGACATGTGCAGAAAGGGGAAGAAAGGCGTAGAAAGAAGCAAGAGAAATGCAGAAAGATGCAACAGAAGTCCAGAAAGACAAGGAAAGGTGCAAACAGCAAAAGATATGCATAAAGAACCAATAGTGGTGCAGAAAGAGGCCATGTTGCAAAGTCATCCTGTGCCCCCAACTTTTTGCTTACAGGTACAGGTGGTAACTGACCGACTAACCAGGCCTAGAGCCAGTACTATGCCAAAAAACACTTTGAATACATTGAAAACACCTACATACACTAGGGTACAATATGGGTTGGGATACCCCTGTGATTGGCATGACCGCCCATGTAAAGCCCTAGTATATAATAGGGCAGGGGGGTTAAAACTACTTCTAAGTCAGACGTGCAGAAATATGCCACTTTAAATAGTAGTCACATTTGCAGGGTCGTAGAGAAAGGGTGCTGGGCCTCTGACCAACGTTCAAGAATACCGCTGCATAGGACTTACAGGAGACACGAGGAGGGCTTCTTGGCCCCCAAAGTCCCTCAGGAGTAAAGTGGACTTTATCCCCCATCCCGTAGTCTGCCAGGAGGCGCCTTTTCACAGTGATGGAGTAAGGGGGCATGCCCTCCGAAGACGTCTTAGCAATCTTACTGTGTGGGACTTACTGGAGGTAACAAGAGGGGTACTTGGCTCGCAAGGACATCCTTGGGGGCTAACTACCCCTCCTATAACCCCCAGTAAGTACCACACAGCAGGATTGTTACGTTCTTATAACAGGCCATGCCCCCTTTGCCCACCACTCTGCAAACACGCTCCCTGGCGCACTCTTCAATGGGGATTGAAGTCCCCTTCACTGCTGGGGGTCCTTAGGGGCCACCTAACCTACCTCTTACCTCCAGTAAGCCCCACACAGTGGGATTGCTGAGAGGTGGACACAAGCCATACCCCCTTTCTCCACCACTCTGCAAACGCGCCTCCTACCGTGCTCTTGGTTGGGGGATGAAGTCCCCTTTCCTCATGAGAGTCCCTGGGGGCCTACTAGCCCACCAGATACCTCCAGTAAGCCCCACACAGCTGGATTGCTGAGTGCTCTGAGGCCAGGCCCCCTTTTTACACCACTCTGCAAACGCAGCTCCTGGTGCACTGCTGCTCGGGGGATGAGGTCCTCTTGTATCCTGTGGTCCTCAGGACACAAGAGGACCTCATCGCCCCACCAGCAGTGCGCCAAGAGGCGTGTTTGCAGAGTGGTGTAAAAAGTAGCAAGGCCTCGGACCACCTTATTTATTTGTTAAGTTTTATAAAGCGCAAACAAGACCCCGACGGGTATCAGAGTGCTGTACAAAGAAGAAAATTAACATTGACGTGAAGATACATAAAAGTACAATATAAAAGGCAACATAAGAGGAACCTGAGTCATAAAGGAACATGCGGGTGCTCGAGGAAGACGAGGTAGCAGGTGATCAAATAGGACAGCCCTACTAGACGAGGCCAAGCAGTTTTAGCAGTGCACTACATCCAATTAACAAGAAAATACATTTCAAATACAACGTAAAAAAAGAAAATGATTGTCAAGTACATATTTCAAAACCTAAAGATTGTCAAGCATATACATTTCAATACACAAAGTAAAAGTGATTGTCCAGCACTAGGGGGGGGAAGTGCTAGTCCCAAGACATAGAAGCTATTGCTGCTGAAGTTCTTCCAAAAGTAGCCATTTAACCCATTTCTTGAATGAAGCAGTTGAGGGGTTGGCTCTGATCTTCTTTGGTAGGGCATTCCAGATTCTTGGGGCCAGCCCTGAGAAGGTGCGATTGTAGGTTCTTTTTTTGTTTAATTTAGGTGGTTTCGGGAGTAAGGTATTGGAGCTTCTTAAGTTTCAAATGGAACCAGAGAGAACCCCCTCTCTGCAATCCAGCTGTGTGGGGCTTATAGGAGGTACCAGGTGGGCTAGTTGGCCCCCAGGGACCCTCAGTATTCATGGAGACTTAATTCCCCATCTTAGAACGCGCTAGGGGGCGCATTTGCAGAGTGGTGCGGGAAGGGGGTGGGGCCTCCAGAGAGATGCCAGCTTTGTTTTTAAAAAAACATTTTAAGGGGTCTGTGTGGCCCTCCTTTTAATATGTTTTGGGCCCTGGGGACCCCATCCCCCAGGGCCTGCACATTTTAAACAAAAAAAATTTGAAGGGGGCTGCGCGACCCCCCCCCTCCCGAGGCCAATTTCAGCCCCGGGGACCCGTTACCCCGGGACATGGCCAGATTTGTTTATAAAAAAAAAAAAAGAATAATTCGGAGGGGAAGCCGCGTGGCCCCCCTCCTCAGGCCAATTATGGTCCCGGGGATGGCTTTTTCCTTTAAAAACAAACAAACATTTATTAAAGGGGACGGGGACATGTGGCCCCCTTCCCTGGGCCACTATTGGCCCCGGGGACCCCATCCCTCGCGGCTTGGCCATTATTTATCCCATTTTCATTTTGAGGAGGGGCCCCCCTCCCCTGGCTGATTTAGGCTCCGGGGACCCCATCCGCCGGGGCCCGGTCATTCATTTTTTTGTTGCTTTTTTTATTTAAGTGAGGGGGGCTGTGTGGCCCCTCTCCTGGGCCACTTCTGGCCCCAGGGACCCCATGGGAGCCCCAATTCCCCCACGGTCCCTGCCGGCTCCCCGCCTCCTGCGGGATCCAGCATTGCTTTTGCATAAGGGGAGCTACTGACATGCAGCTCCCCATTTTTTGAAGCGAGAGCAGGTTCCTGCTCTCGCTTCCAAGACATTGCAGGAGCTGGCCCTAGGGAGTGGCAGTCCCCTGGGCCATCAAGGGCTCCAGGAGGGGGCTGCGCAGGCCCCCCCAACGTTATGGGGGCCCATATTAGCATATTTAAAGCCCCGGGGAAGTGGTGGTCCCTGGGGCAGTGTGGGGAGGGGCAGACGCCCCTCCCCACACTTTTCTACATTAAAAAGGAGCCCCCGGGAGGTGGGGGGCTGCGTGCCCCCCGCACATTATGAGGAGATCCCTGGGGAGGTGGCTGTCCACAACATAATTTTAAAAAGCCCCCGGGACCTGGCCGACCCTGGGGATTAAGTACAACGAAGTGTGGGAGCAGGCCTAGGGGGTTAGGGTGTTTCTACCCTGCCCCTTAGCTTGTTTTTTATCTTTTTCTTCCAACTGATTTCTTGTGACTTGGTTACTGAGTCACAAGATGGCTGCCAACATTTCCTGGTTTGGAGTGTTGGCAGCCAATCAGAAGTCAGCTCATGCTCAGGGGGAGTCGCAACTCCTCCTCGGTGCACAGATATGTATATTTTTCATTTCTTGAATTTGTCTGTAACTACTGAACGTATTTACATCATTTTAAAAAGAGGGCACAATCTGAACCAAGAGCTACCCTTTTGCTAAATTTGGTGTAATTACGTTCAGCAGTTCGGGCTGTAGTCTGTTCCAAAATTTGCTATGTCATCAGTGATGTCATGAGTGATGTCACTGACCATGTCATGAGTGATGTAATATGTGACGTCATCAGCAGTGCATTGCGGGCGCGCGAGTTATAGTTAGCAGAACTAACTATAACAGGGGAATTTCAATGGTTTTGTACGAGTAAAAAGTCCAGCTAACTATAACGCCCCTGAAACCTATGGTTTCTTCAGTGAATTTCTAAGGTTTTTTAAATGCTAATTCCTAACTATAACGTGCCTGAAACCTATGGTTTTTTCAGTGAATTTCAAAGGTTTTTTAAATGCTAATTTCCAACTATGCCTACAGAGATAGGACATGTGAAGAAAGAAGAAAAAACGCACAGAAAGAAAAAAAAAAATGCAGAAAGAAGCAACAGAAGTCCTCAAAGACGAAGAAAAGTGCAGGAAGAAGGATAATGTGCAGAAAGAACAAACAGAAGAGCAGAAAGAAGCCTTGCTGCAAAATCATCCTGTACCCTCAACTTTTTCAGAGGGATACTGGTGGTACCTGAGTCTGACTAACCAGTCCTAGGAGCCAGTGCTATGTTAAAAGACACTCAGAATACAGTGAAAACACCTACATACACTAGGGAACACTATGCGTTGGGATCCCTCTGTGATTAGCATGACCTCTTCTGTAAGCCCCTAGTATATAATAGGGCAGGGGATTAAAACTACCTCTTAAAACGCGCCACAGGGCGGGTTTGCACACGTCACCTCAGGCCCCATCCCCTCCCTTCCCCACTGTGTAAACACGCCCTGTGGCCTTTTTAAGTTGGGAGATTAAGTCACCTTGAATCCTGAGGGTCCCTAGGGTCCAACTAGACCACTAGGTACCTTCAGTAAGCGCCATTGCAGAGAGGTGTAAAAAGGGGCATGGACTGCACCACCTCTCTGCAACGCAGAGCAGTGGCGCTTACTGGAAGCACCTGGTGGGCTAGTTGGCCCCCAGGGTCCCTCAGGATTGAAACGGAATTATTTCCCCAACTTAAAACGCGCCACAGGGCGTGTTTGCACATGTCACCTCAGGCCCCGTCCCCTCCCTTCACCACTGTGTAAACGCGCCCTGTGGCCGTTCTAAGTTGAGAGATTAAGTCCCCTTGAATCCTAAGGGTCCCTAGGGTCAAACTAGCCCATTAGGTACCTCCAGTAAGCGCCACAGAGCTGCGTTGCATAGAGGTGTAAAAAGGGGCATGGACTCAGAACACCTGTCTGCAACGCTCCCTGGCGCATACTGGAGATACCTGTTGGGCTAGTTGGCCCTCAGGGACCCTCAGTATTGAAGGGGAATTCATTCCCCAACTTACAACTGGCCAGGGGGCGCGTTTGCAGAGTGCTGGCCCCCCTCAAGGCCTTAATCGGCCCCGGGAACCCCAACCCCCGGGTCAAGGCCTTTTTTCTTTTTTTTAATTCTTTAGGAAGGGGGCTGCGTTGCCCCCCTCCTCACGGTTAATAAAACACACATCCACCGCCGGATGTGTAATACTTTTTATTTTACTCTCTGGAAAGGAGACGACCCTCACTTGAGAGTCACAGCGTGCTCCTGGCTGAGCCCAATACTGTGTTACACCCACCAGTGTCTGCCGAGTGCCACACACCTCTGTGTTGTATGTGTTGTATTCCACCAGCTAGTGCGTATGCTATGACACTCTCTAGCCCATGTGCATTGTAACACCACCCAGTGAATATGTCATGCCACACTTGCCTTCGCACGGGTTATATTGCCCCATCTAACGTGCCTTCCTCGATGCCTATGTTATAACGCACAGCACTATGCCATACATATTACAATCTGGGATCCATATCTTTGTCACAGTGCATATGCAACGTTACACTCCCCAGCACATATTTTATATTACAATTTTAGAGACTAGTTAGGTTACACAACAATGCCCTGTGCATATTACACTCCAAGGTGCATATCACATAGCACGCGCTAGTGCCTGTGCTATCTTGCGCTCTCCAATGAATCTGTCATTGCGCACAATGTATTGCATATTATATTTCATGCCCCGGTTCATCTTATATCACACTTTGGTGCATAGTTTATACCATATACTATATCTAGTTTTCATTTTCAATCGTGCTTTCAGGACTATGTTCTATATAACACTGCGTCCACCTACCCTTTTCACGGGCATTACATTTTGCGATGGGGGTGGAGGGTCAGGGGGTGTTTCTGCCAAGTGAGCCCAGAGTCACAGTCACAAACTTCCTCTTCTTCCTGAATCAAAGTGAGATTATGCTGCATGCTTGTTCATATGGTTAAGTAGTTCGCTCAGACACACATTTTAAAAACAATAAAGTTCCTAATCCCCACCTTCTCTGAACAGTTAGCTTGCTGCTCCATCCACCTCCTCCCTATCCTCTGTTGTCTGAATCCATGGACTAGCCTCCTCCCTCCTGCCATGCATGGTCTGATGTGCTGCCACTGCCCTCCATTTAGCATGATGTACCAGTCCACTCCTCCTGCCCTCCATTGCCCAATTCTATGGCCCATCATTGACCTCCTGCTTAGCCTCTGTGCTTAGCTTGCTGCCCCTATTCTCCTTCCCCCTGCCCTCCGATGTCTTTGTGCATGCCCCTGCTCCATCCTTTTTGCACACCATGTTCCATGGACCTGCCACTCCTATCTACTCTGAGTGTTCTGTTGAGCTGCCACTCCCCTCCCACCTGCCTAGCATAGTCAGATGACTGTAACCTGTCCCTGCCACCTCCACCCTGCCTGTCCACATGCCATGCCCCTATCCCCTTCCTCCTGTCCTCCATGGTCCATTTTACTGCCACACCCTTCTGCCCTCCCTGGTCTGTTGTGCTGCAACTGCTCCTCCTGCCTGCCCAGCGCGGTCTGTTGTGAGGCCCCTTCCCCCGAACTCTCTTGTCTGTGCCCAGGTCCTGACCCTCCCTTCTATCCTCCATGGTCCTTTGTGCATGCCCCTGCACCCTCCTTCTTGCCAATCATAGCCATTGTGCTGCCACTAATTAGGTTACACAACACTGCCCTGTGCATATTACACTCCAAGGCGCATATCACATAGCACGCGCTAGTGCCTGTGCTATCTTGCGCTCTCCAATGAATCTGTCATTGCGCACAATGTATTGCATATTATATTTCATGCCCCGGTTCATCTTATATCACACTTTGGTGCATAGTTTATACCATATACTATATCTAGTTTTCATTTTCAATCGTGCTTTCAGGACTATGTTCTATATAACACTGCGTCCACCTACCCTTTTCACGGGCATTACATTTTGCGATGGGGGTGGAGGGTCAGGGGGTGTTTCTGCCAAGTGAGCCCAGAGTCACAGTCACAAACTTCCTCTTCTTCCTGAATCAAAGTGAGATTATGCTGCATGCTTGTTCATATGGTTAAGTAGTTCGCTCAGACACACATTTTAAAAACAATAAAGTTCCTAATCCCCACCTTCTCTGAACAGTTAGCTTGCTGCTCCATCCACCTCCTCCCTATCCTCTGTTGTCTGAATCCATGGACTAGCCTCCTCCCTCCTGCCATGCATGGTCTGATGTGCTGCCACTGCCCTCCATTTAGCATGATGTACCAGTCCACTCCTCCTGCCCTCCATTGCCCAATTCTATGGCCCATCATTGACCTCCTGCTTAGCCTCTGTGCTTAGCTTGCTGCCCCTATTCTCCTTCCCCCTGCCCTCCGATGTCTTTGTGCATGCCCCTGCTCCATCCTTTTTGCACACCATGTTCCATGGACCTGCCACTCCTATCTACTCTGAGTGTTCTGTTGAGCTGCCACTCCCCTCCCACCTGCCTAGCATTGTCAGATGACTGTAACCTGTCCCTGCCACCTCCACCCTGCCTGTCCACATGCCATGCCCCTATCCCCTTCCTCCTGTCCTCCATGGTCCATTTTACTGCCACACCCTTCTGCCCTCCCTGGTCTGTTGTGCTGCAACTGCTCCTCCTGCCTGCCCAGCGCGGTCTGTTGTGAGGCCCCTTCCCCCGAACTCTCTTGTCTGTGCCCAGGTCCTGACCCTCCCTTCTATCCTCCATGGTCCTTTGTGCATGCCCCTGCACCCTCCTTCTTGCCAATCATAGCCATTGTGCTGCCACTAACCCTTCCGCTAGCCATGCATGGTCTTCTGTGCTGCCATGGCCCCTCCCACCTTCCCTGTGTGGTCAGCTAGCTGCCCTTGACCCCCTCCCACCTTCCCTCCATGGTCTGTGTGTATGCCATCTTAGTCTCACTGTTGCTCTCCATGGTGTGTCTTGTTTCTAGTGCCCATCCTACCCGACCTCCATGGTCATCTTGCAGCTCCTGCCCTGCCCCCTTGCCCCCAGCCCTCTGTTTCCATGTGCAGACCCCTATTCCATCCCTCCTGGCTTGTCTGTTCCATTGTAATGTCCCTGATCCGTCCCTCCTGCCCTTCATGGTCTGTTATGCTGCAGCTTTCTCTCCGGTCTGTCCATTATGGTCAGCTAGCTACCATTGCCTCTTTCCCCTCTGTTCTCTGTTGTCCATGTGCATGGTCCTGTCCCCTCCCTATTGCTTTCTATGGATTTTTGTGCTGCACTCCCGTCCCGCATGCCCAGTGTGGTTTATTGTGCTGCTGCAAACACTGATGCCTGCCCTGTAGGGTTAGTTTGGTGCACCTCTCCATGTCCCTCCTGTTCTCTGTTATCCGAGTCCATGTCCCTACCCCAATTCCTCCTGCCTACCATGATCCAATGTACCATACTTGTGAACATTTTGAACTTGGTAAGAGGGAGATTTTGAAAAAAAACTGAGGTATTGATTTTCCCCTTTGAGTTACATTGAAAAAGAGGAGATTGTAGACAGGAGACAAATCAAATAAAGCCCATTTGAGTTTAAAAACATTGGACGTTTTCTGGCTGAAACGGGTCTGTTGGCATTTATATATATATTATATTGCCACAGCCTCTCTTGCCAGTCCTGTATTGTTGGTTTGTTGCCCCTGCCCCCCTTTCCACTGCCCTCCATAGTCTGTTGTCCTGCCACGGCCCTTCCTGCCTGCCCAGTGTGGTCAAATTGTTGCCTATGCACTCTCCTACCTGCCTTCAATTTTCAGAGTCCGTGCCCCTGGCCTCTGCCTCTCAACAGTATCCCAATGAACAACTAGATTTCTAACATTCTATATTTATTACAAAAGTGTGGAACGCCTGACGTCATATTGATGTAATCAAAACTGTAATACCTAGAGCATTTCCTTTAGAAATTACATATATGAGAAGGTCTTATTTGCATCAAAATTATGGTTAGTGCTCTAAAATACTAAAATGAGGACATATTTTCTGAGTTTTCAAATAGCGACAAAGAACTTTTACATTATTTGTAATCTTCATGTTTTTTTATCCAGTTGACCACTTGATTAAATGTTGCACTTAGGGGAGAGGATGTGGTGTTACTTCCAGAGTTGCAGACTTTGCAACTGGGGAACCAGGTTGGAGTTTCTGCTTCAGCTCAACATTCTGCGATTCTGGTCAAATCACTTAATCTCCCCATGTCTACAACCGAATTGAATTTGATCTTGTGTGATGTAACCAATGCTCATGTAAAGCACTCCAATACCTGACAAGTCTGCACTATATAAAACTGCAAATACACAAAAAATAAGTGTTTTGCACACTTCTGTCATTGGGCTACATGTGGGCTACATCTGGGTGATATTTGTGCTGCATTTGGGCTCTTTTGTCTCTGGTGGCCATCTTGGGAGATTTATTTGTTATGAAGTTTCCTAATTTCCTCATTTACTGCAGTCTCCTCAGTAGGAAATGCTTTCAGTTTTTTTACTTTGATTCCATCAAGAAGGTATTCAGATATGACACACATTTGCCATAAATTCATAATGTTAGCACTCTAGTTGGTCATTAGATCACTGTAGTAAAGCTACTGCTCACCAGGGAAGTCTGCTGGTGGTATTCAAGGTGCATGTTTCAGTCTGCATGTCAGAATTTTTTGATGAAACAGAAGAGGATTTGAGAAGTCACTCAAAATGTGTCCTAATTTTTCTTTCTGCAGCACTAATCAGACTTTCTATGGAAAAATGAACCCCCTCATTGTGTTTCTTTTTAAATTAAATGTTTTAAGAGTTACCAGTTTATTCCAATCAAGATGGCTTCAGGTGTGCCATACTTTTGTCATAAGTAAGACAGTAAGCGCTCTAGTTGTTCTTAAGAACACTCTGGGACATGCTGTCATTGGGCTATACGTGGGCTACATCTGGGTGATATTTGGGCTACATTTGGGCTCTTTTGTCTCTGGTGGCCATCTTGGGAGATTTATTTGTTATGGAGTTTCCTAATTTCCTCATTTACTGCAGTCTCATTTACTGAAGATGGCTTCAGGTGTGCAATACGTTTGTCATAAGTAGGACTGTTAGCGCTCTAGTTGTTCTTTAGAACACTCTGGGAAGCTGCAGTAGAACACAAAGGAATGAACTGGCAGTCTGTGCCCTTGTTGGGTGTACATGTTTTACTGAGAATGTCAGACTTCATTCTCACATGACTGAGAAAGATAATGTGAATTTACAGAAAATATGCTCTCAGTTTAGCTTATAGATCACCTTCCAAACCTCTGTGGGAAAAGCATGAGAAAATAGTTCTCTCTCAAACATGATTCATGATATCCCAGCAGAAGGCTTTTTCACATGGTAAAATCACTTTAGAACACACCACAATTCCTAAAATGAGTATGGTACCATCAACAAATGATTTATAATGTAACTAAAGTCTTAAAACCTTCTATTAACTGCAATGCTTTTTAATGAGGTGCTATCATGTATATTGGTCCCAAGATGGCTGCCAACACTTCTTGGATGAAGTACTGACAGCCAATCAGATCTCACGATGAGATGTGTAGTTAGGCTCCGCCCAGATAGGTCTCTCTTTTTAACTCTAATTTTCTCAGGAACTACTGAACGGATTTACACCATTTAAGCAAAAGGCACGAGTCTGAACTGAGGACTACCTCTTTGCCAAATTTGGTGTAAATCCGTTCAGCAGTTCGGGCTGTAGCTGCGTCAACAGGTCCTATGGGAAAATGCATGGGGAAAATATGTTTTGGGACACCCCTTTTTTCTCGGCCCCCGCTTGACAAATCACCGTGAAATTTTCAGGATAGGAGCGGACCGGAGCTGGCCAAAAGTTTGGAAAATTTCGCGAAGATTCGTCAATCGGCGACAACATTATTCCAAATAGAATGTTGCAGATTTTCTATGAAAAATAGGTCCTAACTATAACTACCTAATGGCGACTGCCAGTAGGTAATATATATACATATATACATATACATACATATCTGCTAGCAATATCCTCATGCGGGCGCGCACAGATAGGACCACGGACACAAAACATGCTGTTGCCAATAACCGGTGCTTTATTAGAAGGAAAGGTGAAGTCTCAGACGCGTTTCGGATATGAACTGTGTCCATGGTCATATATACATACATACACACACACACTTTTGTCTCTGGGACAGTGAGTAAATCCACATTTCGCTTGAAAGATGTATTAAATCATTCTCACTGTTTGCTTGTACAGCAGCCAAATTCCAGGGGAAGGGCATGGTTCCTAAGATGTAAAGTTGTGGAAACACACTCCCAAAACTTATCGTTTAAGTAATTGCCAACAGACCCTAAGGAAGGAACTGTTACTGTCTATTGTGCTTTTATGCATCAACATACATCAGATGGGATATCCCTCTAGGTGTACATAGCGGACCCTTCTTGAGGTTTTTGCAGAATGAGTGTGCATCCTGAACGCAGTCAGCTTCTAACCCACCCTCTCAGTTTGGTTTATGGCTTTAGACTATTAAGCCAACTAGCACATCAACATTACTGCCTTGCACTACTTTCTAAGGTCTGCTTACCCTGAGCCCATTCCATCTCATAGAAAAATGTGTCGGCAGACAGATGCTTTGTTTTGTTGTTCCCTGCCCTTACACGCTTAGCCGACTCGCTCATGGCTCAAGATTAATATGTTGATTCTGCACTTTAAATTTGCTGTTTTTCACTATTCCCTAAGATTTGACCTTTTTGAGCTTGCTTTATCCAACCACAAGAAAATGCATAGTGCACGTTAGATCAAGGCACACTATATAACAGTCCTGCGGTTGACCGCTTCTTTCAATAATCTTTTTTTCTTGATTGTTGCTTTTATAATTGAAAACTATCTCTAATCCCTTGTGTAATGCCTAGTGACAAATGTATGCACATATATGATGTGCTGTGGGCCCTGGGATTCATACATTTGACGGCACTTTTAAGCTTTTTTAATGTATTGTTAAGGTATTTCAATGCTACTGTGTTCTTAATTCTTATGGCAATGATGCTGAATAATGATTGAAATTAAATTAAATGATTCCTCTGCAGGAACTCTTATATAATTTGCATACCTCCACTTTCCTATCGTATTACAGGGCCACTCTATATTTTGTAACACCCTCCATGAAATGGATCACCATCTACCAGACCAACAGATCCAATACACCAAGATAAACGCCCACAAATCAGACCCCATTCAAATGACTTTGGGCGCACCTCAAGATACCATACTATCATCAAACTTCATCATCTTCTCATGACCCACTTAGCATGCTGTTGGACAGCCAATTCAAATTCATTAGTATGCTGGTGACATTGTGCTTTCATCAAAGCTCTCAACCAATAATGGCCTTAACCAGCTCAAATAAAACCTTTCCCTGATGTAAGCCTGGGTGTTGAAAGTAAGATTGTCCAGGTTTGGTGCACAGTTGTGCCATCCACTACACTGTTTTGCTCTTATCCTTAGATTCCTCTGCAGTTTTCCTGTGATATAGATTCTGTGAGGTCTCTAAGCCTCATACACTCCTCAAGCTGAAGAACCTGGGCTCCACAGGAACAACCTTTGGTGTTTCTTGAGATCAGAAAACCCTCCACTGATTTGCTCATCATACAGTCTTAAGTTGAAAAACACCATTGCTCCCTCTTCATTTTGTTTTGCAGTAACTACCCAGGGAACCTAGGTACTGGATCCCTTGTGTAAATTAAGTTTAGAGGCCGGTTTAAGATAGACTTTTCATGACTTTTAGGGTTTGACATATTCTTTTTTTAAAGTATGAGAATTACCTTTTCAGTATTGAGCATGAGCGTCATAGTGTGTGAACATAGGAAATGCTTCATAAAACCTTTTGGTGCACATCGTGTAGGAGTTACTCAAAGATGTTAAACTGTTTTTGCAAAAATTATTGTTACAAGTTGTATGCTGCCCACAGACTACATCTCCTTCCCTACTTCTTCATCCCTGTTGCTTCCAACTGTCCAGGTATGTCTGGAGGGGATATATAAGGTTTCCTACCAGAACAGCCTCTTGGAAGGTGAACCTGGTTTACTGCACATAAGCAGTCACCATTACAATGAACTCTGAGGACATTTGATGAAGCCACTCTGAAGATGAAAACACCAAGCTAACTTGATTCACTGGACGTTTTGAATCTGGAGGATTCACTGACTCTAAATTGCAATGTGTTATGGCCCAACTGCCTGGACTTGGATGTATAAGCAGGAGCTTTCCTCCAGCTTGGTGAATATCTCCTGGGCAGGGAACTTTGTGTACACTGCTGTTAATGTTTACAGAATTCAGGGTGAGTGCTGTAATTTTTTAGCTGGTGAGGAACAAACCTTACTGATCCTGCTGAGCCTTTTCTGGCCTGCACTAGGGCTACTGACTTTTTTTTGCATCAAAACCCCCAACCAGTTCAAAATGTACAAAGGCGTAGCCAGAGCACCTTGAAGACCCCTCGAGGTTAGGGAAAAGGGAGGACAACCCAAGCAATTCCCTGATACGACTGTGGCACCCACACTACATCTCTGCATTGACTCATTGTTTTATTTCTTCATTCAACCCTGTCGCTGTGGTCTAGCACCTGATGGCTTGACAACTAGCCCAATCGAGAGAGACATACACTCTAAATCAAATTCTTTGTACCTCTGGTCATTCAACCGTTTGGTTGGTGGGTTATATTATCACCTGTGACCCTTCATCCTCGAGGATGGCCCCCCATGATTGAGGGACCACTCACCAAGAGCCTCAAGGCCCTCAGGCAGTGAGATAGCCTCATTTTTTAGAATTACCCGCACCACTAACCCTAATTCCAGGAGGTGGCTTTACATTTCAGGTCCCAGTATAAATACTTTCTGAACTTTGAGACATTGTCACTATTCTTTGCAGGTTACAAGGCACACATAGCTATTGTTTAGCATTGGGTTTGTCTTGTGCCAGCATTGAGTGATTTCATTTTGTTCACGAATACTAGGATTATGAACAACAAAGTTACTCAGTTTTGAAATCAGGATTGAGATCCTAAATTCTTCAAAGTGTTGTTCATGATTAGTCCTCAAGATAAAAATTGCTTTCAATTACCATTAGTTCTTTAAATCTGCAGCGCTTCATACTGTTCATTGGCTGTTTCTAGGTGCTGTAAAGCAGCTGTTATTCTGACTCATCTTAATGAAACTCAATTTATCAATCTCAAGAGAATGGAATGGTAAGATTCAACCTTGTGTCTTGTAGACCACAAGAAGTATTAATTTTGAGCAGTCAGTTCTCTAAAACATACTGCTTGCCATAACAATATTATATTCTATATTCAATATTGAGCCGATTGAAATTACTTAATGATGACAAACATCTGCACAAACAGTCTGCAGCACGCATAACAAGAGTTCAGAATGTACTGCTGTATTCGGCACTATTGCGGTTTTGAGTATTTTGTTTTGTGTTCTTTCTACTATTTGAAATCACGTTTACAGTGTAAATAGATTGACACACATTTTTAATGTTTTAAAGTATTGTGTACTGATAAGTCTGGCTGGATATTCCCAGATCTGTTGTCATTCTGATAATTGTGTTGTACTGTACAAAGATTTGATCAACACAACCTCCCTTAAATGTGACTTGACTGCTCATCCACATCGAACTGGGATTAGGAGCCCCTCACTGGCCAAGTATTAAGGCTGTCGGTGATGAGGGAACACTACCACATAAGGTCCTGATGAAAGCCGGCACCAATAAAGAGAGCCTGGCTGAAACATGTTGACTGGTAAGGATATCGGAGTTACTAAAGACCTCCACTGATATCCGCCTCTCGTTTTTAACCACTGCCAAGGGCCCAAACATTAAAATAGTCCCTTTTGCTACATGGGACCCTTCGGACAGTTTTTTAATTGTCACTCATTCACTTTCACTGCACAAAACCTGCTCCACTGTATCCAGGCGCTGAAGCACACCCAAGGTACACTCGGTACCTTGGGTGGGACCCGATGATGAAGCATGTCACCAACCAGGTTGGTGAGTGAGGGTCTTCTAAAAACACAAATGTGTTTCCCCTGTACAAACAGACACTAGGAGCACCTTCCTTATAGCTAGTTCTCCTTGATATATACATTCATACGCAGTGAAGTGAACTGCCCTCAGTACTTTTTCTCTCTCTCCGCCTTGATATTTGTTATTGTTGGAACACTACCACCGCCTTTGAAGGGCTCGATTGTCCTCACTACTGCAAGAGCCATATAAAAAGGCTGTAGGATGACAAAGGTCTAATTGAATTTGAATCTCTTTAAAGTAGAATCAGGGATCACCCATGATGGCAAAAAGCTCAGGACCAAGACTGGCTCATGGCTACACAATTAGATTGATTTAGAGCCCACTTTTCTTGGCTTCAGCATTGATAGCGTCTCTTTTTCAAAGCTTGCATTACCAAGAAATCAAACAGCTGGGCACCTGCTCACCTCAATGCAGCATCGGGACAGATCTATCTTCAAAAAACAAATTTCAAAATGGCAGCCTAAGCTCTGGTCCAATTGCAGACAGTGGTAAAATTACTTTTTCTCCAGCATCCCAGAAACACATCTGGCACCAATGTACAGGGTTGTCAGAGATAAGCAAGGTAGACCACAGAAAAGTGTACAAATGTGTTATAGCTAAAGTTACTAGACATAAACATTAATTCTAAAGTTGCTGATGTGTATCCACCTAATATTAGTGAGTCTTGAGGCATGAATCAAGTGTCATAAGATCCCAATCAATGGATTGGTGAAGCCATTAACCAATTAGTGCCACAGAAAATTGCTAAATCCTTCCATCGGATTACTACTGTTGCATTGTTTAACAATGTCCTGAGGTCTCTTTGGAGAGCATGTGGACCAAGACCCTCTGAACTATCTTAGCAAACTGAAATATATGGAAGCACTGAATAAAGATAAAAAATTGTTCAGAGACACACAACAGATGTCTTTGCTTCTAGAATTACCTTAGCCAGCGAAATTTCAAAAAACGTTTTAGGAATGTCAATAAATAGGTCAATCCTAATTGTTGCTTCACTCCTGTGACAGCTACTGAAAACAAAATGAAATTATTTGCAATAAAGTTTTCTGTAAATTTGAAAATAATCTATACCCCATTTCAGCTATCATTCACATAAACCTCAGTCATCAAATCCTGAAGATCACTGAGATGGGCCACTTATTCAAATCGCTTCCATGTCAATTACATAAGTAAGCAATTTTGCTATAGATATAAAACCTGGATCTCCCCTCGATTTTGCCTGGCTAGAATTTACCATCTTGCCATGGAGGCAGTGGCTTCTAAATTGGCAGAGATATTCTACTGCTTCTTCCATAGTACAATAGTTCAAGTTGCTTGAAAGAAGGCTATTTTGAGACCACTGCAGAGGAAACCTTTGGCGGATCCATCTATCTTAAATAATCTCCAGCCAATTTTATTGCTAACTTTTATGTCAAAAATGGCAGAGAAATTTTTAACAACCAATTCTCTTAGTTTATAAAGTATAATATTAACAGGCTAAATGATTTTCAAGCAGGATTTTGAGTTTACCATGGCACGGAGGTAGCTATTCTAGCTGTGATGAATAAGCGGCCACCGATCTAGGATAAGGAGATGTGGTAGCACTAGTTTCAATGAATCTATCCACAGCATTTGACACTATCAGATCAGAGTGAAAAGCTTAGCCTTGGACTTGCTGAACTCCTCTTCAAAATCGTAATAGACAGTCTCCATGCCCCCTTTGTTCTCTGCTGATTCTAGTTTGAATGTTCAGTTCAGAAAGCTTCTTCAGAGTCCAACATTATATAATGTGTATGTTGCCTTATTGGCACGCCTCATTAGATCATAGTTAGGACGCGATGAACTATGTGAATGACATAAATTGTTGTCAGACTGGATGGAAATGCCTCACGAACCCAAGCCGCTTCTAATGAGTTTATGACATCAGTAGTGTGATGACTGAGTGGTAAATGCCTCAAACAAAAACTTTTTAAAAAAGACTGAAGCACTGAAAATAAGAGGTTCACCGTCCTCGGAGGAATACTTGTAGAAGCACCTTCTTTGGGAGAGAGCCCTGCTCCTGGTGAATCGGTCTGGAATCTAGCTTTTATGTTTGACATCAGGATGGACTATTCAGCACAAATTCCTAAAATAGCAACCTCGTTCGTTTCATCTGAAAAGCTGAGGACAAGAATTCTTTTTTTTGCCTCTTGGCCATAAATGAACAGGGATTTTTGTTTTACATTTTTGTGTTCTGCCTTGATTAGTGTAATTATTTATATCTTGCCATCCCAAAGTATGCCTTACAGACATTTCTGATTATTCAGAACAAGGTCATAAGAGTCATGCTGAATTTACCGCCAAGAATATCAGTCTCTTACCATCTTGATTGTTTACATTGACTGCCAATTGAGAAAGGATTAAGTTCACGGTACTTAGGGCCATATTTACAAAGAGTTAACGGAATGCAGTGCAGCATGTAAAGTTGCTGTGCTATATTTTGTGAATGGAAGAGAACAGAACTGTGCCATATCTACTTAGAAGTGACGTAGTTCTACTCTCTCCTTGCGCTGGTGCACTTGTGGCCATCATGTGCCAACCAGACCCCTTTGCACCATAGTGGAAGGGTGTATGCATTGCAATGAGCATCGTATTGGTGCAGGAAAGGGTCCCTTGCACAAAAACTCTGATTTAAGGCATTTTCCTTGTGTATGTGTGCTGCAAACTGCAGCACACATGTAAAAAGAAAACAACAATAAGAAATTAAAGCTTTTCTCCTTGTTACGCCTGCTTAGGGAGGCGTAGGATTTTGGTGCAAATCGAGTTGAAACTCCTGGGTGGTTGCATGGGATCACCCATGCACAACCCATGTAAAGTCCATTTGACACAAAGTAACACAAGGCAGCACATTCTACTGTGTTGCAATCCTTTAGGTTACAAACCAACGCAAATCATGATGTAAGTTGGTTTGTAAATCCCAGCAGAAGACGTTGTGTTGGTTGCGTTAAAAAAAGTAACACAAACCTAATGGAAACTCTGTGTAAATCTGAACCCTGGTATGCGCCACAAAGCCCTCTGCAGACCATGCCCGGAATTTATCAGGTAAATGATCATTACGGATAAGCCAACCTTCTTAGACAATTATTTAGATTACCAAAAAGCTCCCCATTGGTTCCACTGCGTATGGATCTAGAGGTGAGATCCATTGCCGAGGAAATCGGTTGCAGGCCACTACTCTATTGGCGGCGCCTTTGGGTGACACCGGAACTGTCAGACTATAGATCCGAGCTACAGGAAATCTTGAGACTCCCTGGCTCAGGAAAGATGCCATGGCTTTTATTTATCAGGGAGAGCCTCTATGAAATAGGCCTAAAAGAATTATGGGATAACCCTGACACAGCTTGTATGAGAACACCACGTAAATTATTAAGTGCTAGCTACTGGGGCAGTTTAACTGCAAAACTCCATACAGAACCCGCTCATGGCATCCTTACTTGACTCTTCCTGGAAGTAAAAGACACTTGCAGGTCGGAGCCTTGTCTTGACAAAATCCGCCCGGTATCGGGCAGGAAACTATATGTACAGTTTTGCCACGGCTGTCTCCCCTTGTGTGCCTTTTCTTGTAAATGGTCAGGTGGTAATCAAAGTGGGTGTCCAGCATGTAACGTGTGTTGAGCCTGAACTACATGTGGTTTTTTTTGCCCGGGATATCTACTAATAAGACAAAGATGGTTGGTCCAGCTTTGTAAAACTTCAGGCACAATCCACTGCATGGAAACATTTAGAATTTTAAAATACAACACAGATTCCCATATAGTTTTTGCGGTTTCACGTTCCTTAAATTCCATGTGGTGGGTCAGGAGAAACTTCCTTAAGATGCAAAACCAAGGCCCTGACTCTGACTGATTTTCCTACCATCTTCTTAACCTAAAAAGTACTACTTTAGATGAATTGTTTTTAACTCTTTAATTTTTGTAATCATTTTAATTGTTTGTATATATCTGTGTTTGTTCTTTTATGGTGAATAACCCAAATAAAGAAATATTAAAATCTATAATCCAACCTATGAAAATACAGAAGCAGGCAATAGGACACATTTTTGGTAATTGTGTGCTGTCAAAAAATATTAACATAATATTATAATAACAATTAAGTGGTTACTACATGCAGCTGCCAGACTTATCAAAGGGCTATGAAAATGTGTCAAGACAATATTACACCGGTGCTACAGAAGCTCCATTTGCCATCCTATTAATTTTTACTTGTGATTGGCTGCTAAGAAGGTATTAATAACAATGGATTTTTTTTATTTTAACAAGACCACTATTAAAAGGGCGACACCGAAACATTACTCTGAAAAAAGTGGTGTCTGGATGTGGAAATTTCAATTAGGGAGAATAGTGCATGGATCACCACACATAGGAAAACCACAGCAGCAAATGCATTAATAGATGCAAACTGATGTCATCCTAGACCGATAATAAAAAGTATACCCTGCGGGGAATATGTGCGTGCTTGGAACAACTGCAGTGCAGAGAAGAAGTTGGAAACTGAGGTGAACAGTACACCCAAAGGATTTATAAACCGAGGTTACAGACAGAGCAAGTTGCCTTAAGCAAAGAAAGGGAGTGCTTCCAAGAAAGAGTCCCTTCTGTTTGATCATTCGTAAAAGAAAAACAAATTAGAGAAAGCCAATATTAGGCTAGTGACTCATTAGAATACGGATTCCTGGGAAATAAGAAGGATTTTAATGACCCATTGGCATCACTAAAATAAAGATTTAAATGTCCCGACGTCACCACTGATTACATTTAACAAACTACTGAGTTTAGGTGATCTGTTAATACCACCTCATTGCTCAAGGATGTCAGCAGATATTAACATTTCAAGGTTGGCCCCGCGCGTGGGCTAATGGTTTTTATATTTGTGGCCTTTGTAAATAGGAACATAACACACTCAAGTGTTTTAATAACAATGGGCAGCTGAAGGGAAATGTTTGGATGGTTTCTTTAATAATAAATTGTTTAGCAAAAAGTAGTGATATATGTAATCTATTGGTTTTCTTGATCCAAATGATATGTTTTAACAGTTGCAGACAGTTATTATGTGAAGCAAATTTCCAGAGCACACTACGACCCTAGTGGGTATCCTGGCGGTTGAAGATTCGAACAGCCGAGCATTTTTGAGCAATAGGAAAAAAATATTTTTAAATAACCTATAGCTGAAGATGTACATATTTTCCACAACGGAAATTACTCGTGTGTAAAATGTGTAGCTGTTAAATACGATCGATTTGACATTGACGTGACAGAGATCTAATTCTGAGGAAAATGGAAACTAATTAAACATGATATCTTTACCTTTTAATGTTGGCAGCCTAATGGTCTGAATAATGATTTGGTAGTATGTTTATTTTTCTGAAACTATTACTACTTCAAATGTTTATAACGACCTAGAATCTCCGAAAAATCGTTAGGTTTGTAAAATATTCAGGAAATAACGCAATTTACCTCACTCTTTACATCTAGCGATGTGTTGTGAAGATCCAATTTTTCGAATTGTTTACCACGGAATCTAATTAGATTTGAAAATGAACAAACCAAGTAGTGATTGGTTTGACTGAGATGCATATAACAAGAAAAGCGATTGGTTAATCAATTTGCACGGTTACCAATTAGGTGGTGTGCTGTTGATAAATGGTTACGTGAATGCGTATAAATTGAAGTTAAAACGCAACTCCTCGGTTTAGTCGAATGTTACTGTGATACTTAGTTGTGTGTATCTCCTGGTACACGCCGAGGGTGAGGGGTAAAAAGGGGGAAGGCGGCGTGTTTTGCACGGACTTTGAAAAGCGGAATGCTTGGGTGTTTTTAAACGTTTTGAAAATGAAAAACAAAATGATTAAGCTAAACCATTTTAATTAAATGACATGGGCCGCAGAGATGTGCGGTGAGAGTTTAAAGCCAAAATGGATGTTAATGTATGTCAAGTGTTTTTGTTACTTACTGCTGCATCTCTCACCAGCACCACCTCTAAATATGTGTGCATTCAACAAAAGTGTGCAAGTTAAAATATGTTTAAAAATAAATATTCAGAAGCGTCGTTTCTTTTGGACTCCTGGATAGTATATGCATGTTTTATTGTAAGTGTACGTGGGTGGTGTGAGAGGCAGGTGGTGCCCAAAGCAACAAACTGCTTGCCCTTCTTTCACATGCATCTCATTTTGTTTTATAGCGTTACTCCTACAGCTGTAGTGTCGGAGCACTGAACATCACGCACATTATACAGATACAATCAGTCTATGGGAAATGTTACATAAGACGAAGATTGCAGGTGTAAGAGTCACATGTCACTGATACTTGTAGGCAGAATATTTAAGAGTGTTTGGTCTGGGGAAGCACAACTAAGGATTCCAAATGTACCAAGTTGGCTTTATTAAGAATGTATTTCTACCCAAATACGCACTTTATAGCGACATTAAAATAATGAAATATTAGGGAAAAAAACATAACATTCTAACCTATACCAAGCAGCTCTGACAGTTCAAGGCTCGCTATGCTAGGGTTGTAACTTAGGAAGTGCATGTAACAAAATGATCTGTGACAAAAGCAGTAACACACTGAGCTATCCACATAAAAAGCAGTTTGGTGATTTGTGCACTACAGGTTCTGTGCAGCAGGCATAGTAATATTCTGCGCTAATTTATCATGAGTCGAAACAGCCACTAGAAAAAAGACGCTCTGTCCAGAAGGAACATTAATCACCAGGGTTATCTTGACATTTTTATTGCTGCTTGAAACCTGGTGGAGACACAAGGTACTCTGTAGCACTGTTCTTTCTAAACATGACGCCCAAGGTAATTTCCAGGAGTGGTTGCACCGCCCTAGAGTCGGCCCTAGTTTGAGGTCTTTTCAGGCGTAAATGCAATATCACACATGGCTATATAATCTCAAGTCGCCCCTTCAGCTAGAACGGTAACTTTACTGTGTAAAGCTGTGTGTGTTGGACTTGGTCCTTTTTGCAGGGTCATCTCTGAACTTTTTACCTTGCTCCTAATATTTTTTCTGACCTGATGTTGGCCGTTTTAGGACTCTGGGCACTTTATCACTGCTGTCCAGTGTAAAGTGCATGTGCTCTCTATAGTAAAATATTTTAAGATTAGTCTACACCTATTTGGCTAATTTACCAATCAGTCCCCAGTAATGTGGTATCCGGGGCCAGTAAATTAAATGCTACTGGTGGGCTTGCAGCGCTGTTTGCGTCACCATCCAAAGTAGCCTTTCAAACCTGTCTCAGGCCTCTGCCATTGCAGGGCCTGCGTGCGCAGTTGACTGCAGCTGTGACATCGCACATAAAATGGGTGCCCCGTCTGTGACTCCCCTTTTACTACCTATCCATAACCCCTAAGGTAGGCCCTAGTTAGCCCTATGGCCAGGGCGCATTGTAGGTAAAGGTAGGACTGTGTGGCATGTCCTGGCAGTGACAAACAGCCATTTGCGTTTCTCACTACTGTGAGACTGCCCTCTCATAGGAATGCATTGGGGATTCCCTGATATATGCTTCAGTGGCAATTCCTGGTCTGAGAGGAGTAGAGTGGTCAAGATTGGTATGTTTGGACTAGTGGTAATAAATGCTGTGCAATGGTGCTCGCAGATTTATTATCACTATTTTAGAAATGCCACTTTTAGAATTGGGCATTTCTGTGTGCTATGTGCCTTTGTGCCTGCCTGATGTGTATTGCATGTCTGGCTCTGGAGTGGCAGGGGCTGGGTGAGTCAGCACTAGGCTGAATAGGCCAATCTGCATTGGGAGTGGTGGGAGGAGTAGCCCCTTGGACTGAGTGGGACTGTGCCTGCCTTCCACAATGCTGGCTCTGCCCCCCTGTGGTGTGTCTGGGGCCAGAGCCTACACTGACAAATGGTGGTGGTGCTCCTTTAGAGAAAGGTGTGAGTGCCCCCAGAACCGGTTTGGACCGGGCGCAGAGCCCTGGACCAAAGGAAGAACAAAGGCATAAGGGGTATAAGCATTGGGGCTGTGACCCCATGAAAAAGGCTGTTGGTTGCTTAAAGGAGCCTGCAGCCGGCAGGCTGCTGAAACTAAAGAAGAGCACTGCTGTGTTTGCAGGGAACCGCTGCTGTGATTTTGCCTGGGGTACTGATATACTGGAATCACTGACAAAATATCAAAGGTCAAAAAATCAACCTACAAAAATATCGGGGCAAAAATATCGATGCCAAGAATATCGACATCCTATCTACAACATGGTAAGTACAAAAATATCGAAAATAAAATATAGAATGTCAAAAATATCGTTATTAAAAATATAGAGTATTTTTTAGTTAAAAAAAAGTAAAATAAACCAAATAATACTTATAAATAAAATAAACATAATTAAATATATTTTATAATGTTTAAAATTAATAATTAATATATATAATTTAATAAAACATTAATTAAACATATACATATAATATATAATATATACTTACTTAATAATCAGTTTAAATAATTGTTTTAATAACTTATAACTTGTTAAAAATTATTATAAATTACAAATACATCATACACATAAAACAATAACATGAATAAAAATTAAATAATTATATATAACACATTTAAAAAATTACATTTAATTTGAATATTGTTAAAATTAATTATATATTATATTAGCTAAAATAATACAAAAAATATTAAATAGCACCGACAATAAAACTACTACTCCAGCTCCAAAAAAACAACAGTAAGGAAAATGTTGGATAGCGTAGAGCTACAAATTACTATTTCCACTCCAGGGAGTGTAACAATAGGGAAAGTGTTGGATAACGTACAGGTATAAATTACTATACCCACTCCAGGGAGTGCAACAGTAAGGAAAGTGTTGGATAGCGTAGGGGTAAAAATTACTATTCCAACTCCAAAGAGTGCAACAGTAGGGAAAGTGTTGGATAGCGTAGGGGTAAAAATTACTATTCCCACTCCAGAGAGTGCAACAGTAGGGAAAGTGTTGGATAGCGTAGGGGTAAAAATTACTATTCCCACTCCACAGAGTGCAACAGTAGGGAAAGTGTTGGCTAGCGTAGGGGTAAAAATTACTATTCCCACTCCAGAGAGTGCAACAGTAGGGAAAGTGTTGGATAGCGTAGGGGTAAAAATTACTATTCCAACTCCAGAGAGTGCAACAGTAGGGAAAGTGTTGGATAGCGTAGGGGTAAAAATTACTATTCCAACTCCAGAGAGTGCAACAGTAGGGAAAGTGTTGGATAGCGTAGGGGTAAAAATTACTATTCCAACTCCAGAGAGTGCAACAGTAGGGAAACTGTTGGATAGCAAAGGGGTAAAAATTACTATTCCAACTCCAGAGAGTGCAACAGTATCGAAAGTGTTGGATAGCGTAGGGGTAAAGATTACTATTCCCACTCCAGAGAGTGCAACAGTAGGGAAAGTGTTGGATAGCGTAGGGGTAAAAATTACTATTCCAACTCCAGAGAGTGCAACAGTACAGAAAGTGTTGGATAGCGTAGGGATAAAAATTACTATTCCAACTCCAGAGAGTGCAACAGTAGGGAAAGTGTTGGATAGCGTAGAAGTTAAAAATAACATACTTATAAATAAAATAATTATTTAAAATAATTAGTGATTTAATTATTAAATAACTCAAAATTATTTACAAATACCAATAAATGATTATTACAAACATAACTACCAAAGAATAATTAATTAACAATACATTAATAATAAATACCAATAAATAATAATTAATAAATATTAATTACCAAATAATAAATATTAAACGATAAAATATTTTTCATAACCAAAAACATATGAATTATTAAAAAGTAAATACTAATTAAAACATATTTAACAATTTTAAAAAATATATACCGCAAAATAATAATTATGAAACATTAATTACCAATTAAAAAATATTGAACTATTAAATATTTTTCATACGCCAAAATAATAAATATTAAACATTAATTACCAATTAATAATTACTTATTAATATATTAATTTGAAATATCAATGCATATTATTTAATTATATTTAATTCACAATTAATGATTAATCAACAATTAATTATTTTTCATAACCAAAATATTATAATTTAAAATATTTACCAATTAACAATTATTGTCCAATTAATTAATTATCAATACCCAACAACAAATTTAATAATTACTTAATTAGATTTCAATTACTTCCAACACTATTCCCCTATAAACGCACAACACACTCCACTAATAAAATAATACACTTAACATAATTATCAATTAATCAACTAATAAAAACTAATTGCCAATAAATAAAAATTAATTACCAATTAATACTTAATTAACAATAATATAATTATCAATACCAATAAATGAAAATAAATTATTACTTAATTACAATTAAATTGCTTCCCACCCTATTCCCCTATAAACGCACAACCCGCTACAGAACTTAAACGCAAAAATTTATTAAAATGAATTTATAATTCCTAAAAATGCATAATTAATTCCATATAATTAAATTACTTCCCACCCTATTCCCCTATAAACCCACAACCCGCTACAGAATTTAAACGCAAAAATTAATTAAAATAATTTATAATTCCTAAAAATGTATAATTAATTCCATATAATTAAATTACTTCCCACCCTATTCCCCTATAAACCCACAACCCGCTACAGAACTTAAACACAAAAATTAATTACAATTAATTTATAATTCATAAAAATGTATAATTAATTCCATATAATTAAATTACTTCCCACCCTATTCCCCTATAAACCCACAACCCGCTACTGTACTAAAACACAAACTTGACTTAAAAAACCATTGTTAACATATAAAAATTGTATACATATATTTTAAAACCAGTAGAACACTTAACAAAAAACATATAACACATACATATTAAATACATAATAAAATACATAACAACAATATAAATATCGATATTAGTAACATCAATATTAGTAACATCGATATATTTGATATCGATATTACTAACTTCGATATTACTAACATCGATATTAAAATACTTACCTTAGGGTCGATATTCTGTCCATAGATATTATTGACATCGACATTCTATCCCTTCGATATTTAAAACTCGATATTAGTGTAGGTAGATATTTTATTTTCGATATTTTGGCTGCTCACCGATATACTGAAAGGACTGTTTACCTGCCCCAGGGTCCTGTGTGCTGGCCTGCATCTCTGTCTCCAATCTTCATGGGCCAAGAGTGGTGAAGCGCTTCCACAAAGGGTGTTGGGAGTGCCGGAGAAGTGCAGCCCCTTTCTTCTTCTTGAAAGCAGCTTGTGCATGAGGAGGAAGCAGAGGCGATCCCAACACCGATGGAGGCTTTGCTCCGTATTTTGTGCCCGCGAACAGGAAGTCAGGTATCTGGCCTGGTTATGGGCAGAGCAGTGCAACAGGAAGCCCAACGGAGGCAGCGCCGAGTGGAGAAGAGGCGCGGTGACCTAAGAGTGCATGACGGGCACTCAGTAAACTACCTTTCCCGAGAAGAAGGCTCCGACCGAGTGCAGAGGCCGGACAACAGGCAGGCCAAGCCTGGTTGTGGGTGGTAGATCACCACAGTAGGAGCAGGCACTAAGGGCCGGACGTGCCTACAGCAGGAAGTCAGGTGATGGATACCTGTTTCTGGCTCCCTGCGAGTGAAAGGAAGCAGACGGGAGCCTACCCCACCTTTGTGTGCCCCAAAGAAGACCGGACCAGTCTAGGTCTCAGGAGTGCACCGGAGAGAAGCAGGTCAGCAACAATTGAACCGGCCCAGAGTGGAGACAGAGCCACCAGCCAGACATGGGAAGCCAGGCGGCGTTTGCCTGACTGTGGGCGGGGCTCCCTGTAAGGATGAGGAGTGCACCGCATCTTTGCCGGCGTTGCTGGAGGTAGAGAGTAAGTCCCGCCACACAGAGAGGACTGCTGTAGGTGAGAGGAGAGCCTCCTGACCCCCAAGAGGAATGGAAAAGGGAGCTTCACTCATGTCCAGGCTGTGAAGAGAGCGCTGCTCTGCCCCACCTCAGGTGAGAGGCCGTGTGAGAGGTGGGGGTAGTGTGGCCCAATTTCCCCACAATAGCAGCTGCCCGAGCTCCCTTGACTAATTACATGCACCGGAGCCATTGTTGGTGAGACGGGGAGGGTGAGGTAGGCTTCCCTCCATGCTGGTTGTGCTGGGCATCGGAGCCATTTTTGCAAGGCAGGAATGGGGTGAAACCTCGACAGAGGCCCCCCTGCATTTTAATGCAGAGCACCCTAATGGTGTGTTACTCCTCAGGACAGGCGCGCAGCGCCTTGGGCCCAGAATGGTGGCCTGGTGTTTCGGACTCCTGGGGCTGTTCTATGTGGTGCCCTGATGTAAGGACACATTGCCAGTTACTAGAAGTTGCGTGATGCACAAGTGTGGTGTGAACCTTCTCAGTGTTACTGTGAGGCACCGGTACTATATTAGGATATGCTCATGATTTATGCCTAAAGGTGATTTCTGCACAATGTAGTTTATACCATATCCTGGTGATGCATAATGTGTTTATGCTTAGTGCCACTGAGGTGCACTGCTAATGTAGGAAATATGCCTTTGATGGTTTATACCTAATGTGTTTTATGCATAATGTGTTTATGCTACCTGTAATGCTTACCAGTAGTACAGGTTGTGATTTGTATTTCTTATTTGCTCTGATGGTTCTGACAATGGCCTGATTGTGCCTGTCCTGTATATAATCCCCTGTGAATTACTACCTGGTGCCAGTTGGCACAGTTTATATTGTATGGTTATGATTCTAATGTGTTTATGATAATACAAAGGCTATTTTGTTTATATAACCTTGTGTGGACTTTCTTTTGTGGTGTGCTAGTGTGTCGCTGTGGTGTGTGTGTTGCGCAAACGCTGTACACATTGCCTCTGGGATAAGCCTGACTGCTCGTCCCAAGCTACCAAGGGGGTGAGCAGGGGTTATCGTCAGTGTGTAACTCCCTTGCCTGACTAGAGTGATGGTTTCTGTCTGGCTTAGGCGCATGCCCTAGCCAACCAGAAATCCCATTTCTAACACTGTGACAGAGTGGCTGAGGTTGTTGGTGGAGAGCTGTGTTTTTGGAAACTGCATCAATTTCTTTGCAACATTCCCAAAGACTGGGGACAAAGCTGTTGGGGTAGGAGGGGCTAGTTCTTTGTAATCACAAATGAGCTAACAGCCAGCATGGTCTGACTGGCAATGGTTTTATCAGGTAGTGCCCAATGGGCTGGTCTGACAGATAAGTGTGTGGGCCAGTTTTCTTAGCAGTTTGTGGCCCTGTGTTATAACAAAATGAGCTGGTTTTTCCTGTTGACTTTTCTGATATTTGCAGTCTCCCACTCTTTGCAAAATACCCATACAGTGCGTCTTTACAAGTTCAAAATGTGTCTGATTATCAAATGTAAGTCACTTTTTTTTTTAGCTAGATGGTTCACTAATGGGGGCAACTTTTATTAAGGGTACCAGGTCTATTTTTTGTGTCCTAGTCTGACCCTATTAGTGGGCACATAATGCCACACAGTGCTACAAGGACAAGCTTTATGTATCAGTCCCTGCTTGGCATTAATCGCTGTGGGGCTGAACAGGGTGTGTATAGCAGGTGCAAAACTAAAAATCTGGGGGATGACACTCTATAGGACCACACATCGCTACTGTTGTCAAGTGTCCTAAAAAATGTATGAACTCCTTCCACACTTATCTTTGTTCCCCTTGAAAGAAGATGTTTGAATGTGTGCTTGAGTGTCTGGTTTAAGTCTTTCTCTGAGGGAGTGTGGGTGTTTGAGGGGGTCATTTTGTGTCAGATATGAAGAAGGGGAAACAGCCACTACAACGCGGCTGTTTCCACGCATAACATTAACCACGCATGCATTATAACTCATGCGTGGTTACCACGAATAACCTTTACCACGCATACCTTTACTACGAAATACATAGTAAAGGCATGTGTGGTAAAGGCTATTATTAAAAAAGGGGGCTTGGGCGGTCTTCCCCCCCCCCCCCCCCAAAAAAATGCAAAAAAGAAAGAGGCCTGGGGGAGTCTCTCCCCCAAAAAACTCACCTGGAGGCAATCGGCGTCGTTAGAGGAAACGGAAAGACACTTCCACTTCCTCTAATGCAATGGTCTCGGCATTTGTAAAGTTAGAGCTATTGATATTGCTTATGACATTGTGTTTTTTATGCATTTAAAAGATTGTAAGAAACTGTGTTGCTATTTCTAAGTTAGTAGTTAAATGTGTTTTAAATGTGAGACTTAGTGTTTTTGCTTAGAGACACAGAGTCTAACATATGTCAGTTATAGCAACCTATGTATAAAAAGCTTTTAGCATGGAGTACCAGTTAAAAACAGAGCCACTTATTCTGAGTTACCTGCATGCTAATATTTACTCAGTAGTGTAAGAGGCAGTAATGTATAGAGGCATTTCCATTCAAAGGCACCTTTTTAGAAGCATGCAAATAAAAATACATACAGATATCGAGCCTCCTGTACATATATTGAGACTTGAAGCTGTGTGAATTTGTTTATGATAGAAAGTGAGTAAGAAAGAGTGAGTAGTATAGTATTGATTAAGTAGTATGTTTTGTAATAAAGTAGTAATGGTGTATTAGAGTGTTAGTAGTATTAATGTTTTTATTTTAGTGAGGATTAGAGCGAGTATGAAAGAGTTTGGTAAACATTGCTATTGTTTGCAATGTATCAGAAAGTGTTTGTAGTTGTGTAGTAGAAGTAGTATTGTTGGTTGAGTTAGTGTTTAGATAGTGTACTATTACATGAGTAATAGTTGTGAAGAGAAAGAGCAAGGTGTGAATAGGAAGTTGTAGACTCTAAATGGAGGAGTAAGTATTAGTAGCAGAGTGCAGTAAGTATTACTGAGAAAGTATAGAGATCTATTATTCCATTTTTTGTAATATTAGTACATATATAAGGCAAAATGTGTACATGTATACATAAGTGATTGTGTAATTGGTTATCAGAATGGAGCATATAAATACATGCAGGTGCATATAAAACAGTATTCTTTCTTTGAAAAAAGAAACAGTAAGCCAAATGTCATTTGAGATTTTTATTAACTTAAATGTGTAATTGTTATTTATTATCTTTATTTAAAATAAAAAAAAATTATGATTTTTGCACATTGCATAATTTAAGCTTCGTCTAGAATTCCGATAATGTGTTCATTTTGAAAGATGATATTTAATGTCTTTGGTAGGTGTGGCATAAGAGCCTCTGCAAAGTCATCAATATCCGCTGGTATATTTAGGTGGTCCATTAGAAGTGCATTGCTAATTTGTACTGATTTGAAATGTTCATTGTCTTCAATTTGTATTGTTATGGTACTTTTCTCCTGAGTAGTATTCTCTAGTCCATATATTGTGATTTGAAGTTCTTCTTGGGGTGGCTCTATTTTCTGTGAAAAGAAAAAAACATTTGTTACGAAAGCCATTTTTACTGTATATGCGTTTTTTATTGCTATTTTTGAACGTGCTTTTGAGAGAAATAGAAAAGTGCCATAGATGCAGAAGGAAGTTATCAAAGATATTACTGTTAATTGCATATTGCCTGAGAGGTTGCGAAGTGTGTGTATGGTTAGTTAAAGGCAAAGACCTAAAGTGCGTAATTATGTGTTAGTACTTATGGATTTTATTAAGGAGGTGTTGTATATTTTTGATGCAGAGTGTCTGAAATGCAATGTAAGATGAACTAAAGGTGAAAGATATTTAGAGAAATGTATGTTTGTTCAGTGCATTTTGTGAAAACTTCGAAATAGAATTTGAATATGCAGAGGTAAGGAGTGATATAGTGCAAATAAATTAGAAGTTAAGTTATAGTTAAGGTTAAAACGAATTTTGCATTTAAGGAAGTTGTGTAGTATTATGGTTTAAGAAAAGGTAAATGTAGACGTAGATTGAGAGTTGGATGTTGTTTTGCTTTAGATTTAGTAATGTATGAAATTGTTGGTATTCTGAGTGAAAGTTAGCGTTATATATAGACAAAGTAAGGTATTTGATGTTTGCATGTGGTAGTAGGTAAGGTATAGATAGTGACTAAAATAGTTACTATGGTATGGTTATGGAGTAGCATTTTAAAATGTGTGCAAAATTAATAGACCTAAAGATGTAGTATGTTCTGCAATGTATTTTTCTACAAGTTTTGTATTTTGTCGTTAGGTAGTGAGCTGTAGGGAAGGTAAACAGAAATGTAGTTAGAGATATTCAGAGAGAGTGTTTTGTATTAATGTATATGCATGTATGTAAAGTGATATCTTGTTTTGGTGTGACAGCTATGTGTATGAGAGTTATGTGTACAATTGCAAATTGTATGTTGAAGAAAGAGCAACTGACGTTATTAGGTGTGAGATTAAAATGGTGAATTTAATTTGTGTTGTGTTCTAGATGTGTAAGTAAGTGTTTTGTAAAGACTGCAAGTTTTGAATTGAGAAAAATGTTACTTTACTTTGTACTTACTTGCAATTGTGTATTTCAAGTAGAATTCAATATTTTCTGGTTATTAAATTCATGCACTGTTAAATGCGTTATTTTGATATAGGTTCCAAGTTCGATTGGAAAGTCCGCCGCGTCTCTCCATAGTGTTATTTTCACTGAGTCTGTTGCATCGTTGACTGTTATCGATTTTAGTTTAGTTTCTTGTCCTCCAATGAATACTGTTTTTGTTTCTTCCTCCTGTTAAATTTTTTTAAAAAATGAGTGTTATTGGTTCTTGCATAGATAGTATACAGTTGAGCAGTATAGTTGTTTATTGGAGAGAACATGAGAACCAAATGTTTGTTGATTGGTGTAGTGTATTTGTTGTGTAATAGTGTGTGCTACAGTGTGTACGTTAGAGAGTGTGCGGTAGAGTGTATTGTATGAAAGTATATATATGATATAAGTTGTAGGAGAGTGCATATAAAAGAGTAGATGATGATATTTTGTATAGCGATCAATTTTACAAGTGTTGCGAATAAATAGTACTAATACTTTACATGTGTTTGTAACTGGTGGGAATGTTCCATGCAATCAACACGATTCAATAGTGCATTTAGGGTATCACCTGTATTCTTACTCATTGGTAATGCCATTTTCTCAAATTGTAACAGTTATATATAAATGATATTATAAAAGGAGCGAGTGGAGTCGCTAGTACATTGTATGTGGTGTATAGTAAGTATAGTGCTATTAGCAGCAACATTGTGTATTATATTTGATTTTCTACATCGATTAGTTCTAAATATAGTCTTTAGATAATTTAAACTAGTAATTTTTTTATGCATGTAGTAGATTGTACTAGAGAGTATTGGAAAGGTTTATGTAGTAAAGAATGAGTAATAGAGAGTGTGTCTATAAATATATGTAATACATTGTGTTGTGTGTAAAAGAGGAGGAACTAACAGTTAGTACTAGAAATGTTTGTAGATAGTATGTGTGTTGTAGTGAGTGTTGTACATAGTTTATAGTAAAGAGTGTGCTGCTAAGAGTGTGTGTTTTAAAGAGTTGGAGTTACCAAATGTGTTATAGAATGTATGTTACAGTGGTCTGAAGAGTGTTTTTTCAAAGTGTGTATGGTAGATACTGTGGCTGATAGTATGTGGGTTTACTGACTATTACATGGAATTGCTAATATGCACCAAAAACTTTTTTTATGATACGTACCTCAGATATTGTCCCTAATATGCTCATTAATGACAGTAAATTTGCTTTTCTTATTGTTTTTATTGGAGAAACTGGCGGTGCAGGCGGCTGTAAATATTCTGCTTCCTGGGTAATTGGTTCCGGGATTGTTAATGGTGGCATTCTTGAAATCTTTGTTTGTTTGGTTAAGATTATCACATTGTTCTTGTTGATAAAATTCCGAATTATAATCCCATTTCCTTCCTTTGTCAGCTTGAAAAAATCATCATTGTAGCAAGTTCCTTTTATTGACCCACTTTCATCAGCTAGAGCAATATGGAATAAAATCTTATTTTCTTGCTTAGCGTTTTTGTAATTTGTTTTTGCAGAGCATTTTACTATGTTTGCTCGTATTGCTTTCTGATAAGGTTTGCTTTCCTCGTGTTTTGTTTCCTTAATTTCTTGTATAGAAATCATCTGCAATGAGAGAAAAAATGTGAGCAGACCCTTTGAATATAGCATGTAAAGAAAGCAAATTTCTGAAAGAAAAGAACATACCAATTGATAAATTCTGCTTATTAAACTGCTACCCATAATGCTTTGTGATCGCTATAGTAGGACTCTAATATACCAAAGTGATTTACATTTTCATTAACATATATATGGTCTAAGGTTGAATTGTAGTCTGTTGTGTAGTTTTGTATTTTTTGGTGACATTGGAATTGGTTTTGCATGTATTCTAATAGCAGTGTTGCGTTGTGCGATACTTGGGATAAATCTATGTTGAAGTCACCCATTATTATATATTTGTAGTTTGGGTAAAAGTTCAATACGCTAGTTAATACTTGAAAAAGTTTTTGTAGTTGTACATGTGGTGGTTTGTATAATATCACAAATAAGTAGTCACAATTATTTACAATTAAAGTAAAATGTAAAATGTCAATTTCGTGCTGTGTTTCATAAATTGGTAAAAGGCAAATTTTTTTTTTTTAATAAATAGCGATTCCATGCTTAGTATGCTGATTATGGAATTTATCAAATATCATCAGATGATAGTGGTGAATATATAATGAATTGCTGTTTCCTTCCCTATTTGTGTTTATTTCAGTGAGACATATAATATCTGCATTCATGATATTTGTGTCGGCTTGTATAGCTTTGTGATTTTTTTGTTGTGAACGTATGTTGTGTACAATAATATTAAAGTTTAGCAGATAGTCACATAATAGTGGTACTGATATTTCCAATTGCATATCTGTCCTTAAGCGGGCCATTTCTTCATGAACTTTTGGGTGTACAACTATTTTGTCTTGCTGAAAGTTTTTAATATATATGTTTTCTAATGATTTTGCTCTGCTTAAAGCAACATAATGCAAATGATGTATTTTACTATTGTTAAAATGGATGTAAAGTGGTTCAATAGTTTCTCCTTGTGTTCTATGTATAGTACGTGCAGATGATTGGCGTAGTGGGAATTGCTTGCGTATAATTGTTATAAATTTTTGTGTAAATTGAAAATGTCTAGAGATAGCATGAATTGGTGTCCAATGAGGTGAAATGTTATTGTAATATATGTGACTATTTTCCTGTCTTGTCAATTTCCCAACATTTTCTTTATCAAAAAGAATCCATATCACATTTGGAACGCTATTGATAGTTTCTACTAATTCAACTATACCTGTAGCACCATTTGTTAAGCCATCGTTAACATTTATATTGCATGTCAGATCGTATCGTAACTTTAATGCAATATGCAATATAAATGGCAGGCCCATGGTCTTAGTTGGATCTGCAGGTAGTTGCATTAGTATTTTTTTTTTTACTATTTCGCTTAGGTCAGGTGCAACTGTATCTATTGCGGTTGATGTGTAAACAGGATAGTTTATTATATGTTGTAACAAAACTTCATTATTAATATGATTAACTTCTTTGTTTGTTGCCATTATATAAGGGATGGTTTTGGTAATGTTTTGGGGTGGGTCTAACTCGCATGTTTGTATTTGTATAATATCGGCATTAGTTTGTTTCCCTTCTCTTAATCTGTTTAGTAATTGAGCAAATGGTAAGTCATTTTTGTCAATTCAAACAACTTAAAGTGTGTTTGCCATAAATTTGTACTTACTGGTCTGTATGAATGTCTAGAATTTTCAAATATGTATGTGTCAAATACTGGTTTTAATTGATAAAAATCTCCAGTTGCTAATACGGATATTCCACCAAAAGGGAGGTTGGACATTTTAATTTCCTGCAACCTGTTATGTATAAAATCGAAAAGATTTGCCCCTACCATTGATATTTCATCAATTATTAGCAATTTAAGATGCAATAATTTATTTTGAAGTGCACTCCTGTTCTCATGAGTTAGTGGTTTATGAGTTAGCGATTGCGAAACTGGTATTTTGAATGTACTATGTAGCGTTTTACCATGTATGTTATGTGCAGCTTTGCCTGTTGGAGCTGTAAGCAATACATAAATGTTATCAGGATTTTCTCCAGCTTTGGTATTGTAATAGCGTAGTAAGGTTTGGTAAAGGGCTGTAATAAGGAAGCTTTTGCCTACTCCTGCACCACCTGTGCAAAACGTATAGCAAGGTGTTTCTTTTGTTTTTATCCAATGCAAGTGATGGTATATAAAGTTAAGTTGCTCATTTGTAAGATTTTGCATCAAACTGTGATATTGGTCATTTGGCATTATATTATTGGTTAAAAGTTCTTCATTACTTGTACTTCTAATGCCTAAATCAAATGGCAAGTCATATAATAGTGGTTCATTCACTTGAACTTCAGGACAAATGTTTTCGTCGGTTTCTATATCCATTGGAGGTATAAGTAATGTGTCTAATGTACAGTCTCCATTGTTATTAGGTGTTAATGGGGTATTATGCCTATTATACTTAGTATGATTAGCGCCAACTATGTTTTGAATTTTTAGGTATTTTTCATAATATGTTCCCTTATTACCAATAATTAGATTTTCTACTCTCCAGGGATAATAAAGCATTAGCAATTCTCTGTAATAATTTTCAGGGTCATTCCTTTTGTTAAATCTGCAATAGCGAATTATCTTCTGTTTTTTGCGCTTTGTATAGTCTGTTTCTGCAGTTTCATTTGGTATATTAATTTCAAGTTCTTCCTCATCTGAGCTATAAAAGTTATTTTCTGTGAGGAAATTCTCATGGTTGGTTTAATTTTTCCGCTTTCTACTTTTATTATTTTCATTATACATAGATGCATAGTCAGCTAATGTACATGTTTCCAATTCTGTAGGACGTTTGCTGTACTTTACTATAACATTATCATATTGTATGTGATTGGATGTATCTGGTAACAAATTTATAGTTTCAATGTCTTTTAATAAGTAGGTACGCTTTTCTGGAGGGCTTGTATTAATGAAAACATAAGATCTAGAACTTTTGAGTAAAGGAATTTGAAGTATAAGATAGGCTGCTTCTTGCGCACTTATTTCTGTACAGTTTAGGAATTTGTTACCTATATGCTTAAGCTGATCTTTTATACTTGGATTGTGATAAACTTCTTTTGCTGCTTGTGCAATTAACTTGCTCATTCCACGCTGTGATTTACTAATATATGATACTATATATACGGCACATGCATATGCGTCTAAGATGTATTGTATATCAATGTTTGCTTGCCATGCTTGTAAAATTGTAGTATTGTAGTTATTAATAAAGCATCCGCTGGTGTTCTTTTTAGGAAAATTGTATTTTTTTCTATAATGCAGCGTATACATATAACATATTGTCTTAGATCTAGTTGCATAGAATCTAAAAATTGAGTAAAGGAATAATTTGGGAACTCTTGTGTGTTCATAGTCAGGTGGATTAGTCCAATTTGCTTGATCAGTTTTGTCTAGTGTTAATGGTTCCAGTATAAAAGTTTCTGGCATTGGATATTTTGGGTACTGGTATTTGCAGGTTCTTTTATGTTTAATACGACAATTTTTGGTATGTCCATGCCTTTGTAGGGGCAATAAAGACTCACATTTGGATCCTGTGTTTTTGCACAGGTTATATATTTATCTATAAAAGCTGTAACTGTATTAAGTTCTGAAGTTGCATATTGTGGAGCATTTTCAATCCATATTATTGCATGTATATGTGGTGATCTTCTTTGTTGGAATTCTACTCTATAAAAGTAATCTATTATCTTGCCAATTGGGTTACTTTCATGCAATAAAATACAATTAAAGAATTTTCTAACTTGAAAGTCAAAATGTCGTGCACAAGTAATGGGATTTCTTTGCATTGATTTGCATTTTGCCTCCCATGACATATTTTTGAATTCTTCTTCTGTACATTCTTGTTTTTTCTCAGTACGTGATAGTATGTTGATTAAATGATACCATTTAGTTTCTGCTGCTGATAACGTTAAAAAAAATGTTGGTATCCCCAATTGTCTAATCATAGCAAATAAGTCTTTTTTGCATTGCTCCCAATATGGTGGCGAGCTACGTATAGTTTTTAGTATTTTGTATCCCTCATTAAATTGGAAAATGCTATCTAATTTTTGTTTTATGTCTTTTGCTGTAATAATGTTACCATTGTTAAAATATTTTCTAAGCGAGATGTATATTTTGCTCTGTATTTGCTTAATATGCAACTTTTTCAATTTAAAGAAAACATTTGTTATGGACTTAGCTACTCTTAGATCATTACTTCTTAATTCCCATTGACATATTGTACTGTAATGTATTGGTACATGTCTTTCTTTGTTTGTTGGCCTTCGCTTCCCACAAAAGATAGTGGGGAAAGCTAAATATTCAAAATGGTGTGTTATATTCAGCAGGTGCTAAATTCATAATATTAATGCTTTCTGTGGTTATAGTTTCATTAGTTAGCATAGTATCTAAATTCCCTGCTGCAACGTTGTCTGAGGAATCTGACGTATTGTTTGTATCAGAAGTGTCATTACAAGGTGGTATATTTTCTGGTGTATATTCCCAATCCTGATTAACGGTGACTCCATATTCTTGGAACATACTGCTAGTAGTTGCTAAATATAGAGCTGCACGCTTTACTTTGTTTGGCCTAACATTTTCGAAATGAGTATGGGATTTATAGCTTAATTTCCTTTTTAATTTAATTGGGAGTGTCATGTTATCATTAATTTGTCTTGGCAAAAGAGTAACAGTTGTCATAACATCGGCAGGGACGTTAACTACTGCACCTGAGAGAGATTTTTGAAAGCCTCGCGGCAGCATTCTAATTCGTAAAAAAGGTAATCTTGGTGATACTAATCTCTCTTCTAAATTATGCAAGTGTAATTCTGGTGGTATATCAGGAAATGTCATCCCATTATAGAAAGAACAAGGTGGTATTTTGTCCTTGGCAATATATTTGTAATATGTTCTGCATATATCTTCTGTTTGATATTTGCTAATGTTACATTCACTGAATTTAGCCCTTTTTTTACATTGTGCGTTTTTTGCAAACTTTGTTTATGCCATACTGATTGCAAATAGTGCAAGCATACTCTGGGCCATATCTAATTTGTGCATGGAAACTACTAATCATGTCATTTGTTGGCAATGATGTTATATTTGTGTCATTAAGTGTATTTTCTGGTTCTTGTGCATGCAATCTTTTTCTGTTACTGTTATTTTGTTGGACTTCTATTGCAGCTGGCTGATTGTGAATTCCAGCATCAGGTGTAAATGTGCTTGTTAGTGCATTGGGATTGTTAATAGCTATGTTAGATCCAATATTACTTGTGGTTGTGGAAATCTCTGTATGCATTTGACTATCGCTGTTGAGTGTTTCTGTAAGTGTATTTTCTACCTGTAACTCTATAGGTGTGATATGTATAGATGCATTTAGAGCTACCTTTGTAGTATGGATATATATGTTTCTTATAGGTGTAACTTTTTTCTCCCTATGATTTTTTTGTGTTGCCTCAAGTGACAATTTGGCAAATTTGCGTATTGTAACTGGAGTGAAGTATAAAGTAATACTTAATGAATTTGGTACTTTGTTCTGAAGAGCCAACGTTATGATGTATTCAATAATCTGCTTAGGTGATTTGATTTCTAAAGCAATAGATGTCTCCTCAGCATGAGGTAATAATTTCTCATTTTGGCTACTTGAATTAAATACAAAGTATGCATGGATAGTTTTGAATATTGAAATAGTATATGCATTTAAACAAACTAATATACCATTCTGCAAATTCATTGAAGTAAGGGTTCTCAAAAGCTTGGTATTTTGCATTTCTGTTTGTTTCCCCTCAATCGCAAAGCTCTTTTTTTGCTTAATTGCATATATAATGTTATTGTGATCTATTTAATTGGGTAAATATTGTGGCTGCATACAATTTTCTTTATTAACAGACTGCATTTCAATATATAGAGCATCTCCAAGTTCCATAATAGATTGCAAGTCTAGACTATCCCAATTATGTGCGGGTTTACAGTAGTTATGTAGAATGGCAAATAGACTATTTTGTACAGATTGTGCACACCTTGATGGTAGTCTAAGATCTGTTTGTGTTTGCTGTTTGTCTGTACTATTTACTACATTTATATTTTGTTGTGTTTCTGCTAAAAAAGTTTGGTCTATGTTGTTCTTGATGGTATTATGCCTTTTGGAAAATATAGCATTGGTGTTACTTTGTGGACTAACTATTTTGTTACACTGAGTGTTAGGTATGTTTGTAGGATGGGAACTCTGTGTATATGCGTTAGTATGCAAATCACTTGTTGAGGCTGTCATGGTTTGTGTATGTATGTTTCTTGTATTACAACTTGTGATTCCTGTGTTGTGGGTAAGTGTATTTGTAAGTATACTTGCGTATGTAATAGTATTATGTGAGTCACTAGTATATTGTGTTGTATCTATGCTATTGCAGGTAGGTAGAGGCAGTTGTGCAGTTGTTATAGGTAGTTGTGCAGTTGTTATAGGTACAAGGGCATTTTTTTTTTGAACATGCTGAGTAGTAGCTAATGATGCTGATGGCTGTTGTGTATTTACAAGAGTGCCTGTCTTTGATTTCCGGAGCGAATGTTTTTCAGTTTCTATGCGAGTTTTCAATTTGTGTGTGAAAAAATCTGTACATGCTTTAGTAGAATGCACATAAATATGTTTGTGTAATATGGTACTTGTATTTTTTTCTGCTATGAGCATTGCCTTATGTAGTGAATCTTTTTTAATTGTACTTATATCTATTGGAGTTAATTCATATGGTAAGTAATTTGTATTGGGTCGCTTTAGACTATATGCCAGATTTGTAATGTACTGTATAAGTTCTTCAAATGATATTTGTATGGTAATACATGTTCCATTTGGGTGAGGCATTCCTGTGCTATCGCGGCTATGTGAGTCAAATACAAAGTATGAATTTTCATTGTGCATAATGGCTATAACATACATATACATGCAAAGTAAAACACCGCAATGTAAATTTAGTGCAGCTCTCAATACTGTTTGCATATTTGGTGAAGATGGGTCAAAATGTTTCATTATATCCCCATAAGAAGGTTGTTTAAGCTTAAGCGAATAGATTGTGTTATTGTGTTGTATATAATTTGGTAAATCATCAGGATGCGTAAGGTGTTATTGATTAATGGAATGCATATCTATATATAAAGCATCCCCCAAGTCCATAATGGCATGTAAATCTTCTACAGTCCATGAATTAGCAGGTCTGTAGCAATTGTGTATGATTGCAAATGTGCTGTTTGGCAAACATTGTTTGCCTCGCGAAGTAGGGGAAAATTTGTTATGTCCTTGATGATAAGTTTCTTGCAGTATTTCCATGATATTGATTGTGACACAGAAATAATGTTCAAATAAACTGCCGGCCCTAAACTACCTATTATATGTCTGTATTGCAGTGTTCTCTTTATGCTGTATTTTAGTGTTGTAAGTATATTGTATCGACTATATGTATGTGTGATTATATATAAATATAATGCTAACTAGCATATATAAATATTTATATATACCTTTGACCTTTTCTGAGTATTTACTATTTAGTTTTGTAGATAAACAAGTCTTATGCAACTTTTCCTGTGCTGTTAATAATAGTAAGGAATTAACAGATGCTGTTCAGCCAACTGATTTGCGTAAAATAGGTTATATGTATACCGTAGTCTATCTATTTATGCTATATGCATAGGATTTTTAAATGAATTTAAGTGTTTTCTATGCATGCATTGGGTGTGTGTTTATATACATTTTTAGTGTGTTTCCACGAATGGTCTGCTTTAACCCCTTCCCCGCTCATGACGGAACCACTTCGTCATGAGCCACGGGTGCGCTGTGCTCATGACGGAGTGGTTCCGTCATGCTGCGGCCATTGGCGGCCGCTCCGCCCACGCGGCGCTAATTCCCTGCCTGTGCGGGCGATTAGCGCAGTGGGTGGAGACGTGACGGAACCACTCCGTCATGAGCACAGCTCACCCGTGACTCGTGACGGAGTGGTTCCGTCACGAGCACAGCGCCACCGCAACTGCCCCCAAACCCCCCCCAGCGCCGCGGCGGAATTCCTGCCGCGGCGAAGGGGTTAAGCAAAGCTCAGTGTCTATTAAATAGCCTGTGAATGATATTTACGAATTTGCAAGTACTAGACTTTATAATCTGCTTTTGTATCTGTAAGAGGCATGTTATAGCTATAACGTATTTAGGTTATGCATGCCCAAAAAAAGGAGTATGTTTCTAAAAGTATATATATATATGTATTCTAATGATTTCAACTAATTTGTTTTGAGCATAGGCTGATAGGTTAACAAAATAGTAACATACTTTCACCTTGATGTCTTGATAAGGAATGAGCAACTTGCTACAGTGATCTAGGGAAGAATAAAAACAAGTATTAGTATACAAAAAGTTGTTGAATGTAAAGAAATTAGGAAAGCATTTGTAGTAATGTCATAGAGATTTAGTAGTAAGAAAAGTTTAGCATAGAGTGTATTATAGTATATGTAGTTAAGTGTGTAGTAAACATTGCTTACTAGAGATTTAGAAAGTTGGTGAATGTCATAAAAGAAAAACATACTCATAAAGTTTTGTGAAAAGAGTAATACAGGTGTAATACAGGTGTAATAATACGTAGATAGTTTGTAAAAAAAATGGTGAGAAAAGTTGGCAGTGCTTCACGTAATTCACCCCATGAGAGTATGTATTTTGCGTTTGCAAACATACTCACTTTTTCATCATTAGCAAATGCCAACTTAGAATAGGAAATTGTGCAAAAGAAATGAACAAAGATAAGAAAGTGAAGAATAGAGAGAGAGTAGTATATACGATGTGTTTGAAAGAGTAGTATGAGCAATGTATGTAGTATATATTGAGCAGTAAAGTGTGGCAAAAGACAGTGTGGCAGAGAGTGTATGGCAGTGAGCATATGGTCGAGAAAGTGTGTTAGAGAGAGAGTGTGGCCGAGAGACAGTGTGCAGAGAGAGAATGTGGTAGATAGACTATGTGGTAGATAGACAATGTGGCAGAAAGCGAGTGTGGCAGAGAGAGAGTGTGGCAGAGAGAGAGTGTGGCAGAGATATAGTGTGGCAGAGAGCGTGTGGCAGAGAGCGTGTGGCAGAGAGCATGTGGCAGAGAGCGCGTGGCATAGAGCGCGTGGCATAGAGCGCATGGCATAGAGCGCGTGGCATAGAGCGCGCGGCATAGAGCGCGCGCCAAAGAGCATGCGCCAAAGAGCATGCGCCAAAGAGCATGCGCCAAAGAGTACGCGCAAAAGAGCGTGCACCAAAGAGCGTGCGCCGAAGAGCGCGTGCCAAAGAGCGCGTGTCAAAGATCGCGTGCAAAAGAGCGCATGGTAAAGATCGCATGGTAAAGAGAGCATGTTAAAGAGAGCATGGTAAAGAGCGCATGGTAAAGAGCGCATGGTAAAGAGCACATGGTAAAGAGTGTTTGTAGAGAAGTAAAGTGTATTATTGCTGGAAACATAGACATAGGTAAAGTACACATTTTCAGGAAGTGTTGAGTGTTTCATATAAGTAACACTATTGTGGTTTGCTGAATATTTCTCACTTGTATATTGACTTCTTTATTATTAGCTTTTGGCAACGTATAGCTTGAAAGTATCCCAAAATAAGGATCATAAAGAGGCGAGTAACGAACAACACTAGTATAAATGTAAGCATTAACTATGATATATGTAGAGGAGGTGTGTCTAAAAAAGTGTGCAGTAGAGTGCGTGTTGTAAAAGATTGCGTGTCAAAGAGTGCATGGTAAAGATTGTATGGTAAAGACTGCATGGTAAAGACTGCATGGTAAAGAGTGCGTGGTAAAGAGTGTATATAGAGAAATAAAGGCTATTACTGGTGAAAACATAGAGATAGCTAAAGAAAAAAGTTGCCATAAAATTTGACAGTGCCTCACGTAAGTAACACCATTGGAGTTTGCAGATTGGTTCTCACCTGCATGCTCACTTTCTCATCATTAGCTATTCTCAACGTATAGGTTGAAAGTGTGAAAAATGAAGGGGAAAAAAAAGTAAGAATAAAGAAGAGACAGTGTGTAGTATACATGAAGGAGTAGAGAGAGCAGTAGGAGTAGTGTATGTAGTGTTTGCCCGATAGTAAAGGATAGTAGTGAGGATAATAAAGATAGTAGAGTTGTAAGCATTAGCTAAGGTGCATGTAGAGGAGATGTGTATTAAAATTTGTACAGTAGGTAGTATGTGAAAGTGCATGTTAAAAGATAGTGTGTGAGAAAGTGTGTGGCGTAGAGTGTGTGGCAGAGAGCCTGTGGCAGAGAGCCCATGGTACAGAGAGTGCCATAGAGGCTGTAACCAGAGTGCGTGCAACAGAGCGTGTGCAACAGAGCGCCTGCAACTGAGTGCATGCAACATAATGTCACACGCGCTATGGTACATGTGCTAAGTCACACGGTCTAAGTCACACGCGCTATGGTACACGTGCTAAGTCACAAGCGCTAAGCCACATGTGTCAAGTCACACAATGAGTGTGTGCTGTAGAGAGTGGATGGAAGAGAGTGTGAATGAGAATGTGCGCTAAAGAGTGTGTGGTGCGGAACGTGTAATGGAGAATGCATGGTGTAAAATGCATAGTGGGGAGTGTGTGCTATTACTGTTGAAAACAGAGATAGGAAAAGGAAAAAGTTGCCAAAAAAGTTGACAGTGCCTCACGTAAGTAACACCATTGGAGTTTGCAGATTGGTTCTCACCTGCATGCTCACTTTCTCATCATCAGCTATTGTCAACTTATAGGTTAAAAGTGTGAAAAAGCAAGGGAAACAAAGAGGGGAATAAAGAAGAGACAGTGTGTAGTATACATAAAGGAGTAGCGAGAGGAGTAAGAGTAATGTATGTAGTGTACAAATAATAAAGGATAGTAGTGAGGATAATAAAGGTAGTAGGTATGTAAGCATTAGCTGTGGTGCATGTTGAGGAGATGTACATAAAAATGTGTAAAACAGGTAGTATTGTAAAGAGTATGTAAAACCATAGTGTGTACCAGAGAGCATGTGGCAGAGAGCATGTGGCAGAGAGCGCATGCAACAGAGCGGGTGCAACAGAGCGCGTGCAACAGAGCGCGTGCAACAGAGCGCGTGGTAAAGAGAGCATGGTTTAGAGGGCATGGTAAAGAGCGCATGGTAAAGAGCGCATGTAGAGAAGTAAAGTGTATTACTGCTGGAAACATAGACATAGGTAAAGTAAACATTTTCAGGAAGTGTTGAGTGTTTCATGTAAGTAACACTATTGGGGTTTGCAGAATAATTCTCACTTGTATGTTGACTTCTTCATTATTAACTTTTGGCAGCGTATAGCTTGAAAGTATCCCAAAATAAGGATCAAAAAGAGGCGAGTAAAGAAAAACGCTAGTAGAAATGTAAGCATTAAGTATGATATATGTAGAGGAGGTGTGTCTAAAAAAGTGTGCAGAGAGTGCATGTTGTAAAAGATTGCATGTCAAAGAGTGCATGGTAAAGATTGTATGGTAAAGACTTCATGGTAAAGACTGCATGGTAAAGAGTGTTTGTAGAGAACTAAACTATATTGCTATATAATAAACTGAACTACTTAAACTTAAAAGTTGACTTGGCTGGACTCCTTTTCTCCCTGCATTAGCAATGAGAGCACCAAAAAAGGTAGTTAGTATATCCTTATGGCTCCAGATTGGCATAGACTTATTATGTCAGCTGCTAGTAAAAAGCAGCATGCTACTGGAATTGCTAAAACCGATCCCATAATTCCCTTAGCTTTAATTATACATATTGTGTTTTCGCAACCCTATGCCGTCTGCGCTTCGACTTTTAGCATCCTGGCAACTCTCTTCACAAGATGTGCTACTTTGTTGCACTAAAAGTTTCAGGATGCGCGGTATGGACCATATATATGCAGTATGTAAAAAACTGCCAATGCAGCACTTAATTGCCAAGCAGTACATTACATTTTTAAGCTATAAAGCATACGTTCAGAATTTAAAAATGTATTGTATTGTGAAGCGTGATTGCAAAAAAACAATTGTGCAGTAATATCTGCATTACTGCGGTTAATACATACATCAAGGACAATGTCTGTACAGCACACAATGAAAATTAGAAACCAATGAGAATCAATGAAATTATTTTGAGAAGTATACCTAGTCCCGCAAGCGTACGTTGTGAAATCCCTCCCACCCCCCCCCAAAAGGATAACAAACATCACACATTAAAAGGCCACTGTTAGTATAAGGATAAGCAACCCCCTTCCCCCCCTCGTCACACACTTGTTTCAGTTGGATAAATTTGCATAGAAGTGCCACAGAGTAACTAAGGTAAATACGCGTTTTAGATTAAACATATAAGTAAACAATGTAACCTGAAAGCATCTGCAAAGAGGCCCGAAAGGAAGATGGTAAATGTATTCGAATGTAAAGCATGACGAAAAGCAATGAACGAAAATCTATTGAATGCGCGCACCATAACTGCAATCCTGGGCAAAAAGCGAGATACAAAAGTAGACATGCGCAAAAAACCACTTGACAGAAACGTTTTGCATCACGAAACACATTTTGGCAACAAAAGTGAAACAGTTGTAACACATGTAACTAACAGTAGTAAGCGCATTAAAATTCAAAGGCTGTTAAATTTGTGTATTAGCGTATAATTGTACGATCACTGGCAACAGTAGCAAGTTTGTAATGCAAGCGAGGCTAAAGTATCTTCTGCAGAGAGTGCTTCACTAAGTATGAAATACACGGCAAACGATAGCGAAGCGTTACCGTAATGAGTCTAGTATTAGCGGTGAAAGCAAAAGCAGCAAGTTAATGTACTGCGCGTGCGGTTTCCTTTAAAAGTATGACTAATATGTTAGGCAAGCAGTTCGGGTCAAAGGTAAAAAATGGCGGCATCTAAAATTAATGTCTGCAAGATACCTAACTAACTTCCATAATTATAAAGCAAAACAGGTTGGCAAAGATGCAAGTTGTAAAGCAACTGTACTTCAAATGCGATAAACACTTTTTTAGAAATTCAATGCATTTATTTAAAAAATGGCAATGCACAAGCGTATTCCAATTGCAATGTTAGAAGTTACGTACCTTTTTGCAACAGCTATAGTTCAGCTCGCAATGTATAGTGGATGACGTTGACCCACGAAATGTTTAGAATTGCTGCTCTTCCAGTTCAAGTACAGGAAAAGAGAAATAAAGGGGAGTTACTTAAAATGGATAACAAAAGTGAAACAGTTGTAATACATGCAACTCACAGTAGTAAGCGATTCCAAAGCAAAAGGCATTCTAAGTTGTGTTTTAACGAATAATTGTACGATCCCTGACAACAGTAGCAAGTCTGAAATGCAAGCGAGGGGAAAGTCTATTATGCAGAGAGCGCTTCACTAAGTATGAAATACACGGCAAATGATAGCGAAGCGGTACCGTAATGTATATAGTAATAGCGGCGAAAGCAAAAGTAGCAAGGTAATGTGGTGTGCATGCGTGTCCCTTCTAAATTCTGCCCAAATGATTTCGTTGCAAATTAAAATAATCGCGGCTTGGAAAATTAAAGGCAGCAAGATACCAAACGAACTTCATTAATTAAAAAGCAAAACATGTTTGCAAAGGTTTAAATTGTAAAACAACTGCACTTTACATTAGAAAAACACGATTTAAGACATTCAATGGGTTTATTTTAAAAACGGCAATGCACAAGCGTATTTCAATTGCAATCTTTGAAGTTACTTACCTTTTTGCAACAGAGATAGTTTAGCTCGTACCGGATGACATTGACCCACGAAATGTTTTAGAATGGCTGCTCTTCGAGTTTAAGTACAGTAAAACCGAAGGAAAGGGGAGTTACTTTAAATGAATAACAAAAGAGAAGCAACACTTGTTTACGAACAGCGCGTGTGTGAAATGTTGGTGTCTAGCCGTATGCTAATGTTTGGGTGGGGGTCTTCCTTGGAAGGATGAAAGGAATGTCTGCCTGAGAGTGTGTGTCATTGTTAGTGAGGAGGTGTGAATTCCGTGCGAAGCGAATGTGAAAGCATGCATGGAACAGATAGCGATGCAGTAAAAGGAAATGCGGCTCCAACCTGTCTGACTGCGTACAAAGGTGTTTTCAAAGGGAATTGAACGCAAATGCGCTGTAAAGCTAAAACCTACTAAAAGAATACTAGACATCACGCATTATAAATACAGGCAAATTAATAAAATAAGTAAAGAAACTTATCTTTAGATGCCTTACCTAAGACCCGCAAACAGAATTATACATACGGGGCAAAGCACTCTATGCACGATGCTGCACGGGAACGGCAGGCCCGGGGAAGCCCTGTAAAAAAAAAAAATGTCAAAGTCAAATAAGAATCAGACAAGATGTCTTACCCAAGACCCGCAAACAGCAACATACATACCGGCTTAAGCAATCTTTGCACGACGCTGCCCAGGGACGGGACGGACCGGGGAATCCCTGTAAAAAAAACAGTAAAAATAAAGCGTTAGATAAGAGACAGACAAGATGCCTTACTTCAGACCCGTAAACCTTATCATACATACCCGTGGAAAGCACTCCAAGAACGTTGCTTCCCGGGAACGGCCCGGAGAGGGGCATCCCTGTAAAAAAACAGAAAGAAATTTAGTTAGGTAACAAACTGAGACAATGACTAGAAATGAAAAGAAAAGAATTCCACCTACCTGTTTGCAGCTGCGTTCCACCTACCGTGCGATCTGGAAACCAATGGCACACTCTGACAACAGCAGATTTAATAAAAAAAGTGCCCCACCCTCACGTAATCACATAATGAATTGCACACAAAATACACGTGACAGTACTTTCGTTACAAAACACCTGTATTACTATCAAACAAACAGCCTAAGACAAAACAATAACTAATAAAATAGTGCTAAAAAAATTACAGTTTCGATAAATAACAAACATTTATCAACAAGTGAAATACATAGAAGCATTATAATCACAAAAAAGTAGTTGCAAATAGAACATAAAACGCATAAAAGAATTTCACTTACCTGTTTGTAGCTGCGTTCCGCCTACTGTGCGATCTGGAAACGGCTGTCACACTCCCACACCAGCAGATTCAATAAAAAAACATGCCAAACCCTCACGTAATCACATAATGAATCCCACACAAAATACACGTGACAGTACATTTGTTACAAAACACCTGTATCAGTATCAAACAAACAGCCTGAGAAACAACAATAACTAATAAAATAGAGCGAAATAAATAACAGTATCAATAAATAACAAACATTTATTAACAAGTCAAATACATAGAAGCATTATAATCACAGTAAAAGTTATTGCAAATAGAACATAAAACGTATAAAAGAATTACACTTACCTGTTTGCAGCTGCGTTCCGCCTACCGTGCGATCTGGAAAAGACTGTCACACTCCCACAACAGCAGATTCAATAAAAAAACGTGCCCCTCCCTCACGTAGTCACATAATGAATAGCACACAAAATACACGTGACAGTACTTTCGTTACAAAACACCTGTATTACTATCAAACAAACAGCCTAAGACCCAACACTAACTAATAAAATAGATCGAAAAAAATAACAGTATAGATAAATTACAAACATTATAATCACAGTAAAAGTAATTGCAAATAGAACATAAAACGTATAAAAGAATTACACTTACCTGTTTGTAGCTGCGTTCCGCCTACCGTGCGATCTGGAAAAGACTGTCACACTCCCACAACAGCAGATTCATTAAAAAAACGTGCCCCTCCCTCACGTAATCATATAATGAATTGCACACAAAATACACGTGACAGTACTTTCGTTACAAAACACCTGTATTACTATCAAACAAACAGCCTGAGAATCAACAATAACTAATAAAATAGAGCGAAAATAATAACAGTATCGATAAATAACAAACATTTATCAACAAGTCAAAAACATACAAACATTATAATCACAGTAAAAGTAATTGCAAATAGAACATAAAACGTATAAACGAATTACACTTACCTGTTTGTAGCTGTGTCCCGCCTACCGTGCGATCTGGAAAAGACTGTCACACTCCCCCAACAGCAGATTCAATAAAAAAACGTGCCCCACCCTCACGTCTTAAAATAATGCATCCCGCACAAAATACACGTGACAGTACTTTCGTAAACAAACACCTGTATTACTCTAAATCAAAAAATCTTCAAATATATAATTAGACAAAGTTTAAATCAAAGATTACCCAAACAAAATGTCGAAATCAAAATATTAGAATAGTTTCCTCTTACCTTAAAGAAGAAGGTACGACGCTGCAGGGAAACGCCACGAACTGGGGAAGCCCTGTAAAAAAAGAACAAAAAGAGTTAATTACGAAACATAAAAGATGCCTTACCTAAAACCCGCAAACAGCACCATACATACCGGTGAAAGCATTCCATGCACGACGCTGCAAGGGAACGGAACAGACTGGGGAATCCCTGTAAACAAACCGAAAAAAACAAAATTAGTTACCAAACATAGAATATGCCTTACCTAAGCCCCGCAAACAGCAGTATACATACCGTGGAAAGTGCTCCATGCACAACGCTGCATCGGAACGGCACAGACCGGAGAAGACCTGTAAACAAACATTAAAAAAACGAGTTAGTTACCAAACATAGACAAGATAACTTACCTTAAACCCGGATGGAAACAGCATACATCCTGGGCAAAGTATTGCATATACAACGCTACCGAACAACGCTAAGGGCCAGGGTAGACCTGTAACTTACCTTGAGACGAGGCTACTCACAATTTGGAAAAAGATAAACACTACGAAACCCGACAAATAACAGACAATTAGCCAAAATATATAGACATATTATATTTACATACAAATTAATCGTCAAAAGAACATTAAACTTATCCCAAATTTCACTTACCTGTTTGTAGCTCTCTTCCGCCTACCGTGACATCCGTAAAACAATAAACTGTCCGACAACAGCAGATTCACTACAAAACGTGCCCCACCCTCCCATAATCAAATAATGAATTGCACATCTCAAAAAAATAAACAGCACTTTCGACAAGAAACACCCCTATTGCTATACCACCAAAAATATGACAAAGAAAATTAAATAAAGGTTCAACGTAAAACACTACCCAAATTAATAGTTAAATGAAATAATTAAAAATCGCGTACTCTTACCTAAAAGCAGAAGATACAACGCTGCACCGGAACGACCCAGACCGCTGAAGCCCTGAAAAGAAACAGAAAAACACAGAGTTAGTTACAAAACTTACAATATGCCTTACCTAAGACCCGCAAAAACCACCATACATACCGGGGAAAACACTCCATGCACGACGCTGCACCGGAACGTCACAGAGCAGAGAAGCCCTGTAAACAAACACAAAAAATCCAGACTTAGTTACCATACAAAGGCAATATTACATATAAAACGGTCCAAAGAACATTAAACTTATAGAAATATTTCCCTTACCTGTTTGTAGCTCTCTTCCGCCTACCGTGACATCCGGAAAACAATCAACAGTCCGACAACAGCAGATTCACAAGAAAACGTGCCCCACCGTCCCATAATCAAAGAATGAATTGCACCTCCCCAAAAAGTAAGCAGCACTTTCAACAAGAAACACCTCTATTACTATCCCACCCAAAACATGAAAAAGAAAATTAAATAAAGGTTCAACGTAAAACACTACACAAATTAATATTTTTATGAAATATTTAAAAATGGCGTACTCTTACCTAAAAGCAGAAGGTACGACGTTAGTTACAAAACGTACAATATGCCTTACCCAAGACCCGCAAACACCACCATACATACCGGAAAAAGCGCTCCCTGCACGCCGCTGCACCGGAACGCCACAGACCGCTGAAGCCCTGTAAAGAAACAGAAAAAAAACAGAGTTAGTTACAAAACATAGAGGACGCCTTACCTAAGACCCGCAAACACCACCATACATATATTTACCTCCAAATGAATCGTCAAAAGAACATTAAACTTATACAAAAATTTCACTTACCTGTTTGTAGCTCTCTTCCGCCTACCGTGACATCCGGAAAACAATCAACAGTCCGACAACAGCAGATTCACTACAAAACGTGCACCACCGTCCCATAATCAAATAATGAATTGCACCTCCCCAAAAAGTAAGCAGCACTTTCCACAAGAAACACCTCTATTACTATACCACCATAAAACAAGAAAAAAAAATTAAATAAAGGTTCAACGTAAAACACTACACAAATTAATATTTTAATGAAATATTTAAAAATTGCGTACTCTTACCTAAAAGCAGAAGGTACGACGCAGCACAGGAACGGCAGAGACCGCTGAAGCCCTGAAAACAAACAGAAAAACACAGAGTTAGTTACAAAACTTACAATATGCCTTACCTAACACCCGCAAACACCACCATACATACCGGAAAAAGCACTCCCTGCACGCCGCTGCACCGGAACGCCACAGACCGCTGAAGCACTGTATATAAACAGAAAAAAACAGAGTTAGTTACAAGACATTGAGGATGCCTTACCTAACTCCCGCAAACAGCACCATACATACCGGAGAAAGCGCTCCCTGCACGACGCTGCACCGGAACGCCACAGACCGCTGAAGCCCTGTAAAGAAACAGAAAAAAAACAGAGTTAGTTACAAAACATAGAGGATGCCTTACGTAAGACCCGCAAACAGCACCATACATACCGGGGAAAGCGCTCCCTGCACGCCGCTGCACCGGAACGACCCAGACCGCTGAAGCCCTGCAAACAAACAGAAAAAAAACAGAGTTAGTTACAAAACTTCCAATAGGCCTTACCTAAGACCCGCAAACACCACCATACATACCGGGGAAAGCACTCCATGCACGACGCTGCACCGGAACGACCCAGACCGCTGAAGCCCTGTAAAGAAACAGAAAAAAAACAGAGTTAGTTACAAAAATTACAATATGCCTTACCTAAGACCCGCAAACACCACCATACATACCGGGGAAAGCGCTCCCTGCACGCCGCTGCACCGGAACGACCCAGACCGCTGAAGCCCTGCAAACAAACAGAAAAAAAACAGAGTTAGTTACAAAACTTACAATAGGCCTTACCTAAAACCCGCAAACACCACCATACATACCGGGGAAAGCACTCCATGCACGACGCTGCACCGGAACGACCCAGACCGCTGAAGCCCTGTAAAGAAACAGAAAAAAACAGAGTTAGTTACAAAAATTACAATATGCCTTACCTAAGACCCGCAAACACCGGGGAAAGCACTCCCTGCACGACGCTGCACCGGAACGACACAGACCGGAGAAGGCCTGTAAAGAAACAGAAAAAAACAGAGTTAGTTACAAGACATTGAGGATGCCTTACCTAACTCCCACAAACAGCTCCATACATACCGGAGAAAGCGCTCCCTGCACGAAGCTGCACCGGAACGCCACAGACCGCTGAAGCCCTGTAAAGAAACAGAAAAAAACAGTTAGTTACAAAATATAGAGGATGCCTTACGTAAGAACCGCAAACAGCACCATACATACCGGGGAAAGCGCTCCCTGCACGCTGCTGCACCGGAACGACCCAGACCGCTGAAGCCCTGAAAACAAACACAAAAAAACAGAGTTAGTTACAAAACTTACAATAGGCCTTACCTAAGACCCGCAAACACCACCATACATACCGGGGAAAGCACTCCATGCACGACGCTGCACCGGAACGACCCAGACCGCTGAAGCCCTGTAAAGAAACATTAAAAAAACAGAGTTAGTTACAAAAATTACAATATGCCTTACCTAAGACCCGCAAACACCACCATACATACCGGGGAAAGCACTCCCTGCACGACGCTGCACTGGAACGACACAGACCGGAGAAGGCCTGTAAAGAAACAGAGAAAAACAGAGTTAGTTACAAGACATTGAGGATGCCTTACCTAACTCCCGCAAACAGCACCATACATACCGGGGAAAGCGCTCCCTGCACGCCGCTGCACCGGAACGCCACAGACCGCTGAAGCCCTGTAAAGAAACAGAAAAAAAACAGAGTTAGTTACAAAACATAGAGGATGCCTTACCTAAGTCCCGCAAACAGCAACATACATACCGGGGAAAGCGTTCCCTGCACGACGCTGCACCGGAACGCCACAGACCGCTGAAGCCCTGTAAACAAACAGAGAAAAAACTGAGTTAGTTACAAAACATAGAGGATGCCTTACGTAAGACCCGCAAACAGCACCATACATACCGGGGAAAGCGCTCCCTGCACGCCGCTGCACTGGAACGACCCAGACCGCTGAAGCCCTGCAAACAAACACAAAAAAAACAGAGTTAGAGTTAGTTACAAAACATAGAGGATGCCTTACCTAAGTCCCGCAAACAGCAACATACATACCGGGGAAAGCGCTACATGTACGACGCTGCACCGGAACAAAACAAACCGGGGAAGCACCGGGGAAGCCCTGTAACAAAGAAACAAAGACAAAGTTAGATAAAAAGCAAGCAAACAACAAAACAATGACAAACATAAAACATCGCTTACCATACTGCTTCGGGAAGCCTTCGCCTCACAGCAGCAGACACGAAAATGACCCTGGAAAGGGTGAAACCAAAAATAAAATAAAAAAACGCCCCCCAGCGAAAAAAGGGCAGGGCTGCGATAATTAGAAAAGTTGCAAAAAACACGCCCCCGAATCCGAAAAGGACGGGGCCTGTTCGGAGAGACAAACCTCTTCTCCAATGGCTGGCCAGCATTCAAGAGGCCAGCCAATGGAGAAGAGGGGAGAAGAGAGGCGGGTTCAAACCCCTCTTCTCCAAGTCATTAAATCTCGCGAACGAGACTGCGCAAGCGCAGCCTTCGCTAGCCGAGACCTAAAAATGTAAGGGATGAGGGGGTTGTGAAGAGATGGGGTAAATTATTAGGGTTAAGGGGAGGCGTATTTGATGAAAGGGTTTGTGGGTGAAAATCGGGAACAGTTCATAGAAATGGGGTAGGGATCGGCGATAAACTTTACCGAAAAAATGCCATTAACATGCATAGATTTACAACAAAAATCGTTGTAAAATTATGCGTGGTAAAGGCATTTTCGAGGTAAAGGTTATGCGTAGTACTTACATTCGCATTGGAACGCATGCATGGTAAAGGCATGCGTTGCAACGGAATGCGTTGTAACGTCATACAACCATGAAGAAGCATATCCTTGTGTATTTCCAAGAGCTTCTGTCGGGATCTGTTTCTCATGGTGCATATGAATCTGTACGTGTTTTTTGATTTGTCTCCTTCGCCTATAAGATCCTTTTCCAAACAACACTGAGGGACAAATTTATGTTTTACACTGTGCACCGAGCCACCTTACTGCGCTGCCTAAAAAGGAAAGGGCAGGCATGTGCCGTATTTAATATCATATGATGCATTTCTGTCCTTTCCTTGTGCTGGTGCTCTTTTGGCTGCCAATGCAGACACCCTTGCACCCTGCCTGTGATGTAAGCGGGATTATTTTTTGCAGGAAAGGGTACCTGCCTGCATGAAACAATTCTTTGAGGCATTTCCCTCTTTCTATGCGTGCTGCAAAATGCAGCACACATAGAAAGTGAAAGTAGCGAGGAGAAATAAAGATATTTCTCCTTGTTACGCCTCACCTGGGGAGGCAAAGCATTTTGAGGCATTCCCATTTTTACCACTGATGGTAAATCTGGGAATGCATCAAAATCCTGGGTGGCGCATCAGAACACCCACACACCACCCACAGAACACCTCCCTGAGGCACAGTAACTCAACACAGCAATTTGTGCAAGGGAGCCTTGTGTGGCTTGATAAATCAAACTTTGTTGCAGTGCTCAAGGACAAAGCAACTCCTACATAAATATGCCCCCAGTGTCTACCATTTTTTGTCTTTAGATTATTGAGAGCCCTTTCGATGCTATTCTTTTGTGCTGATGGACCCTAGTCAAATCCATTGCCCTGTGCCAGGCCTGATCAGATCCCATTATGGTTTTTGGGCCCACATTGAGCCACATCAGCCTATCTGAGCCCTACTAATCTGCTGACCCATTTCTAGGATTGTGGTGGCCTGGCTAATGATGCCTTAGGTCTCAGGAGGCAGATGCTAAACTTTGAGGTTGTACTTGTGTATAAAAGACTGAGTATTGTGTGTGGGTTTTTTACTGTTTAAAGGTATCTATTCAAGAGAGTGTTTACTCCCGGTGGCAGTATTTATTTCCATCTACAGCATAGAGTGCTGGTCGTGACTAGCGGTATACATTAGTGAAGTATTGTCAGTGATGTACACGCACTGTATTTTTACCCTTATTCACTTTTGCTGCATGTTTACTTGTAAAAGTATCATGTCAGGTTGTAAACTCTATCAGGGGTGAATTGTGACTTGAGAGAACCATAAAGGGATACAACTTATTATTTCACATCTGCTTCTCTACAGGGTACATTACTGAACATGTGAAAGCAGAAACTGTAACTAATATGATGCAGAAGCAATGTGTGCCCCCTAGGGAAAGCAAAGCACCATATAGTGAATTCCAACCTGAGAGGCTGCTGTAGTGAATGTTCCACCGGTTGTGTCAACAAATCAATTACAGAGTAAATCTGCAGAGGATCTGCCAAGAATCGTCCCTAGTACACTAGGCCTGGGCAAAAATTTCGTTCCGTTCGCGGAAATTGCGATAATTTGACATGTTTGCGTTCCGCGGAGAGCGCGAAAATGTCAAAAATTCCGGTTTCCGCAGCTTGGCGATAATTTGTTTCTTGCTCGCGCTGTAAAATAATACATTCTCGCGCGTGCGCGATCGCCTTACCTGAATCCCTGCGTTCGCCGACAAGTTTTCTTGATCCGGTCGCGTTCTCCATGAGATGTTGTATTGTTTTTAGCCATTTGCGCTGTCTCGCGACAGTTCGCGCCCGCAGTGACGTCATGCGTCGCGCGATCACGTCTTTCTTCTCGCGATCATGCACCGCAAGAACAACCCAAAACAAGATGGCCGCGCCCGCAAGCAACCACATGGGTAAGTTGGCGACCCGCAACCATGCAGAAAATCTCGCGAACATGTCGGAAAAAAACTTCCGCATCTTCGCGATATTTCTGCTTGTTTGCGATAATTTTAAACATTCTCGCGATAATTTGCGAAGGTTAATTCCGCAAATTCCGCCCACCCCTATAGTACACCAATCAGGAAGAAATTATTCATTATGCAAAGTGGGGAAATTGCCTATAACATTCTATAAAAATATTTTGGGGGACTACGGAGTGCCTAGGACTGAGGTACCATTGCAAGGGAGAGCGAAGAGAGCTTTGAGAGCTCTTTTGCCCTTACTGTGACTCCAGTGAACGAAATAAGTCGACAAACAGTTTTTTTTGGTACTTAAAAGTACTGGGAGAATAAATCCATATTTAAATCTAGTCTCAGTTGTTTACGATAATTAGATTGGTATTGTTCACTATATAGTGTCTTTCCCAAAGGGTTAGACTTCCAGTTTGGCAGAAGTTTTAGGTCCAATGTAACAACACTTGCATTCACTAACCCTGTCATTGATAAAATCACAGGGTTTACAAATGTGTTACATGCACTATACTAAACCAATTTTGCAGGCCAATTCTGTCTCGCAAAATTGATTTTGCGACCAATTCTGAATTGCAATTAGTGGTGTGTGAAAGGGGCGTGCCCTCCTAATTGCAATTTGCAATGATATGTATTATTTGTTTGTGAGTCCATTGATCAGTGAACAACACCTCAAAGGAAATGGTAACCGATTTACGTGATTCGCAAACTGATGTATGAATTGGGAGAGGTAAATTTAGGGGGAGCAGGCTGTGGTCCAAAGAACCACTGCCTGCTTTCCCTGATGTCATTCCAAATACGATTTATTTCAAGCACAGCACAGATGGACATGGTCTACATAAAATAAAATCCAATTTCTAAATACAAACATAGGTGTGCTGGTCTACTGTTCCTTGCAGGCCACCATCCCTGTGTTTGTAGCCAATCCCTGAAGGTCACACATAGTGGCCTGCCTAATTATTATTCATTAAGCAGCAACCACCTGAGACTGGAGATTTTGCAATGTGACCTATTGGTACATAAGGTGCATTGCACAAATATCAAGTGGTCGGGAAAAAGCCAGTGCACAATTTGCAACCATTTTTCACAATCAGTCTTTTAGTATATCAGACCTTAGGTCTCTATGATCCTAGCTCACCTCAAATGCTAATGCACTTTACTTTATTTTGCACTTACTTTAGATTTGCCCACCATAAGTGTGTTATTTTTCTGATAAGAAATTGCAGTTTTAGAGGCTGGAGGCCTGTTTATTTATTCTTCCAGATGCTATCACTCCTTTGACCTGTTAAACTTGTGGATGCTTTTTAAGCACAGCTGCCAAAGTTAGGGTCAATCTTGATGTTTGTTGTATTTCTGATTTCATGACCACCTTGGGACATTTAATGATAAGGATTTGCTGTGTACATATACATTGAAGTTTTTTTCTTTTATTCATTTATGGTTCCAATTTGAGCAAAATAAACTTAATGTATTGGATTGTACTGACATTCAATGACTTAGAAGCAACCCCTGTGGTGATGCTCATGTACAGGCAGTGTCACATAATGAGGTACCGTTCTTTAGCAATGCAAAACTGCAAGAAGAGATACAATGCCAATTGAACCGAAGTTTCGCTTCACCTTTGAAACTGATGAGAAAATAGATGGGTAGCACAAGGAATGAAAACCAAAAATTACTGAATAGTCAAGACTAGAGTAAATATACATCCATTGGAAACCAATACGAGGCCTCGTGATTCTATGCAAGCTTTGATAGTAGGATGCTGCCAAACCAATGCTCCGGCTGTGCATGCATGGTATGACCAGTAAGATGTATGCTGATGAGGTCTCATTAGCAGCCAACTCTTAGTACATGGATCAAATACCTCTTGTCGCTTCTCCTGCAACCTGGTGTGCAAGTTGTTGTGTACCTGAACCCACAGCCCTGATGTCAGTAGAAACATAAAAAGTAGCGAAATTCTTTGTCCATCTGTGGAAATATGGATTTTTCTGGTCAGTTATGTCCCCTATCTTGGACCCCAACAGTTCTATGTGCATGTCACAAGTACCTGTGTGTTCCCTCCAGTTCCAGTTATAAAGACGCAAACGCATGTGCGTCCACCGTCAACATGTCCTCTGTCAGATCCGCCATGAATAGGCCGGATATTCCATTCCTAAGTATGAAAAGCCATCGGCTTTATATGGTTCACTTATGCCATTTTTCAGTCCAGGCAAGTAGGCCCTGATTCTGTCATCAAAACTCCTCTTGCCTTCTGCCTCTGAAAGCTCCAGCCCGAGCCTGCATCTGTGACCATGAACTTTGTCTCATTCTCTGCGCGGCTCACGAAGCCTGACATCAGCCTACTCTCTGCCAAGAACTGTATTTCACCTTCGAATTATCTGCTTCCCCCTCAGCCGATGCATTCCTGCCTAGTAGTTTAAGTAAACATTCCTCCAGTTACCAAGCAAAAAGGCCCAACTTCTCTGTCCTCATGCAAGTAATTCATAGCCCTGTTACCATGGAATATTCCTACCCCCTCGCATTCAGTGTAGACACTTAGACGCTTGTACACGCACGCACAGTCAGTATAGAATAGATTCTGTCCGAGAGTCCTTCTTTTATGGATAACATAGTTCTTTAAACATAGGATGTTAGATATGATTTGGGATTAGGTTGACTTGACCCCCCAGACTTCTTGTCTCCACATGTGGAGCTAAATGTCAAGTCCCCGTCACCCCCTAGTTACACGTCAATTACACGTCATGCTGCTGCGCGCGCATCAATGCCAAATATTATCTTATAGATCCACCTATGTATTATGTCATAACCAATCATGTTCCTTTCTACTCATTATTACACCCATTTTTCGGTTACGCAAACCAAACGTCAATGTCCTTATCAATTGTTACGCCTACTGTATTCACTTCATTATAATGTATGTACTATAAAAGTTACTTTTTGTCAATAAAGTATGTACTTCACTTCCTGAACCCCCGTGGTGATGGAACTTGAGGCATCCGATTATAATCGTTTATTGGAATAAAGCCCATTCCGAAACTCTAATATCACGGATTCTGCCTCTCATTTTACTGAGCTATTTTATAATGTTTCTGTATCAAATTCAGTCCCGGTAAAGGAATTTTTATTTACCACATGATGGCGCCCGAATAGGGACACTTTCTCATCTCACGCGCCGGCGGTGCGTTGCAGGCCCGGTCTCCTACCACAGCTGGACGGACAATAACGCGTACCAGCAGGATTTCCTGTATCTCCCTCCGGTCAAGCGGGGGCGACTGAGACTGCGATCAACACCCAGACGAGGCGGTGAGAAGTGCGAAGTATCCCGACCAGAGCCTAGCTGAGAGAGCAAGATCCGAGGTATACAGAGACCCACCAGTCCGAAGTCAAGCCCAGTGTCCGACGAGTCGAGTCGAGTCGAGTCCGGTCCGGTTCAAGTTCAAGTTACTGAGGCCTTCCGTTTCCGAAGCTACCCGGTGAGTACCATTGCTGGGGAGGCATTTCTGACGTGCACATAGGTTGTGCCGGTCAAGACGGGTTTGGGTACACAAATCCGGTCTGCACTGTTTTAGCAGTGTATCTGTACTGTTTAGCAGTATATCAAGTATTCCGAAGTATTCCGAAGTGTCTAGTTATTGTCTAGTTATTGTCGAGAATTAAGCTTGGTGATTAGTTATGCAGACGATCATCATTGTTGTTTCAGTTAATGGTTTAATGTTAAATGTTTAAAGTGTTTAAGTATGTTCTGAATATCGTGGTATGAATGACTGTTCATTATCGTGTTTATTGTATTAAGTCTGTTCAAATTCAAGTATCAGGTCAAAATCAAGTATAAGGTCAGTTCTCAATATGCCGCTCTTTTCGAAATTAAGACAGATCACTACCAGAAAAGGGGTTCTTGAAGAAGCAGTCCCTATTCCTCCTAGGGACACTCCAGGGCACTTTATGTATCACAAACATGGCTTAGACGCTATATTATTTCTTGATTTATGGGTAGACTATACCAAGGGATTACCAGAAAGTCAGAGGTGGCCCACAGCGGGGACCTGGGATGCAGAGTGCATCATGAAAGTCGAGGAAGAGTTATGGAAAAGGAAAGTCAGACAGTCACAGAAAGACGCCGTTGAATTATGGCGTAAAGAATCTCATAGACGAACAGAAAAAGCACGTAGACAGGAAGAGAAGAGTAAAGAGAATTCCAATAAAGTTCGAGAGAATCTATTAATTGAGGAAGGTATCCGAGTGAAATCAGAACAAGTAGACAGACAAAGAAATGCCCTTATGAATGGTATGTATCCCCTTCTGGCCGAAGGATTACCTAAGGCTACTCCAGAGATACCGAAAGACTTGCCACCCCCATTATTCCCAATCAAGGTACATCCTAAGGGGCATCCTAGAACCGCAGAAGATGTTTTTCTTTCCTCATATTTAGATGACGCAGCTCCCGAGTATGCTAATTCCGCCCCACGTAGACCGCATACCAGGGAGGTTCAACGCCAAGATCCAGTGCCCGTATCCCTACAGCAACAAATCGAGTCACAAGTTCCGGCAAGCACATCTGTTTCTGTATCCGCTCCTACAGCTACTTCTATGGCTGTGTCCACACCTATAGTTGCTGTGTCACGTTCGACGAATCCTTTTACACCCGACGCCCCAGATGGGGCCGCGGGAGGAGCTACCAATATCTTTTCTACGCCACCCAGAATAAATAAACTTACTTTTCAAGAGTCAGCGCATTCACGTACACCCAAACTCCTTAGTGCCCGTGCGCTTAAGGAACTTCTTATAGATTGTAGATATGACCCGGTGCCTGGAAAAGAGGACGAAATGACCCTAGCATCATTGCGTATCAGACGAGCCGCAGTGTATTTAGCGAAGTTACCAGGAATGACTGCGCATCTAGATAATATATATCATTTTGTTCAAACAGGGCGAGATCCAGAATGTATTAACAGAGCTATGGAATACCAGAAAGTAGAGATACAGGGGGAACTGTTGCGTTTCCTCATAAACTGTGTGATCAGAAATCAAGACCGACCGGGGGTAGACCCGGAAGCAATGAAAATTCTTACAAGATGGAGCCAGAATATATCGGAAGGGAGACATGATAAACAAAACTGTATAATAGCCATGTGCCGAAAGATCCGTAAAGAAATAGAACGCCTACACGAAGAGCGATTAGAGGTAGACGAGTTCGAACAAAACGAGGAAGAAGGGTCAAGACTGCCCACAGGACAGTCGGACACCATAGCCTATGTAGGTAAAGGAAGATCTTGTAATAGGAATCAGACTAGATATCATACTGACTCAATACATCCGATATGTCCAGATAATAACAGGAATTTTCAAATACCTATAATTAATATAAGGTCTAACGAGCATTCGTTCCAAACCGCCGACAAACTACTCCGAGAACGAAGGGGTTATCATTTCCTCGATTCTATGGATGAACAAGATTTAGCCAGGGCAGCTGTCCATTGGGTGGACAGTCCCGGAAAATATAGTGATGATACAGTAGTACGCACATTTTTGAATCTTACCCCAGATGAACAAAGGTTAGCTGGGATTTATATGATTCAACAACTCATTATACTATATCGGAGTCAGCATTCGGACCCTGGTCCCTTGCCTGACATACTGACTGAATTACTTATGAATAAATGGAGAGGTCCAGGTACTGAATTAATTAAAGAAATTCTAGAATCAAGAAAGCAGTATATTCTTTTTGTATGTTCAGAACATGTTCCATTGTCCGTCAAGGAAAGAACTACGTATCACATAGATAGACAGAATCCCTTACGAGAAGTGCACCCAATAAAGGGTGAGGACAATCAGTTTAAACGCGTATTTGTATATACGCCCATATCGAAAATAGAATTGTTAGAAATGAAGAAAGTGGTACCCAGTCATGACAAAGACCCAGCGGGTTTTCACCGAGAAATTAAAGACATGTTACTCATGGGAGAGTATACCTACCCCGACATTATGACAATATTAAAGGTGTTGATGCCTGCTGGCATTTATGAGAAACTCAAGGAAAAAGAGTGGGAGATAGGTGATCAAAAGATAGAATGGTCAGCATTAGAAGCAGAAGAAAGGGCCCGAGGTCCAGGTTCGGGGCTTGGGGACAAAACTAAAGCACTACCAGGTCTACTAGTACAGGTACTGCCACGTTTATTAACTACGAAAAAGGAAGATTGGGGTACAATTTCAGCCTGTAAGCAGAAGCAAGATGAAGACACTAGTGATTACTATGCCCGATTTGAAAAATGTTTTGGTATAAATAGTGGCATAAAAGCAAGTAGCGAATCATACCCACATCTGTTTGTAACAAAATTAGTAGAAAATGCTCTGCCCCCAGTAAAGAATAGAGTATTAAAATTCGAGAGTACCTGGCAAGGTAACACTCCAACACAAATGTTACAAATGTTACAGTACCACCACAATAGAATTAAAGAGGAACAAGAACATGAACACAGACGCATGAAAGACACGAAAATGAAAATGCTAGTTTCCCAGACAGTTCCTGCTGAAGGACATAAAAAGGGTATGACACATTCCGATTCAGCAGGACCTGTAAAAGGGACATGCAATTATTGTAAAAAGCCAGGCCATTACGTACACGATTGTCCAGTTTTAAAACATAATATCGCCATAGGTAAAACACAAGAAAGATCACGGCCACTTAGACAAGATCAGAATGAACAAGGAGCTACGCAGCATGCCCAGGCCATACCAGCCGCACAACAGCCAATACAGTTTGTGCCAGCTGCACCACCGTTGCCTGCTGCTGCCACACAGACAACAACACGACAAATGTATCAGACCGCACAGTATGAATATCCCGAGTATCAGCGTTACGCATGAACAAGCCTAGAGAGGGAAGTTGACTTACCCCTTATTGAAATCCCGGTAGACCAAGAAGGACCTTATGTACATAGTGAATTATTAGGCCAAGATAGAAAATTTCTACTCGATACAGGGGCAAGTCGAACGACCATAAAACGTAGTGAAGTTCCAGGGGCACCCCTCTCAGGCTCACAGAATATTTCCCTTGGTTTTTCAGGAAAACCTATTGTTAATGAAGTGTCACAACCTCTGCCACTTACGATAGGACCTTTGACCCGAACTACAGATTTATTGCTTACTAAATCATGTCCAGAAAACTTGTTAGGAATAAAAACGTTGAAAGCCCTAGGAGCCATAATATGTTGTTCTCCGGAAGGAGTAAGGTTGTTTTTACGTGATTTTAAAGGTCACTATGTATCTAGAGACATGGATCCCCGACTGCAGACTTTACCTACACATCTATGGGCACAAGGCCCTACTGATGTTGGTTGCATGAATATTACACCATATCGAGTCACACTAAAGGCAGGAGTGGTGCTACCACGAATGCGACAATACAAGTTACCACCAGATGCTGTAACGGCTTTACTACAAATCGTTGACGAGCTCATTGCCCAAGGAGTAGTTGTAGAAACAGACTCCAATGTATGTAATTCACCGATAATTCCGATTCTTAAACGAACAGATCCTACAGCTCCGCCAGTATATCGATTGGTTATTGATCTGCGCGAGTTAAACAAATGCATTGTGCCACAATTCCCTGTGGTCCCAGATATCTCGTCATTACTGACAGCTATTGATTCCGAAGCGACATTCTTCACTGTAATCGATCTCAAGAATGCCTTTTTCAGCGTCCCAATAGATCCGGAAAGTCAATATTTGTTCGGATTTAGTTTAAATGGGCGTAGCTTTAAATTCTCCCGCGCACCTCAAGGATTTACAGAAAGCCCCAGCATCTATAGCCAAGCACTGAAACGAGAACTTGACAGTATCCACATGCCAGTTAACACTGCTCTGCTTCAATACGTCGATGATCTGCTGATCACCGCTAGAAGCGAACCTGAATGTGAAAAAGCATCACTGACAGTTTTACAATTTCTAGCCGAAAAAGGGCACAAGGTGTCCCCTTCTAAGCTGCAATTCTGTGTCCAGCGAGTTATTTATCTTGGACACTCGCTGTCCAAGGAGGGAAGGCAGCTTACACCAGACCGCATTCAGTTGATAGCTAACATGCCAATACCCAAGACACAAAAGGAGGTGCGGGCTTTCATAGGCCTCACTTCATACTGTAGACAGTGGATCCCGCAATATGCATTTCTAGCAAAACCACTCATTCAGTTGACAACCCAGGAGGCAGCCACATCGACTGTTCTCCCTTGGACTCAAGAACATACACAAGCTTTTGAAAGCCTAAAGAAAACTTTATGTCAAGCACCTGTTTTAGCAACACCATGTTACAGAAAACAGTTTACACTCTTTGTTACAGAACGCGAAGGTACTGCCTTGTCAGTACTCACACAGGAACAAGCAGGAGCACACAAACCATGTGCTTATTTTTCTAGTACATTAGATCCCGTAGCTCAGGCTTTGCCTGCCTGTCTGAAGTCAGTGGCAGCGACAGCTTTGGCAATCAGACAAAGCGATGCCATAGTGTTAGGACATCCATTGACAGTTCAAGTACCACACGCAGTAGAGGTTCTTGTAAATAGAACACAAACACAACACTTGACCATAGCACGACTTACAGGGTATGAACTTACATTGTTTCAGCCACATATAGAAATCAGACGCTGTAACACATTGAATCCTGCCACACTTTTACCAGTAGTCGGAACAGACCCACTAGCCCATGACTGTATTGAAGTTATTACAATAACAACAAAACCCAGACAAGACTTAACCGATGTCCCATTGTCAGATCCAGACCTGACCTTGTATGTAGATGGTTCATGCATGAGAACAAGTACAGGAGAGTTAGTAGCCGCCTACGCAGTCACAACAGATACTGAAGTCATTGAAACTAATCGTATAAATACTTTGTCAGCTCAAGCCGCAGAACTTATCGCTCTGACACAAGCCTGTATTCAAGCAATAAATAAAAAAGTCAACATATACACTGACTCGCGTTATGCATTCGGAGTTGTACATGACTTCGTAGTACTGTGGCGAGAGAGAGGTTATTTAACTTCCCACGGTGCCCACATTCAGCACGGACCCCTCATTCATGCATTATTAGATACAATACATCTACCCACTAAAATATCAATTATGAAATGTAAGGCCCATACAAAGGTTACTGATATCATTTCCCAAGGCAATGATCTAGCCGACAGAACAGCTAAACTGACTGCTCAAACTCAAACCCCCGATATGACAAAGACAATAGTCCCGACACCGACACATTGTATGACAGTTAAAGATCCTACTCTTGACGTAATTGACATACAGACACATGCTACACCAGACGAAATAAAGAAATGGACTGAATTAGGAGGGATCCAAACGGACCAAGGATGGATGATGAAGGAAAGGTCTGTATGGTTCCTTCCTGATTCAATGGTCCAAGTCATAATTAACACTATACATAGTCCAGCACATTTAGGAGAAAAAGCCATGCTAGACAGCATTCAACACATTTGGTTCAATAAACATTTACGAGCAGCAGCAAAACAAAAGGTCCGTACCTGTATGATCTGTTGTCAGTTCAACCCAGGAAAAAGCGTTCCCGTAGAACAGGGTGGATTTCATACCCCTAATCATCCTTTTGAAGTACTCCAGATGGATTATATCCAGATGGAACGATGCAGAGGATTCAAATATGTTCTCGTAGTTGTCTGCGCTCTGTCCCGTTGGACGGAGGCATACCCGGTTTCAGATTACACTGCCCCGACTACTGCCAAACAGTTAGTTCGAGAATTCTTCCCACGGTACGGTTTACCACGTGCTGTCTACTCAGATAACGGCCAGCCGTTCTCATCCGAATTAATGAAACACGTTTCACTTCTGTTAGGTTATCAGTGGAAATTCCACTGTGTCCGACACCCCGAGGCAGCAGGTCTCGTAGAAAGACATAACCAGATACTGAAAATTAGAATGTCCAAAATATGCAGAGAGAAAGGTGTCGACTGGGTAGTAGCGTTACCAGTTGCACTCTTTTACATGAGAATGGTAGCACATTCACGAACAGGGCTATCCCCGTATGAGGTGATCTTCGGTAGACCACCGAATATGTGGGGGACGCCTATACCACGCAAAATAACTGATATTGACTGTAATATGCTGACAGATTACTTGGCTTCCTTGATGTCTGCACTACAATCTTCTCGTTCACAGGTAGCTGCAGCTTTCCCCGACAACACTGAGGTGAAACCCCATGACGTTGTTCCGGGTAATCTTGTCTTTGTGAGGAATTTCGACCGAAAGACTCAGCTGGAGCCCAGGTGGAAAGCACCCAAGTTGGTCCTGTTGACCACAAGAACAGCCGTGAAGATCGAGGGCCGCAAGGGCTGGATTCATTCAAGCCACATCAAGAAATTTCATGGACTATCTTCGGATATAGACATTGTGCCCTGCACTCCCTCACAGACTGATACAAAACTCCCTTTTGTTGAACCTAACAAATCTGAAAATTACAAACTAAAGCTTAGGCCCAACCAGTCGAGCAATTTGATTGTTTAAGTCCTCTCCAAGGTGAAGCGGTTGAATTGTCTCTGACATGTATCCCTTGGACCTGAGTAGAGAAAATACCCGAAAGATGTTGAAACGACAGGCGTATTGTAAATCACTGCGTAGCCACTGCATAGTGACATTATTAATTTTGTTTTTATTGAGTCTTTTAATAATTATTACAAGTATGTTGTTGCACATATATTACCCTATTTCTAGACATGTTTATAATGTTGCTGCTGAACATTCTTTTAGTGACTTACCTCCGCATGAATTGTCTTATAGACTTGCGCTGCGCAATAACACTTTCATTAGTATGTTACATCATTCCCATCAGACTAGTAATGCTACTAATTGTTGGGTGTGTGGCCGACTCCCTCCCTATCAGAATTATGAAGGAGTCCTGCCTTTCTTTCCACATTCATTCACACATAATGGCTCCTGTGGAGCATGGTTCAGTTTAATCAATTCCATAGACTCAGACACAGCAGTTTACCAAGATCATTGGATATGGGGAAACCTGAACCTAGTTTTACTCAAAGTCTGCTACCCTGACAAGGAGGGTCGCCCCAAAAGAACAGGAACTGATCTAGAAAATGAAGTGTATGGATTAGGTAATTTTACACCTAATCTCATGATTCTAAATGTCGTATCCGAAGTTGAGCTAGTCTTACCCACCATGTCAGTATTCCCAGCAAAAGGTGAATTGTGTGTAAGAAAGGTTGGTTCCATACATATGGGCCATAGTAAATGCACTACTATAGTAGAATTCAGTGATCAAGGAAAATCTTCATTTAGAGCTTCTCGCCACTCCTACTTTATATGTGGTCAGACTGCATATATGCGTCTACCTCTAGATTGGGATGGTACCTGCTACATTGCATTCCTTTTGCCACCTGTTTTCCTAGCTCCTCCTGATTATTACAGAAATATTCATTTAGTACACAACAGAGAACGGAGAGATCTCCCCATTGTCGATTACACTGAGACGGCATGGGACAAGTATGTAGATTTTAATAAAGGCATCTTTCCCTATATAGGTACTGTTACTAATAGTAAGCTGATACGTAGATTAACTAGAACCCTTGAAGCAGTAGTGAATGAGACTATTTCCGCCTTAGGCAATTTAACGGAAGAGCAGTCTGCTATGCGGATTGTTGTGCTTCAAAATCATCTTGTCCTTGACGTCATCCTGGCTGATAGGGGCGGAGCTTGTAGGGTCATCGGATCAAGTTGCTGCGTATTCATACCAGAAAATTCGCCATCTGTATATAAAGCCATCACTCGCCTTCATAAGATTGTAAGCCAGATACACCAGAACCCAGGCACTTGGACTTGGTCCAGTTGGTTTTGGAATGCGGTATCAGCCTGGGGATGGAGAGTTTTATCCTTCCTAGGTATTGGCCTTCTCATACTATTCAGTTGCTGTCTATGTCTACAATGTGGACCAGCGATTTGTGGTCTGTGTGCCACATCGTGCATTCCACATCAAGATTTTCATTCAAGATCCCGGAAGAAGAAAGAAGAACAAATGATGCTATATGAACAGATCAATGGATTGATGAAGATTGATATCTCTTGAAGGGCAAGTAGGGGACAAGGAGGGAATGTGGAAATATGGATTTTTCTGGTCAGTTATGTCCCCTATCTTGGACCCCAACAGTTCTATGTGCATGTCACAAGTACCTGTGTGTTCCCTCCAGTTCCAGTTATAAAGACGCAAACGCATGTGCGTCCACCGTCAACATGTCCTCTGTCAGATCCGCCATGAATAGGCCGGATATTCCATTCCTAAGTATGAAAAGCCATCGGCTTTATATGGTTCACTTATGCCATTTTTCAGTCCAGGCAAGTAGGCCCTGATTCTGTCATCAAAACTCCTCTTGCCTTCTGCCTCTGAAAGCTCCAGCCCGAGCCTGCATCTGTGACCATGAACTTTGTCTCATTCTCTGCGCGGCTCACGAAGCCTGACATCAGCCTACTCTCTGCCAAGAACTGTATTTCACCTTCGAATTATCTGCTTCCCCCTCAGCCGATGCATTCCTGCCTAGTAGTTTAAGTAAACATTCCTCCAGTTACCAAGCAAAAAGGCCCAACTTCTCTGTCCTCATGCAAGTAATTCATAGCCCTGTTACCATGGAATATTCCTACCCCCTCGCATTCAGTGTAGACACTTAGACGCTTGTACACGCACGCACAGTCAGTATAGAATAGATTCTGTCCGAGAGTCCTTCTTTTATGGATAACATAGTTCTTTAAACATAGGATGTTAGATATGATTTGGGATTAGGTTGACTTGACCCCCCAGACTTCTTGTCTCCACATGTGGAGCTAAATGTCAAGTCCCCGTCACCCCCTAGTTACACGTCAATTACACGTCATGCTGCTGCGCGCGCATCAATGCCAAATATTATCTTATAGATCCACCTATGTATTATGTCATAACCAATCATGTTCCTTTCTACTCATTATTACACCCATTTTTCGGTTACGCAAACCAAACGTCAATGTCCTTATCAATTGTTACGCCTACTGTATTCACTTCATTATAATGTATGTACTATAAAAGTTACTTTTTGTCAATAAAGTATGTACTTCACTTCCTGAACCCCCGTGGTGATGGAACTTGAGGCATCCGATTATAATCGTTTATTGGAATAAAGCCCATTCCGAAACTCTAATATCACGGATTCTGCCTCTCATTTTACTGAGCTATTTTATAATGTTTCTGTATCAAATTCAGTCCCGGTAAAGGAATTTTTATTTACCACACATCACATGTTGTTTAGAAATGTTGGTTCTGATAGAGCGCCATGTTGTTCTGAAAATTGTAGGGGTGCATCATAATCACTGTTAGTCCGCACCCACATACTTAGGGGATCTATATTAACGTGTGCCTTAGAAATGTATTACTAAAATCTGCTTATAATAGTGTGATTAGAAATGCAATTATGTCATTTATGAAGAGCAGTGTTGTAGTTAATTGCAAATATATTTTAGTCAATGCATAATGATTGGTTTTCGTGTAATGTGATGCATTAGGTTTAAACGTGCACCATATTAAATTTTGCACTGTAGTTTGCTTATTCACATTTGAAGTGTAATGAAATCAATGCTTATAGTGTGATTCTAGAAGTGTGTGTTTAAATTGTGTAAAGGCCTGACCAAATATATCTTTAAGCGAAAGGCCTGTTGATTTCTTATGTTATCTAAATATTGTAGGCCAAAAATCATTTTCCTTGGTAAGGCTTGGAGTTTCAGAGACGTTAGAAAATCTCAGAGAAGTGGAAAGTTTCTCGTTCCCATGTTTCTGTTGCAGGTGCAAGGACACCTAGCTCGTTAGAGAAACTAACCATTTGTTTCAGGAGTTAGGACGGCATGAGAAGCCAATATGGTAGCATACTGGAATGTAGGGATGATACTTTCGGTGGAGAAGGTGCCTGGGACCCAAGGACGAGTAAACCGTCGTTGGAAGGGAGACAAGTTTCACTGGAAAATCACTGGGAGAAGACCTGGCTGAAGAGGTGTGCCGGAGGGCGTGTTCTATGTTTTGGGGATTTTGAATTAGGGACAGTGCCCTTTGGGTTGAGCAGTTTAGGTTTAGATGTGAAGCTAGAAGAAGCATCTTAGAACAAGCTCTGACTAAGTGAGTGTACTTCTAAGGAAGTCTTCACTTCTGACACCTTTTACTCTCTTGCCTGGGGAAAATGCTAAGTAGGGATGTCACCTTAGAGATAGAGTAGGGATAGACTAACTGATTTTCTTTTTAGGTTAATGACTTCTAATGTAGAGACGGGAGTGATTATTGCCTGCCTGTTGCTTCTTGAATTGACTATTCTTCTTATTCTGAGTCGGATGAGACTCCTGTGTAGGATATTCTTTATATTAGTGCCCATTTATTTTCTTAACCTCTTGTTGAGGTGCTTGTATGTTCAATTATTTTTGGCTTTGTAATAAATCCCTAAAAATTTGAGATTCGGAGTCAGTAGTCCTTTAGAGTTCAAAATTGATCCTGTTGATTATGTACTAAAGATTGTATTTCCTCCCCTCTACCCTATTTAGCAGATAAAAGATCCTGGCGACCTGAGAGGATTCCTGGTGATGGTAAGATAGATAAGAATCCGGCTTTATCAGTTGGTAGCAGAGTAGGATGGTTATCTCTGATAGGGAGGGTAGATCTAGATCAAGATAAGAGATTTTAGAGGCCCATAGAATTCGAGTATTGGTGAACCCATTGGATGGTGAGCGGCAGACGACGGAGAGTAGCGGTGCGGCGGAAAGCAGCAGTTCGTGGTGGAGTGAGTATGAATAGGGTGATGTGTTTTGTAGATTGCGGTATTGATTTGATTGTTTGATGTCTTGCGGAGTTGGAATGAGAGTTGAGTGATTGTGAGATCAGGCTGTGAACGCGCGCAGCCCGGGGATTCTTAGACTCGACGAGTAATCTGAGAAGTTGTGGTGTAGACACCCAAGGTAGACTTAGTTGACCATTGAGAGGGGAATCGTGAGACGTCATCGATTACCCAGACCGAGATAGGGGGAGCGAATGCGTGAGTGTGTGAGTAACCGACGCTGCTCGTGGGTTGTTGCATGTGGAACATTTGAGCGTTTGAAACCTATCAGTTGAGGCGATTGTCCGGTCATTTCGCAGACAGATAGTTGCCAGGTTTTAGGTCAACAATTTCGGGAGACTGTCGGAGGTAGTCAGAGTAGTGATTGTCCGGTCGTTTCGTGGACAGATAATTACTTCAGAGTGTGAAGGGACGAATGCAAGAGTGAGGAGTGACTTGTGAAGGAGGGGAACTGCTGCGAGTGGAGGAAGTGTGGTGCTGCAATAGGTCGGTTGGTGTAAGGCATGCTGCAATTGGTTGATTGACATTAGGAAGTGAACGAAAATATTGTGCATGATCAAAAATTTGTTCATCATAAAATGTTTTAAAGTTTTCTGAGAATTGTGTAGAGGTGACAGACAAGTGGTTACTCGTGGGGGAGAAGAAGCCCCTCCCGAGGATACTCCAGCGCATTATATGGGAAAGAATGCAAACTATAATTTGGCTTGAAAATTGGCATAAAATGACTCATGGTGAGGGAGAACTGATTTTCCCACGATATGGTACTTTCAGGTTGGATGTGTTGTATCAGTTAAAATCTGTGATGTCTTCTTTGTGACCTTTGCCTAGACCGACCCAGTTTGAGGCACTACATGCGTGGATTAGAGCAGCGTATGACAGGAAAAGAGACAGAAATCAAGAGAGAGTGAAGAAGTCAATCAGGACATTCCAAGATGCGAGGTGGGATGCACTAGAGAAGAGGTGGAGAGTGGAAACGATTGAGGGGGATAGATTGTACCCACTGCTAGAGAAAACAGACAGTGCGAAGGCAAAGAGCGTAGAAGAGGATGATAGTGATACGGATGATAGCTTGGCAGAGAGGTTGTTGTCGGAAAGACCGCCTCCGTTCAATCCAGATTCCTACGAAGGAAAGTCGGCTCCAGCGGAAGGGACTAGTGGACTACAGACTCAGTCAGATGTGAGAGTAGTAGGGAAAATCTCGACAGGAACGGAGGACATGAGAATCCAGTCCTTAGCCAATACAGAAGCTGCGAGAGGTGTGAGGTTCCCAGATGCTTTAAAAGTACCATTTACCATTGGACCCATAGTTTCAGTTTACAAGCCAGACCAAGAGAAAGTTGGTAGTCTAGGACAGTCAGCTGCTGGATCAAGGAGTGTCGGTGAGGGAAACGGGACAGTGAGTGAGATGGAACAGGCTCCGAGACCTATAGAATGGAGTACGCCATTGCCAGTCACCGCAGACTCCTCTAGAGGACAGGTGGATGTGAGACCGATAAGACCAAGGTCTCTGGCCGAGTCAAGATCAGATCTGAGAATGTGGGTACCGCCTGCGAGGAATCAGAGTGAGAGAACCGCAGGGAATGATGAGCAAGATAATTCAGGAAACCGACCAGTCTCTAGGAACATAACAGAAGAGAGTAGATCTCGATATCAAAGCTGCGAGTACGATGAACGGAATGGTGCAGCTTGTTGAGAAATATTGAAAGGCACCATGAGAACAAGGATGTTCGATGTAGTGAGATTGAAAGCAGAAGTAGACAAAATAATAAATGGAAATTTGCCTCTTGAAAGGATAGAAATCTATGAACAAGATGAGCTACTTTTTGTAGCGAAGGATGTGACTCGTAAGGCAAGTACTGCATATGAGAAACTGACCACGTTGGCCAAGAAGTATGAGGTGGATTTGTCCAAAACGAAGTTATTGCAGGGAAACCATAGGTTGCAGTATAGCGACCAAGAACTGGAAGAGAAAAGGGTCATAGGACTGAGAACACACATCAGAGATTTGATTATAGCGATGTGTGCATGAATCATGCTTGATAAATGGGAGGAAAGGTGGTCCAAGAAGAAGAGTTCCAAAAGAACTGTAGAAGAGACGCCGCCTCCAGGTGGAGGGGCGCTAGGCATAGGGAATTTCCCTTTTCGAGCGGTACTAAATGGAGGGCACGTACATGTGCCTTTGAGTAGGGGTGATTTGGCTGCATTTACGAATGATTTTCCTCTGCTGAGGGAGAAGCCTGTAGAATGGTACAAGCAGGTTGATCGCTTTGTCAAAATCTCAAAGGTGTTGTGGATTGATTTGAACACGATGTTTGACATCGTGGTTCCAGGGGACTTATGGTCTGCATGTAAGATTGCTGTTGAATGGACGACTTCAGAGCCAGAAAGGGATCCTGTCACGAATGGTCCATCACCCATAGTTATGAAAAAGTTTGAGCAAGTGATCACATGGTTAAAATCGAAAATCTTGCCCCAGGATATTTATTGGGTTAAGATAGATCGGACTGTTCAAGAACCAAAGGAGACGGTACACGAGTATTTTGAACGCCTTTTGCAGGCCTTCAAACAGTACAGTGGATTAGATGCCTAAGACTCTAAAGACATGGGACAGTTTGTTTCGAAGTTTGTGTTGGGATTGAGGCTGGAGGTTAGCCTTATGATACAGCAACATTTGATCTGTTGGCAGAACAAGTCGGTAGATGAAATCTTGCGGTATGCCAGATACTACAGTGATGAGGTAGATTCGAAACATAGGAAGTTGAAAGATAAACTGATGTTTGTTCAGATGCAAACAGCCAAGCTCAGCCCAATGGAGGGACGTTAGGAAGAAGACAGGGAAATAACCAAGGAAGAAACCAGAATGTGCAAGGTCAGGGAAAGGTAAAGTCTGTTGATCCCAAGACAGGGGTGGATGTGGCGACATTGAAGAAGACCACTGCATGTCATCTTTGTCACCAGATTGGACATTGGAAGCGCGAGTGTCCTTTGAACCCGATTAACCAAGTGCAGCAGGAAGTAGAGATAGTTCAGGTACCTGTACCTGAAGCGGTCCCTACAGTGACTAGACCAAGGTCGATGAAAGAGGGGACGTTCAGTCCACAGGCGCAAGTTCCCCAGCCACCTAGGGTTCAACAGGTTCAGCAGGGAACTCGGACTTATCAACAGATGCCTCTGTTCGAAGGGTATGATGAGTTCAGCCCAGACCCGTTGGCATGACGGTGCCTGAGAGGGGAGGAAGACTGCACACTTGGAGCAGTCTTGGAGGTAGACCAGAGGGGACCATTTGTGGAAGCAGATGTTGATGGTCACCCTACCACCTTCTTGGTTGACACTGGTGCTACCCATTCTACTATGAGATCTGCAGTAGTCCCTAACCTAACCCTCTCGGGACAATTGATCCAAGTTGTTGGAGTAGCGAATAAGAGAATAACCAGTCTGTTAACAGAGCAAATTCCTGTGAGAATAGGAACTTTCCGAGATCGACACCAGTTTGTGGTGTGTGACTCGAGTCCAGTTTGCCTGTTAGGGAGAGATCTGCTGTACAAGTTAAATTGTACCATCTATTGCACACCAAAGGGAGTTGAAGTACAGACAAAGGATGATGATGCGACCTTTAAAGTTGCAAATCAGCACTTGTGCATAGAAATGTACCCACCGCTGACAGTGGAAAAGCTTCCACTTGGTCTGAGAGATTCTGTGTCACACAAGGTGTGGGACTTCACCAGAGAAGAAATTGGGCTGATCAAAGGTGTAGAGGCAGTGAAAATTCAGGTCAAGCAGAACGTAGAATTTCCTAGGACGCCCCAGTATAATTTGTCACCTGAGACTATTGCTGGTATCAAACCTGTGATTGAGTCTATGATCAAGCAGGGAATCCTGAAGGAAATTACGGGTAGCCCATGTAATTCACCTATCATGAGATTACAGAAACTGAGTGGGAAATTCAGGATCGCGCAAGACCTGCGAAAGGTCAACACGATAGTTGTTCCATGTTGCCCAGTGGTACTGAATCCATCTGTGATACTGTTTCAGATTCCATGTGAAGCTGAGTGGTTTACGGTGATTGATCTGTGTCAAGCATTCTTCTCGATTCCACTCCATGAGGAAAGCCAATTTCTTTTTGCTTTCGGGCTGGAAAATCATGTGTTAACGTGGTGTTGTATCCCTCAAGGGTATACGGAGAATCCATAGATCTTTAATCAGATCTTGAAGAAGAATCTTGAGAGTCTTGTGTTGCCACAGAACTCAGTTCTCATGCAATACATCGACGACTTGCTCATTGCCTCAGAAACAGAAGATGCCTGCAGGATTGATACTATAGCTTTACTGAATCATTTGGCCGAGAATGGACACAAAGTGTCCCCAAACAAATTGCAGTATTGTCTGAGTGAAGAGCAGTATTTGGGTCACAGGATTGAGAAGGGCAAGAGGAAGGTGTCACCAGATCGCATTGAGGCAATTATAAACATGCCTGTGCCTACCACACAGAGAGAAGTTAGAATGTGCTTGGGGATCGTTGGCTATTGTCGCCAATGGATTCCCAACTTCTCCTTTGAAGCGAAGCCTTTACAGTGGCTGACGCACAAGGATGTGAGTGATCCGGTACCTTGGGACAACGACTGTTTAATGTCGTTTCTGAAGCTGAGAGAAGCTTTGGGAATGCCTGATTACAACAAGGCTTTCTTGTTGTTCTGTTGCGAGAGAGAAGAATGCACATTGTCAGTTTTGACTCAGAATCATGGAGGTGTCCGTAGACCAGTTGCCTACTTTTCAGCTACTTTAGATCCAGTAGCTTCTGCGTTGCCCGGATGTCTCAAATCCTTTGCTGCAACTGGTGTCAGCATTGAAAGGTGCGAGAGTATTGTCATGGGACATCCACTTCCAGTTTATGTGCCACACTCTGTTGAACTGTTGATGACGAGGATCAAAACACAGCACCTCACAAATAACAGATTAACATGCTATGAGCAAGTTATACTTGCGGCAGAAAATGTGACTTTGAAGAGGTTTTCTGTTTTGAATCCTGCGACATTGATACCTATTCCAAATGCAGATGGTGAAGATTGTGAGGAGCATGATTGTCTTGATGTGACTGAACTGTGCACCAAACCAAGACCAGACATTGTCGATGAACCACTCCCTGATCCTGATGAAATTTTCTTTGTGGATGGTTCATGCTTAAGGCACAATGTTGGTCCACTAAGAGCGTTTGCTGTATGTACCATCACTGGAATTGTTGAAGCCGCTCTTTTAGAGGGAGTACACTCCGCACAGGTAGCTGAAATCATTGCTTTGACCCGTGCCTGTTTGGCTGCTGATCAGATTCGGATAACGATCTACACTGACAGTCAGTACGGGTTTGGTGTGGTCCATGACTTCGGGCATTTATGGTCACAGAGAGGGTTCATGACATCTTCAGGTTCGCCCATCAGAAATGGGGAATATGTGAGGCAGCTGTTAGAGGCATTACAGTGTCCAAAGAAAATTGCAGTTGTCAAATGTTCTGCTCATGGGACAGGGACTGATTTTGTTTCATTGAGTAACAACCACGCGGACGAAGATGTCCGTTTCTGTGCAGAACAAGGATGCACATTTACAGGAGGTTTTACTGGAGAAAGCCAAGAAAGAATCGCGCTCAGCATGATGTTAGCAATGGCAGACACTTGGAAGGAACTAAAGTGATTGCAGGATGAGGTCACCGACCACGAATGAGATGGCTGGATAAGGTCGGGATGTGAGAAGGGAGATGTGGATGTGTGGGTCTCGAGTGATGGTCGAGCAGTGTTGCCGGAAACTTTGTTGAGCCCAATGGCAAAATTGATACATGGTGCAGTACATCTTGGCAGAGATGCAATGGTGCGAGTGTTTAGACAGACATGGTACAATCCGAGGTTTCGTGCAATTGCTGAAGCTGTATGCCAGAGGTGTGTCACGTGTCAACAGATGAATGCAGGAAAGAAGACTGCCGTTACCTTGAGTCACATTGGAAGGTCAGGAGGGCCTTTCAATAGAATGCAGTTGGATTTCATTGAGATGCCAAAATGTAATAGGTTGAGGTACATTTTAGTTGTGGTATGTATTTTCTCAAGGTGGGTGGAGGCTTACCCAACACATAGATGTGACACACTCACTGTAGCTAAGCTATTGTTGAGGGAGCTTATCCCGAGGTCCGGTTTCCCGACCTCTTTGGAATCAGATAGAGGGACACATCTCGACAGTGAGATCATGAAGTTGCTCTGTGCTGCATTGAATGTGGATCAGACGTTACATTGCAGCTACTGACCAGAGGCTTCTGGGATTGTGGAGCAGGTTAATGGAACTTTGAAAGCACGGATGGTAAAAGTGTGCACCTCAACATCTCTGAAATGGCCTGATGCATTGCCCTTGGTCCTTATGAGTCTTCGCAGTGTTCCAGACGGGAGAACTGGGTTATCACCCCATGAGATCCTGATGGGGAGGGCAATGCGACTGCCAGCAATACCTGCTACCGCTCTAATTAGCATCACTGATGACTTAATTCTTGATTACTGCAAAGGACCGGCTGACGTGGTCCGTTCTGTGTCTCAGCAGGTGCAAGCAGCAACTGTTCCAGCCTCGAGTGACCTGTGCCACGAGCTGTGTCTGGGAGATTGGGTGCTTGTTTGTAAGCACGTGAGGAAGAGCTGCCTGTATGTTTGGTGGCGTGGTCCGTACCAGGTAATACTGGTCACGAACATGGCAGTGAAGTGTGGAGGGTTGCCGAACTGGGTGCATGCCTCCCATACCCGCAGAGTTCCAGCAGCCTTGAACAGCCCCTCTCGTGAATGAAAATCCAGCTGAGGTGGAAGGGCCATCTGAGAGGGCAAGTCAAGCTGTAAGGTTTGCTGACGCAGTTGGTTGTGCACTGGATCGAGCTGAAAGGGGTTGCGTCAATCAGAGCCCCGAATTTGACTTGGACGGAGAAAGTATTGCTGTGGGTGGAGTAGAGTCCATTTCAGCCGAAGAAGGAAGTGCACAGGGTACCCAGAGGGAGAGCAGAAGTGCCACGAGAGCAGAAGAGGTTTGGCCCGGGAGTCAGAGGCAGCTGAACCTGAGGTTGGCACCTGAAAGAGATCTTGCCCCAGTTTCTGAAACGTCTGAATCTGAATAGAGTGATAAAGAACAAGCCAGAGGAGGTCTGAGAAGATCCAGGAGAGCAAGAGTGCCGTGTCGGAGATACGCCACCCTGGAGTGGGCGTACGTTGTGACTGATGCCAGGAGTTCTGAGTTCGGGGAGGTTGAGGTTCATGACTGTGGTCAGGAAGACGCCGAGTGTGAAAATAGACGTGGGACTGGTGGTCCCAGGTCTCGAAATTGAAGGAGTGCTGACCCTGACTGTTCTGAATCACCCACTTCTGAGTAAAGTCTGTGAACTGATACCGCAAGATTGATCTTTCCAATGTTTGGATTTGAGGCACTGACCCATGAGGTGATCATTCTTCGTCTTGAACTTTTGCAACATGTTTTAGAGATTCTGGGAGCTGATCTTATTTTGGACTGAAAGTGAACTTTGTTGTAAATAAAGGTCTATAAAGAAGATAACCTAGGCCCAAGTGGAAGAAGAATACACTTAGGGACGTTCCGGAGAGAAGACGAAAGAGGGCTAGGGAAGTCTTTTTGTGGACTGTGTAAATAAGAAACTTTAATTGCAAGGGGATTTCCAGCTTTTCGAAGTTTTGTTCAACTGGTCAGCAAGCGACATTTGGAGGAGAAAAGAGACTCTTAATTGTTTGCTGCTGAAACCAAGAACTTTTGAGAACTTTGCGAGATCATGGATGCTGGGAATACTCATCGTAGATCCAAATTAGTAGTAGGTACACTTGTAGGTGGAGTGATAGCTTCTATAATCATAATAGTTGTAGCTTTTTATATTGTTCCACATGAGCAGGAAGCGGAGGTACAGGGAACACCTACCCCTATCACTTCTAGCCAAAAGGAGGTCACCATTGGAGCTGAGAGAGCTTTACTAATCAAAGAAAGTCGTAGATTTCACATAGATTTGTCTAAAGGTGATTTTAGGCTTAATGCGTATGCGAGGCTCCTATACGAGTACGTGGATGCGAAGGACTGCAACGTGTGTATGCAGTTACCTGCCTCAGTGGACAAGGGTATTAGATAACACCATCTTCCACTGACGTATGGAATTTCATGTAGTTTGTTGCTTAGTATCTTTTACGAAAGAGGTCAGTTTGAGTATTTATTTTCCAATTACGATGCAGTGCTTCCTGAAGTTCCAGCTTCCAAGCACCTGAATAAGTACGACTATTATAAGTCAGAGGACAGACTTTGGAAGTATTTCATATCGTCTTTGGAACTGGATACGGCTTATGCTCATCGGCATAACCTGACCTGTTCATTGTCAGATGTAGAGAAGAAATTTGTAGATCAGGTAGAAGATAGATATAGAAAACTAACACAGACTCGAGATACAGGGGACAGTCTGGTAGATTGGACTGAAGAAGAAAGATCTCACAGAGCTAGAGGAAGTTATGGTCCTATAGCATTGGACAAGGAGCAGAAAGGGAAGTTGTGTGTGAGACGTTATCAGACCTACTATGAAAAAGTCCCGGTGGGTCAGAGTACGTGTGATCATATTTTCACATGGAAGATTCTGCTAAGAACTTTCTGCAAGGTTCTGTGCAAGTGATTCCAACTGTTTATTATGTCTGTAGGAAGAATGCCTATGTCAGTTACCTGCGAATTGGTATGGTACGTGCTATTTGGGAATTATTTTTCCGAAGATTTGCCATGCAGAGGATTTAGAGCTTTTGGAGGATGGACACCATTCGAGAGAGAAGAGAACTGAGAGTGCAGGAGCAGTGATTAGAGATATTTTTGGATCAATGATACTGAGTTTGGGTGTGGTTTTGAATGATGTGAAGATCAGACGATTGGCGACTGTAGTTGATGAGTTGTCGATGAATACGGCAAAGTCATTGCTACTTGTGGATGGAGAGATGTTGTCGATAAGGACGATGGTTTTGCAGAACCGCCTTGCTTTAGATGTATTATTAGCAAAAGAGGGCGGAGTCTGTAAATTATTGAAGGTTCAGGAATGTTGAACTTATATTCCAGACAACAGCAAGTATCTGGAGAAATATATAAGCAACATTACCACGATCCACCATGAGATATAGGATTTGACCGAAGAGGGTGTGTGGGAAAAGATTGGACGCGTGGGAAGTTGGTTTGCCAAATTAGTGAAGGGGTTCCTTGCCTTTGTGCTAAGACCACTCATCATTGTCGTGGTTTGTGTGGTTTGCTTGTGGGGATCCATCAGAGCTTATAGGAGGTATAAAGGAAACAGAGTTGAGAGGGAGCGAGTGAAATGCGAATGGCCCGACTGCAGGACAGTCAATATCAGAACCTTAAGAATATGGAGAGACTCCGATGGGGGAGGATGGCAGCAAGTACTGTTTAGGTCGGTTCTTTCTCCAAGGGAATTGTGAAATGGTGTGATGACACTAGTCATCAAAGGGGGGAACTGATAGAGCGCCATGTTGTTCTGAAAATTGTAGGGGTGCATCATAATCACTGTTAGTCCGCAGCCACATACTTAGGGATCCATATTAACGTGTGCCTTAGAAATGTATTACTAAATTCTTATAATAGTGTGATTAGAAATGCAATGATGTCATTTATGAAGAGCAATGTCGTAGTTAATTGCAAATGTATTTTAGTCAATGCATAATGATTGGTTGTCATGTAATGTGATGCATTAGGTTTAAACGTGCACCATATTAAAGTTTGCATGTACAGTTTGCTTATTCATATGTGAAGTGTAATGAAATCAATGCTTATAGTGTGATTCTAGAAGTGTGTGTTTAAATTGTGTAAAGGCCTGACCCCATATACGTTTAAGAGAAAGTCCTGTTCATTTCTTATGTTAGCTAAATATTGTAGGCTGAAAATGATTTCCCTTGGTAAAGCTTTGAGTTTCAGAGACGCTAGAAAATCTCAGAGAATTGGAAAGTTTCTCGTTCCCATGTCTCTGTTGCAGGTGCAAGGACACCTAGCTCATTAGAGAAACTAACCATTTGTTTCAGGAGTTAGGATGGCATGAGAAGCCAATATGGGAGTATACTGGAATGTAGGGATGATACTTTTGGTGGAGAAGGTGCCTGGGACCCAAGGACGAGTAAACCGTCGTTGGAAGGGAGACAAGTTTCACTGGAAAATCACTGGGAGAAGACCTAGCTGAAGAGGTGTGCCAGAGGGCGTGTTCTATGTTTTGGGGATTTTGAATTAGGGACAGTGCCCTGTGGGTTGAGCAGTTGAGGTTTAGATGTGAAGCTAGAAGAAGCATCTTAGAACAAGCTCTGACTAAGTGAGTGTACTTCTAAGGAAGTCTTCACTTCTGACACCTTTTACTCTCTTGCCTGGGGAAAATGCTAAGTGGGGATGTCACCTTAGAGATAGAGTAGGGGTAGACTAACTGATTTTCTTTTTCGGTTAATGACTTCTAATGTAGAGATTGGAGTGATTATTGCCTGCCTGTTGCTTCTTGAATTGACTATTCTTCTTATTCTGAGTCGGATGAGACTCCTGTGTAGGATATTCTTTGTATTAGTGCCCATTTATTTTCTTAACCTCGTGTTGAGGTGCTTGTATGTTCAATTATTTTTGGCTTTGTAATAAATCCCTAAAATTGTGAGATTCGGAGTCATTAGTCCTTTAGAGTTCAAAATTGATTCTGTTGATTATGTACTAAAGATTGGATTTCCTCCCCTCTACACTATTTAGCAGATAAAAAGATTCTGGCGACCTGAGAAGATTCTTGGTGATGGTAAGAATCCGGCTTTATCAGTTCTATGAAAATATTAATTGCGTGACAGAGATTTATCTGCACTTTATTCTGTCTGTGGAACTTTCTCTGCATGAATTTCACTGTTTACAAACCCTTGACAAGACAAAGCTATTTAAAAGAAAACAAGCAATTATTCACTAAAAACACATCTTTTTAACTACATACGTTGCTAATAACATTCTAAACACTAACAGTTGTTCATACAATGATAGGGGCAATACATGGAATATCATAATTACACAGGAATGTTTGGTATGTCCAAACTGCATACATATTTTTGCAAACTAAAAGTTGCTGAAAAACTTTGGAGTCTGTATATCATTCTGTACCTTTCCTTATGCCCTTGTTCTATTTATAGTTCCACTTCGTTATCACTAGTTTAATTAATGTTGACCAGAGGTTCATCCACTAATAACGGCAAGATGCTTCTGGTTGTCACATTGTATATTAGGCAGAACAACACAATGATGCAGCAAATTCTTTCTGGGGAGTACATGCTGTCCTCATCAGCCGAAGCAAACATTGAAATTGACTTTCTAGCAGTCCAATCATCCTATTCAATGGTATTCTTATTCTTATACGGCTCTGCTTTTGTTTTCCTCTTTATTGTTGTGTGGATACACTGTAGGGGTAGGATCCGTCACCAGTAGGGCAAAGCCAGGTCATTCTTAACGAGGCCACAACGTTGACACCAAGGATCCATAACATGATGCAGTAAATGAATGCAGAGGTCATAGCATGTTTCAGACAAAGACACAGCTTCACTTAAGTTTTCAATGTCACTCATGTTCATGCTTGCCTGCTGCATGCCCATCATGATTGGTGGAATGCTGCTACTCCATAAGATATCAGTCACATGTGTAGCTGTAGGTGATGAATAAAACTGCATCACAAATAATTTGCACATTAAAAGGTATGTAATTTTTCTATTGTGAATAATGTGTTAATTTGCTTTTAGAGTGTTCATCCATATGCACATGTTACCAATTGCACCCACCACATGAGGAAATAAAGGAAGGGTTTAGAAAATGTTGACAGCATTCAACTCTGCCTGTCTTTAGGGAATCGAATATAGCAAGCCATGTTTTGTAACATTGCTCTAAGAACTTGCTTGATTATCCTGCAGGAGGTTCAGCTGGGAAATTCAGTGGAAATATTAATAGTTCTTGGAACATGCTACTTGCACAGAAACGTAGATTAGCCAAGAGCACCTCCAAGGGGATCCAGTTAAATGGATACTTGTGCAGGGCCCCAATTTAGCCTTAATCTGAATGTCTAATATGATCTGCTTGTCCAGTTGGTAAATTTAAATAGATCTGCTCCTGTTCAAAAAATAAAGTTCTTCCTCCTCCTCTGTGAAAATGCTGGTCAAGGCTGTTCTTCAGCAAGCTGCTGAACCTTGCCTCCTCATGTGGTAAAACACTGTCGCCATTGTTCGCATTCCATCAGCAAGTTATTGATATATGTCAAATTCCAATACCTATAGTGCTAAACCACAGGAGAATGTTACTGCACTTTAATGAATATACTTTTTCCTCTCCTAGACAGTCATTTCATAAACTTAATTATGGTATTAAACAGAATATTGATCACTGGAATGAAAGAGTTGCCAAACTTAAAATAATTTGCAATTGCCACTGTAACTGCTGAAATCTTTTGTAAAAACATGCAAAATACAGAACTTTTAAGTAAGGAATGGCAAAAGTAATAAACTTCCTTATAGCTCTAAAAAATTAACACATGAAGATAAAGAGTGACAGATCCAAATCTTTGTTTATCACAGTAATACAATGTAAATCGGGAACTAAAAGGACGAGTTTGAGCACCCCTATAGTTGCATTTGTATTTGATAGAAAAGCAACTGCTTAGCCAATAAAGCTAGGTTCCTATTATGTTTACACCCAATGAGTACCATTGAAATCTTATTAGCTGGAACAGTGGTTGGTTACCCACTTTTGCCCGCACCCAATCCTTCACCCCCCCCCTTTGTGGTTTATGAGCATATGTGCAGTGTGATGCACAGTAGATTGTGACCACACAGTGGTCAGCAAATGAGTGCAAAAAAGATGGTAGAAAAACCTAACAATAAAATATACCTATGTTGGATTGATTTTTAGCTAGGAGTTAGTGCTATGCCTCAATGGCCATGGTAGGGCATGCCCTAATCCAAGATCAATCCACAAGATAAATTCATTTTATGAAGGATTGCTCAAATGACCTGCATCTGGGCAATGGAATGAATCGTCCATCGAAAACACACTTCTGTATCACTTATCAGAAGAACTGGAACAATATTACAACCTATCGCATGGTATGCATGCCAAATCTAGAGAGTGCTCATCTCAGCTGACAGAGAAATGCTCAACGACGGGTTAAGAAAGGGCTGATTGCTGAATGACCTACATGGCAACCCTCCCCATTCAGGCAGCACACTACCGATTTCAAGGCTAATCTCCCGCCTCCCCGATTCCTGCATTTAGAAACTCAATTTGGATTGCTGAATCATGATTCGCTTGAAACAAGGCAGCTTCAGCTTGGAAATATATATCTTGAGGCAGAACACTTTTCACTTACTTCTTGGAGGGGGTGATTAGAGGGTGTGACAGGCTTTGACATTTATTATCTTGCAGTTTTATATAGCGCATAAAAAAAGGAGCTTAGAACTCTGTTTTTGTTTTTGCTATGTTACTAATCTGCAAAAAATTAAATGCTCATTGTCACCAAATATGCCAATAGACCAATTCAGACAAATTGACTCTGCTTCAGTCTAAGTCAATGGGGAAAAGTGTCTTTACCACGCTTACCGTTAGCACGCATGCCTTTTCAACAAATTTAGGTGTAAAATCTTGGTTGCTAAAGGAATATTCCTTGTAAATTGCAGACCCCAGCTCCCTGCGCCCTAGCACTCGATACTCAAGCCCTGCAATCCGCCCCACCCCAGCTCTTAAAACTGCCCTGACACCGCAGCCTGAGCCCTAACACTTGGCCCCTGCCCCAAAAACTACCCGACCCCCCCGCCCTGAACACTAAAACCCTGCCCCCTGAAAAAAATATACCCCCGACCCACCCTGCCCAAGGCCCTAAAACCCTGCCAAAAAATGACACGCCCTATCTGCCCTGAGCCCTAACATTGTCTGCACCCCTGAAAACTGCCTGTTCCCCCACCCTGTGCCCTAAAACCCAGCCCTTAAAACTACTCCGACCTCCCCGCCCTGAGCCCTAAAACCCTGCCCTCTGCCAAAAAACTACCCGGCCCCCCTCAGCCATAAAACTGACCCCAAACTGCCCTTAAAACGACCCTGCCCCCAGCCCTGATCCCTAAAATCACCCCACCTTTTCCTCAAAACTACCCCTTCCCCTCAAAACTACCCCTTCCCCTCACACCCTCCCTGAGACCCCAACCCCCTCCACACTGAGCACTAAAACTGACCCCCCCCCACTAAAAACTGCCCCTCCCAATTCCGGCCCCAGCCCCACTTACCTGGCCACGTCCGCTCTCTTCCTGTTCCTCTCCCCGCTCATCCGCACATCTAGACCATGGTCAGCTTTAACCACACATATGCATGGTTTAGGCAAGCGTTGCTCCACTTGGTTGGAAAAGGCATGAGTGGCTCAGCCCCCATTGTCAAGGGTGTTTCCCAAATACATTCTTCTCGCTATTTTTTTTTTATTAATCTCCCACTTGCCTGCTCTAAAATGTTGGCATGTATGGAATGAATTGAAGGCACCTCTTAGACAATGTTACCTAACAGTGCTTGCTGAAACCTAGAACTACCTCTACTTAAAAAAAAAATAAAAAAATCAACATTCACAATTGTTTCTGGCACCTTGTTTTACATTGCTTTACCAAATACTGTTCCGTTCTCATTATCTGGAGGAAAATCTAGGTCCAGGAAACATTTTGTTTACACCAGTATAATCTCACTTAATTTTGGAATATTGCATTATAAACAATTTGAACAGGCAGAACGTAAATATCAGTTTTCTGCATCAAAGCGGTTTTGTGTGTGTTCTTATTTTTTAGCACAAACTATATCCGCACACCCTATAATACAGCAAAATGCTGTGTAGGCATTTTGCATACATTTGTGTACTTTTTTGGAATTTCATGTAATTTCTGCTAATTTAACCTCTTAACTTTTAAGAAGAAATATAGACCATCTCTTGAAGTGTAAGCCGATCACACGGGAGAGACAAAATATAACCAACACAAATAAATGTAAAATAAAAACATATTGAATAGTGAGTCAGTTTAGGTGCATGACGAGGTAATTCAGCCATAATCTGCTAATTGTGTAGCATTTGAGGAGATGTAGAGTGAATGACTGAATTTTAACATGCGCACTTACTACTTATCATGTGAAAACGTACAATGGGCAGATTTACGGATTAAAAAATCATTCTGGATTGGACCCCATAATGATTGGCCAAAGCAGACCACATTGGCTGGATGTGACACTCACATTTGAGATGTTCCTTATCAGTTTACCCCTACAGCTCGCTGCATTTCCAAAGCTGTAGTTAGATTACATTTGTATGCACCTGTGCCTATCATTGCTGAAACAGAAGGAAAAGCAGGGAGAGATGAGGGAAGAGAGAAGAGAGACCGAGTGATCCAGTACCATAACTGCAGGATTTCCACCAGTGGTTGCATAGGTGGCTATTAACCAGTGCTCGGTTTGAAAAAGAAGTGCTGGTGCCCAAAGTTTGTCTCAGATGCCCGCAGCCAGACTTGGCAGATGTTGGGAGTGCTAAATACCATAGTCTATTTTCCACACCATGCCTCTTTCTTCCACCACCATACAGTGGGAGACATCCATTACAATGCGGTCTATACACCTTGATACATTTACAACGTGGCCATTACAAAGCAAGTTTGTACAATGACTTGCGCTGGATGGTGCTATACACTAAGGCATAGGTCTTCAAACTGTGGGGCGCGGCCCCCTGGGGGGGGGCGCAGCATCCCTCCAGGGGGGGCGCGCACTTCACCTTCGATTGTTACTTTCAGTCGCCAGTCCTGTATCTCAGCCCGGGCCGCTGCAGCTCCAGCTGCTGGGGGCTCGGCTGAGAGTGTCTGGAGTCACAGGTCTTTAAAGGCCAGAGGCGCAACGATTTTGGAGGTGGTGGGGAGTGGAAGGGGGCTAATTCTTCCAGCAATAAGAAGAGTGGAAATGCAGGGGCTCTAAGAAGGGGTGAAAAACACAAAGCCTCTGTAACGCGTAAATGGTCTTTTAAAGACCTGTGAAGTACTCGGGTGCGGCTGGCAGCTCCAAAACTGTCTGTGTGTGTGAAACTGTCTCAGCCAGGGCTGACACACACTACGGGTGGGTTTGGGGGCCAGGGGGGTAAGGGCGCTGAAGCCCTTTGAGTCCTATGGGCGTTGCGCACCTGATGTGAAGGTAATTGTATCCCCAGGTCTTAGTCAGAAGCCCAGTGGTCGAAGTGGGCAAGATCGGAAGGGCACAGCGTGCCCCTACTTCTTCAATTCCTAGGATTCTGTTCCCCTACCTTTCTATTCTGAAAATGCGTCCCAGGACAAGAAATCACCATCGCCTTTAAATAAAGCTCAGCCTTTCCTGGCGTTCGAGGGCGGGCGGCAGAGAAGTAACAGGACTCTGTCTTTTCCTTCTTGCTCAGAGAAGAAAAATACAGTGTCCACTTCTGCTCTGCAGCTTCAGCTGCCCCCCCCCCACACTCTTTCATTCTTCCCTCTCTTTCTGTCTAGCCGTTCTTCTCTTACTGAAAGCGTGACTTCAAGATTGGGTTCTCACTTTCTTTCCTCTCCTTTCTTTTATTTGCTCCTCTGTGAAATGGATCCAAAAAAGAAAAACACTTTTGCTGGAAATGTCGTATTTTTCCAACATTTTAATTCCAAAGTGCAGCATCAGGAATAAAAGGTTAAAATATGAAAAATAACTAAATAAAGTAGGACAGAGTGGTAGCAAACTGGCCAGATTGATTTTATTCACACCCAAGCACATTAGTGCCACTTATACAGAGTTTGCCAGTGAAGCGCTATTTTTGTTTTCTTGTCTTTGTTTTCTCTGGACTTGCAACTAGTGCACCAATCCTGGAGGTACTGCAAAGTGTGGATCGGAAAACAAAATGTGTACTGCAGCTCTGGGTCCAGGGATGTGGTCTTTTTACCATACTGCTTACGTTTTGTAAGGATATAAGCAATGGACATTGACATGGGTCCATTCAGGGCCCTGTAGTCTTGTCTTTAACTTTTGAGGCAAAAGAACTCACTGATTTCTGAATAGTGAGTGTAAAAGCGTTAAGGTAACCATGTTGTTCCTGCTTAAATTTCACATGGCTTGCTAAATTTTGCATTCCCTTTGAGTGTTTGCTTTTTCCAGGATGTTGTTAATTTTTTTGTAGGCCGCATATTGCTCTTGTCTATTGTGTCATTTAAATTGAGCCTCATCCAGGTGTTTATAGTTGACAGCAATTGGGTTGTAGTTGAAGGCAGTGTGAGCTTTTCTCAGTGGGGCAGTATGGTGTTCAGTGGGGGAGAGGATGTGGCACTATGACCAGAGCTGCTGAATTTGGAACTGGGGAACCCGGTTCGGCCTTAATAACCATCCCACCAGATGACTCTCCAGAGGGAGCACAATCCCATGCTAGACCTTAGAAGGCCCCGCAAGGCCTTAGCAGCCCTGGTGTCTTAGCACCAGCAGGTGAACCCTAGCACTGGCAAGTCTGGGTTAACCTTCAAGGTTTGTCCACCACAATCCATACTGTTCACCTCCAGTCTTGCGGGCAGGCCTATGAAGCAGCACACCCAAGAACAACAGTGACTCTGTCACTGAGGTCACAGGACCCTTGAGAAGGGCCAGCGCTAGGGTCCTGATCTTTGGGTGGAGGCATTATGTTTGCAAGTATATTAAGGTTTTAAAAGTGCTTGCTGCCTCCTTCCTGGCCTCCAGCAATTTTCGGCAACAATAAAAATGTCATGATGACTCTGGTGTTTAATGTTCTTCCTAGAGAGAGATCAGAGTTTTGTCTAGTGGAAGTTTTGACTCACAGATAGGTAGCACAGAGGGTTAATGTGCCTGCTGCAAAGAACATGTACCATGCAGATCACAAAGTGCACATAATGTAAATAGGTCAGTGAGCTACTGCTTTTGTCAGAGAAATCCTTTTGTTGCTTGCAGTTTATAAGTTAAAATCCTAATATAGAACAGTGCGCTATTAACTGTCATCTAAGAGCTGCATATAAACTGCAAGATATAAATTAGAGCATTGTGTTTTTTCCCCCAGTCTTTGGATATCCCAATGTTGCAAAAAGTGTTCTTTTGGACAGAAATCAATTCTGATTATTAAAGAGAACCCCCAACCACTGTATTACGTTTTTAATTCTTAGCTTGTGTTTCTCCAGACCAATCACTATTAACCTATATGGCCTACTAGTATGGTTGTCATGTGACTCCTACAACTTGTAGTCCTTAGTCTTATGTAACATTTTCTATACAGTGATTTACACACATATTGATTGTCTCTGAGTAATGTGTGGGATGTAAACTGCTCTGACACCCTACACTGGTATGAGCAGCGCTGTAAATCAAGTTAAATGCATCAGAGAGAGTGTGGTTATGGAGACTTGAGGGGCACTGTTAAAGGGTGGTAGTGAGGGAATCCATGGCAGAGGTGGTCATTTGGGGGCAATAACAAACATTAATGCACAGGGCACCACCAGTGCTAAGGCCGGAGCTGCCCTTGAGGCCAGTCTGCCTCACCCATAGGTACCTCCATTGGCCTTGTTTCAGAAGTAGTAGCTGGAACTCACCAGGGATTGGCAATGCAGAATTTGCACGCACACCAAACTAAGTTCACAAACTTCACAGTCTCTCTGCTTCATTCACAAGCACTTTTAACATGTACTGCTTGCTGTGGGGCCACTGGAATTAATTCTGCAGCAAAGGAGGACAAAATTATGCCGCAGTGTTGACTAAATTATGCATTTAAAAAAAGGCTGCAGCGTAATGCAGTATATTTTCTGACACTTTATTTTTTGACATGTGTACACATGCTAACAGTCTTTGGAAAGATGTTGCCTTATTAGTACCAGTGTAACATACAAATGCAACAGTGAGAAAGGTGATCAGTCAACATTTGCAACAAGCCATCTACTCCGCAGCAAAACATGTCACATTTTTTATTAACTTTTGATACGTTTGAGCTATAAACAATTTATTAGTTTAAATGGTCAGATCATGCAGCAGATCTTTCATTATGAGGCAAATATGGCAGAGCCATAATTATATAGAAAACTTGCAAACAAGGATATTTTGCCATTTATGTTTGAACTGCTGTTGTGGAAAAAGGGAGAAGTGCTGATGACAAACTCCATGGCTCGGCGACAAATAGCTTGTGCTTCCACATTTTCTCGTATTTGGGACATTCTGTGATTAGAAGCATATCCCACTTTGTGAATGTGTTTTAATGTCAATAACTCATTATAACCTTAAATAATCATGTGTATCCATTGGTTGATTAAACTGGGCAGTGAAATGCCTAACAAATATTAAAAATTGGGATGTTTGCGCATTCTGGCCACACCTCCGGCTCCGCCCACTGATCCAATCCTTGGGTTATTCTCGCCCTCTGATTCTCCGCCCACAGTTCCCCTACTTTTTTCCCCCCACTTCGACCACTGCAAAAGCCCCTTTATGGGCGGCATCCCTTCTCTGGTCAAAATACACCACTGGGCCCAGCAGCTACCTCATCCCTCTGGTCTTCACAACTGCAACTTGTCAACAGAGTATGCCTTTGTTCCGTCTTTCTCTTAACTCTGATCCACACTTTGGGGATCCGCCTGCACCCACAGGGTGTGTCCGAACTGAGACCCTTTGCAAGTCAAAACTGGTCAGACGGGAGGTCCTGTATGTTTTTTAAGGCCTTTGACATGGCTGCCGCCACCGATTCAGGTACTGCCAAATCACACATGATAAAATCAGTGTCCATAACATATCTTACTGTTGTGTCCTGCCTCACGTACCCATGCTCCTCAGCTATGTCTGTGTGGAGGTGAGTGTTGAAACATTGCAGGGAGGGCAGAGATTGAAATGGGACAGCTCACAGGGGAGACTGCCCACTGGAGCTCTCCTCGATCCATGTGACATCTAAATCCGGAAGCGTGTCTTTCTGCTGCAACATTTGCTGAAGCGAGCAGTGTTAGGGTCAGCCCTGGCTGGGAGTCTTTGCCCCCCCCACCTCCCCGAAGTTCAGGTCTAGTTGCGCCCCATGTTGCTTCCCACGTCGGAAGTACGTTTCACTGCAAGGAGTTTACAAGGGCTGTAACCTTTCTGAAGTTTCCATTCTCTGGCAGGTAAGAGTGAAGAGCTTTTTGTATTATTTTTTTAAAGCCTCGCTCCTTTCCCCTTCGTCCCAATACTAGTGGGAACGGTGGATGTTTCAAGGAGGAGCGGATTTGGCATTAATGCCATAGGTGCTGACTTTGGTTCTGGGGACCTGGGTTCGAGTCCTGGTATCGGCTCAACATCTTGTGATCCTGGGCAAAATCACTTAATTTACCAGTGACTTACGAAAAAAGAATTTGACCTTGATTAAAGTCACTGGTGCTTGTTTAACATGTTCCAATCCCTAGAGCGGAGTCCACAAGCCTAATATAACAAATATTGTCAAGTATGCCTACCATCTGTCCTCGCTTCTTTCATAGACCAAATTTAAATGTTTTCTTGTGCAGTTATTTCTGAAGCTTTGGAAGGCGATCTTCCTTATAAGCCAACTATGCTAACAAATTGACTCTTGATGCTGCTAGAGAATAAAGATGTATATATCCTTTTGAATCACTTATATCACATGTGTATGATGTAAATGTCCCCTAGGCCTTCTTGGAAAACTGTGGCTGGCCTCCTACTGACATGGCAACACCTGGCCATACTCCACATAATCATGGATTTTTTAATTCTGTCAGAAAGCATGTTTTGTGGAACTTCTTTTTCTGATATCTTGTATAGGGGCAAGGATGTGGCGCAACAGCCAGAGCTGATGACTGTGGAGCTGGGGAGCCAGGTTAAATTCTTGATGTCTGCTCAACATCCTGTGATTCTGGGCAAATCACTAAATCTCCCTGTGCTTACAAAAAATGAATGTGTGCTTGTGTAATGTAAAAGATGCTCCTGCAAACATGACATGACCCAATACATTTGGGTCATGTTCACGCTATATAAAACTGAAAAAAATATATTACAACATTTTGTGAGCACTCCCGTTTCCAGTCACTGCTCAAGACTGGAAGTGGAGCACAACCTAAGGATGGCAGAATCAAGAATCCATCCACACATTGTCTCTGTGGAGAAAAACATGCCCTCTCACACCTGAGTTTTGGGAGTGTTTTTGCTAATCTATCCTAAATTTTGTGTTTTATGTGAAAAATAAAGCACCAATGAAATTTTTTGTGCTAATTGTTTTCTTTTTATTTGAATAAGCACATGTACTACAAAAACTTCAGTTTACTAAACACTCTTACTTTATTTATTATTTGCCCTATACAACCTGGGCTCTGCAGGAGGGAATGGCCATCAATGATGCAGAGTACCAGCTTCTAGAACTTTTTTATCAGGTGGTGGTGGGGGGGCTAGACGTGTAAAAAGGTTTAGATGGGGGGCTCGGCCAACAAAAGTTTGAAGACCTCTGCACTAAGGAATAGTATGATTTACTATTTCAACACCTTCCCTACTGTTACTTAGGCTGGAGTGGGAATAGTAAATCATACTATTCCTAAGTCCAGCATCTCTAGCACAAGTCGTTGTAATGACTTGCGATGTAATGACTGCGTTGTAAATGTATCTCGTTGTAAAGACCGCGTTGTAATATCATACATTCCCATACAGTGCCTGTTCCATTATTCCACTCTTTCAAATCATTTTCCCTCAGGTAGAAAAATAGAATGGAAAGAAAGGAAGTACCAGTGAATGAGAGTAAATGAGAGTTACGCAGAGAGAATATGAAAATAAGTCAGGAAAGAAGTAGTGTCACAGCTGCCTTAGGAAATCTTTGAAATTCTTTACAGGAAGCAGAAGAGCACAAAAAACCCTTATCAAGAGATTGTCATTTAAGAATGAAAAAATTTAATTTACTCGCATTCAAAAAGGTTTATGTACATTATTTACATTCTATACAAAGCACAAGCAATCATCCATCTACTGTACACAATATGCCAATCAAACCAGTTGTCTTAAATATAATTGTACATTAACAACACAGATTTTAATAACCCTGTACATATTTGTATTGCACATACATTTCAAGAGAGAAACATATACATTGATGTACACATGCAACTACAAACACAACTCAGTGTGTTCTTATGAAACCCTTGAAATTATGCAGCTAGTTCAAAATAGTATATTTATAATCTGGTAAGATGTTGTATGTGTGAGAAGCTACCTAAATTTAGATTCTGGAGTCCTCGTGCCTTGAGTGTAATAGTGTAATAATTGTAATATTTCACCAATATTTTCAAAGTGAGCTTACTTAGAAAAACCATAATTTAGTGTTGATATTTGCATATGAGTCCTTTTAAAACGATAAATCATTCAATGCCCTTTATGTTGACAGGATAGCAGCAACAGTCCTGCACCAAAGTAAAGAAAGTGCAATTTTTTTGGGAAAACTTATTTATGAATCGAGGTAGGTCCCTGGGGAAAGATATGTTTTTATTTATTTGATAGTTTTGGATAGCACTGGTTACTGCTTATGGGTTGCTTGAGATGACTTAGACTTTACTAGATATATTCAGAATTGATGAGTCTCATTAAGTAGCATATTTTAGCATTTGGCTGCAACTCGAAGTAGGTAGCTTTGTTGGCCAATACTAGACATGGAGCTAAAGTGTTTTTTTTCATTTATAACTAAGGAGTAAACCTGACATTCACACAAGCCACGTATATATATATACGTATATATATATATATACGTATATATATATATATTCACTGAAAAAACCATGGGTTTCACACACGTTATAGTTAGGAATTAGCATTTAAAAAACCTTGCAAATTCACTGAAAAAACCATAGGTTTCACACATGTTATAGTTAGCTGTACATTTCACTCGTAAAAAACCAATGAAATTCCCCCGTTATAGTTAGTGCAGGCAACTATAACTCACGCGACCGCAATCCTCTGCTGATGATGTCAGATATTACATCACTGATGACATATGTGTGTTTATAAAAAATAAATATTTGTAATATATGTATAGCTAAAGATACAGTATTAGCATCAACAGAGGATTGCGGTCGCGTGAGTTATAGTTGCCTGCACTAACTATAACGGGGGAATTTCATTGTTTTTTTACGAGTGAAATGTACAGCTAACTATAACATGTGTGAAACCTATGGTTTTTTCAGTGAATTTGCAAGGTTTTTTAAATGCTAATTCCTAACTATAACGTGTGTGAAACCCATGGTTTTTTCAGTGAATTTCTACGTTTTTTTAAATGCAAATTTTTTTGGGAGATTTTTTGTAAACCTATGTATAAAATAATATATGTACTATATCCTGCATTATGGAAAGGTTTTTTTTTGTTGCATTTTTTCCGTGCGCGTACGGTAAGCTGACGGTACGCGCTCCGTACGTCATAAGTACGGTGCGCGTACGTAATAGGATACGCGTACGGTAATCTGACGCTACGCGCTCCGCACGTCATAAGTACAGCGCGCTTACGTGATACGTGCGTGACGTACGCGTACACACTGAAGCAACGTCGCGGTTACGCAGGGGCGTGTAATGCGCATGCGCGAGTGCATCTTACGTACGCGCTCCGTAAGCGTCACGTTTGCGCATGCGTACTTGTTTACGAGCGCGTACCGTAAGTTTACGGAGCGCGCACGGTAGGTCATGTGATCCACAAAGAACACTTTTCATTGGTTGAAATTACTTTCAGTCCCAGAAACTTCCCACACCACACCCATTCCCCTCATTACTGCTTGAAAGAACACTTTTTATTGGTTGAAACTACTTTCAGTTCCAGAAACTTCCCAAACCACACCCATTCCCCTCATTACTGCTTGTGATTCTCTAGGAGCAGGAGCTGAATTGTCTTTGGGATACAATGGCAGAACAGCAGACCTCTTCTGAGAGTGAGGCTAGCAGCACCACCATCATCCAGAGAAGGAGGAAACAGAAGAATTCTTTTGTATGGGAGTATTTTACTTTTCCAGAGGGGGAGAAAAAGGTCAATGCTCCACTGGTCACTTGCTCACTTTGTGACCGTGTTTTATCAAGAAGAAATCCTAGGAAAAAGTATTCCTTTGGAAATCACTCTATGATGAGACACCTTAGGGATAAACATCCCAGGACCTTTGCTCGACATACTGGAGAAAACTCTTCAGTAAGTCACCAGAGCCCAGCCTCAGAAGCTCAGCCGAGTACATCATCGGCAGCTCAGCTGAGCCCTTCCTCTGAGGTGGGAGCATCACCTTTTTCTGCTCCTCTGGACGTTAACCCTCGATTTGGCAGGGTTGTAATGAGGTGTATAACGTGTTCTGGTCTTATTGTTTTTGGGGAGACCAGTGTTCCCCTTATTAACAATAAGATAGACCAGCACGTTTGTAGACGCTCATAATATTCCCATTCTTTCTTTCCTCCATCCCTCTATGAACCCAACGGCTCTTTTAAGAGCCAACCTTACCTCACAATTTTTTTAATTTTTTTTTAAGCTTTCCTTTTTGAAATTTTTTTTTTACCGTGCACGCACGGTACGCGTAATTACGCGAATTTCGCGGAATTTCTCCGTTTACGCCGTGCGCGTACGCTGCGCGCATTCGGCGATTTTTTAAAAAAAAATTTAACTTTTTTTTTTGCCCTTGGGGGTCCTTCTGAGACCCCCTGACAAAGGCTAGGGGGTCAGGAACTGTCCAGCCTGCCCCCTTTTCACGTTATCCACCTTTGTTTTACACCCCCTCAGACTGCGAGAGACAAAATGGCGGCCGACACTTCCTGATTTCGACCGATTCGAATGTTTACTTTGATCTAACAACCAATCAGAATCGCGCTCGCGCACGGCACCGTGCGCGTACGGTAAGCTTACGGTAAGTGCACGGAGTGCGCTCACAGATATATATATTGATTTAAATGCTATTTTCTCAGGAAATACTGAACAGATTTACACAAGACCTGCAAAAGGCACATCCCTGACCTGAGGACTACCTCTCTGCCAAATTTCACATAATTCTGTTCAGCCGTTCGGGCTGTAGCTGTGTCTAAAGGTCCTATGGAAAAATGCATGGGGAAAACGCGTTTTGGGACCCCCCTTTTTTCTCAGCCCCCGCTTGACGAATCACCCCGAAACTTTCAGGGTAGGAGCGGAGCGTAGCGCCCCATTAGTTTTGAAAAATTCGCCAGGATTCGTCAACCGACGCCAAAGTTATTCCAAATAGAATGTTGCGGATTTCCTATGGAAACACGGTCCTAACTATAACTATCTACTGGCGACCGCCAGTAGATAATATATATATATGTACCTGCAGGTTTCTTTGCTACTCTTATTTTCAGGAAGAATTAGCATGGTGTCGATGACTGGCGCAGAGCAGACAGAAAGGGGACATGTTATGTCTTGCTACAAAGGGGTCTCCAACTGCACGTAATGTGTTCATCTAACTATGCTGCAGTGGACATAACTTATAGGTAAGCAGCAATATGAGGACCCTGTGTGCTCACTGTGGTTATGTTCACAGCTTTGCTTTCTCCCACTCTTCCTTTTTCTCAACACATTTCTAACTTTACATCTGCCTGTTGCTTTTTTTGTCTTGCGTTTCGTCTTAGGTCTGACACAGGCAAAAACCTTTTGATTTTTCGAAAAATAGAAGTACGATATAATTGATTTCAGGGGCTTTCTTTTCATTCAAATTTTCTTCCACTGACTGCAGCATATAGCATGGGGCAATAGGTCAGACCACTTCAGCCGATTGCTAACTACACTATGAGTGACGGCATTCTACCCTTTCACAAGTAGCACATCCGCACACAAAGTAGTTCTCTTCAGTGCCAATGACTACCACGCTGATGTATGGATTTTGAGACTGGAAAAAAATGCTTTTACTACCCAATTTGTTTTGATTGATGAGGGCTATTGCTTTCCCAACAACAAAGCTATGCATACAAATGACAAAATAAAGGAAGCATTGACTAACCCAAAAGGCTAGCAGCCTATGCAAGAACAATTGGCTTTGTCAGTGCATGTTATCCTTTTGTTTATTTCTAACTTCTCTTCATATCCCTCCATTACTTACTTTAATCTTCTCTCTTTTTTAACCCATTTTATCTTTCAGTTTTGCTCTCTTTTATCATTGCTCTCTTCCTACACCTTTTTTCTTATTCCCTCTGCACTTATTATACTCTATTAACATTGAAACTTCTTTCTCACACAGGCTGACTTGCCTCTGCCTTTCTCCATTATGTCTTCCTCTTCATTAGGTTCTAGGGTGCAAGGCAGACTTGTCATCAGTGCTTTAAATGGGCCGGTACTCACAGGTACTGAGTACCGGCACTTCTTATTTTTGTCACTCTGAGTACCGGCACTTCTCTACTGCCGAGGAGGGTACCGGTACTTATGAAAGGATAGGTGCATTGACTGCTAGGGCTGGTAGCTTGTCTATGACAGTTAAAACATTTCTGTAGCTGTGAGCCGAGCCCCGCTGAACTATTCAGTGTGGGCTCATTTGCATGATGTGGGTGTTCACAATCATGCTGTGTTGTAAGGAATTGAGGCCCCACTCACTCATCACATTTGAAAGTACCTGCACTATTTTTTTCCCATTTAAAGCACTGCTTGTAATGTGTTGGTGGGGACTAGGAATTTTGGTGTGTACTTGCAGGACTGCAAGTGTTCTAGTTTTACCTGTGGCACATTTTTAATACCCTGTCTGATCTCTCCCCTAGACTCTGCTTTTGCGATATTTCATCAGAAAATTCCCTCTTCTGTATATGATTTGCTTATTCGCCGGACTCACACCCCAGTCCCTTTTACCTCGCTGTTCCACCTAAACATTTCAACACATGTGCCACATGGAGTCATAGTGTCAGCTCTGCGTACAGTAGAAAAAAGCTGTGACAATTCTCAGCAATCTATCTTAGTGCAGGGGATTGAGGTAAACAGACCAACCAATGCACGTAAAATACTTATTGCCAAATTGAATAATTGAGAATGGACACATCAGCCACTAGCCAATGCGCCTAGTCCTTGTGCAAGGTCATAGAAAAATATTCACCTTCTAATAGCTAAAGAAATCCTATTCAAAGGAATTGACATCGCAATTGTTTCGAGATCCCAGCTAAATGTTTTCAGAGTGGAATTTTGACAGGCCTATGGAATTAATCAGCATGTCGTGTCGCAGAATTTATCAATACTAGCTGCACTGTTCATCAGATTAGGTGTTAGGTTTGTCAACGATACAATATTGGAATATTGTATGCTAATTTACTGCAGACAGTTGTGTGGGGTTTACGGGAATAGTGGTCTTATTGGAAGGATGTCTGCTTCAGTACTATACAATGACAAGTGAGAGGTTTCAATATTGAGTGAAAAAATATGAATAACTACAGTATAGCGAGAATATTTAACAACTTAATGCAATCAAAACTCTGAGTCCCCCCTGTCACCTACTTGCCCCCAAACATTCCTGTCATATTCATGCAACATGTTTAGTCTAAACTGAATGTGGTTTGGGGGTTTCAAATATATGTCAAATAAATATATGGATTAAAAGTGTCAATGTGATCTTCGATGTAACATCCAAATGATCAATTCATGTGTGTGCAAGTCCAATTCTGATCAAATGTGCTTTTTGATTAAATCGTTGGGTCCTGTGTTCGCACACTCATGTCTGGAGTCCTTTGGCAAACTAGGAGCATATTGATCAAATTTACAGCATAACAGGGCAATGTTGTCAATAAGAAGTAAAAAGAAAGTAATTTGTTCTCCATGTGAAGACTGGTTTCTCCACAGACCTGTTTCTTGAGATATGCAGAAAGAGTTGAAGAGAAATATTGTGAGATCTTCTGAACCACGATACAGAGATGCTGTTGTATAGACAAACTGAAGAAGATTATTACCCTCAGATTGTTAAGAAAGCATCCCTTAAAATCCTGCTTCTAAAGGTACTTCGGAAAAGGAGCTCCATTATTTTGGCATCCTTGTAGAGAAACAATACAACACAATGTTTTTGTACTTTGTTGTGTAAACTAGTCAGGAAATTTATAAGGTAGCAGTGGTCGCCTCTGTAATCGGTTGGATCATCTGGAACTTGTTTACTCTTGAAACTGGAATGTCAGATGTACAGAATTTAGCAGATAATAAAACTTGCTCTAAAATAGCCCTTGATGTAATGCTTGTCATAGCACTGTAACTAACAAGTTATTGTTAACTAACAGCACTATTTTCTTTCAACCCTGAAGAAAGAAAAAGTGAATCGGGCCACTGCGTTTTCATATTGAGATCCGCATGTTGCACAAGAGCATTAAGGTAGATGTTTCCAAGTCAGCCTTAGAAGAAAGATCTTTTACGTCTTCGGGAAACCGACTCTAAAGGACATTGCCTTATGTCAATATTGGAGATATTGTTGCCACTCTCATGTCTGCTATTACATCTTCAAAGTGTGGACCTCTCTGTGCAATGTCCCGCCTGCCATTCCTTAGATGGGAACCAGTGTTGTTTTAACAATTTCTCTTAGAATCTTGTCTCAGCTGGCCCCTAGAAAGAAAACATAAATGCAATTAGTATACTTCCTTGTAGAGAGAAACAATCAATCTTCCTCATTCCCAAAATCACAATAGCTCTTGATGACTAACAGTTATATGTGTACTAATTAATTATTTGGGGGAAGTGCCCAAAACAAACATGCCAAACTGGGCAGATCTTCAAGTATATATGTTGCAAATATGTTGTACATATTCTAAATGTTCTAAAATTCAGGAGATGTGATATTTTTAACCTTTTTTAAGAAAGTATGAAACATTATTAATCTCCATCATCAAAAATACTGGGAGCAAATGCTGTTGGTGCCAGATTACAAATCACGGGTTCCGAGCAAATTACAATTAACCCCTGGTTTTTGCCATTGCAGTTTCTTCCAGATAATGCCTAGAGAAATTTGTGTGGCCAAATTAATACCCAAGTAGGGAACTATGCTTTACTGCTAGTTGCACACATTGTTATGACATGTTAGTCCACATTAAAAACTCATAGTCTGATGCCAATAATGTCTGATACTGTGGGTAATGGTATTTCCCCTGTGCATTTTTTTCACTCTATTTTTTCAATAAGACCAAAAGAGTATATTATTAGCTTTCTGTTCAGCAGTATTGGAGGGCATCACACCTTAATAATGTTGCCAAATAAATCATAATCTAAACCAAAATAAGCAAGTTTGAATTGACCACCTAAATAAAGGCTTCTTGTGTCATCTTCCTCCATGTGCTATCATATATCTGGTAGTTTCAGTAGGATTCTGCTGTTACAGCAGGGTGTATGGCTAGGGTTTTAGGACATATCCCTTTGAGTAAGTGGAATCGAGGTCGTAAAAGATTCACAAGTCAACGCTGGAACCTTAAACATTCAGTGGCAGACAATGAAGTATTTTTTAAGCATGTTGGTGGCTTGGGACATGCAAAACTCAGCCCCTTCAAGAATGATTTCTTTCAAGCTTCACCAAGTTGGTGCGTTTAATGGCCTCGTACTTAAGGTAGTGTTAGAAGATTCATGTAAATTGCGCAACAGGAAAGTAGTATTTTTGGTGGAAGAGAAAAATGGGAAACCTTGTAGCCTGGATAATTCTTCAGCAACATACATTTTTGGAGAAACGATTCTACCAACATTTTTTTAGGATGATTTGATTGTAGGTTTTGCTGTGTCAAGTCCACAAAATGTATACATTTTGTATTACTATATCAGTGAAATATAAATCAGCAGAGCCCTATTGGTACTGGCAATTGCTGCTATATTCTGAAGGGTTTTGAGTTTAACATTCTCTTTTCCCCAAATCCCTCTTAGCAGAGGATTATGATAATTTTGCGGCCTGTGATAACTCTTGATACAATATCTCTTCTTCTAGCATAAATGGGTGAGAGAAATAAATGTTAATTAGACGAAGCTGTCACTGCAATTGACTGTTTCTACCCAGACATCATAGAGCCAAATAATATACCTGTCTTCTTCACATTCTTTGTATGAGTGAATACATTACCAGCAAGATGAACCTTTTCATAAGACTCTTTGGCATTGGGAAGTTTCTGAATAGAAACTACACTAAGTAACTAATTTTTCTTGTGCAGTTAGAGCTGTTCATGCTTTATCCCCTTCTGTTAAAACTGACTGGATATATTCGACATTCATAGGTCACTGATCTACACCATTTGGGTTTGGTCTTGACAAGCAAGACATCACAATTTGGTAGGACTGGCCAGACAAGGAGGTTTAGCAGCTCAGATTTGCTGCTGTAGTCACTGGGTTTACAGGACAGATTTATGGAAGAGCTTTAATGTGGCTTTTGTTACTTTGATGTGAAAGCCTTGGATGAGGAAACTATATGAAGAAAAACTATCTCACTACTTACATATCTGGGTCTTGTGCGATTACTGTGTTAACTGAAATTGATGTAATGGTTGCCATTAAAGGTTAAACCACACAGAAGACTGACTAAGATCCCGGGGAAAACTGTACATCACTAGCTAAGCTCTGCATGAGAAGCAGCCTAGTTTAACCCTATATAATCTTTTGTATAACAGTGGGTAAGGCACGTTTTAGTGTCAGAAGGGACACAAGGTTCCTTGGAAGGAACCAATGCCAACTATTTCTCTACTTTGTGAAAGTACACATTCATACACGTGGATAAAAGGATCCTCACTCGTACATTAAATGAATATTTCAAGTTACAAATGGTTTCTTTGACCATATAGAAGAATAAAGCTGAAGGCTGTGTTCCATAAAAAAGTCAAGACATGCAAGGTGGTTTTAGACATATGGAGAGATTATGCCAAGGAATGCTCTGTCACACCATTGGTTATACCCTGGAAATGCTTACATCGTTGGACTGTTACCCTTTCGGACTAAAGTGACTGTTTAATTCCGATATGTAGAATATATGCATAGCTTGCAGTGAATATGAATATGCAGCTAATAATATGTTGCAAAAACTAATTATATGCAGATTATTGTTTGTCACATTCTAAAAAAGCAGCACTCTGGAATGTGCAGAATTATGCTGCACTGTTGCTTTTGTGTAATGAATTATTGCTGTGCAATAACACCTACTGCAATACATGTCTCCTTACTACTAATTTCCTTTTATGGTCTTAGAGAAACACATTTCAGAAGAGGTGAACAGCTATTTGTGTATTTTTTTTGTTTAAACAAGGATTGTAATTCTGGTGTGACACATCCTTTACAGTGCCCTCTGGCTTTGAAAGTAGACATTGGAGCATCACAACTCAACTGTAAGGGTAAATTATTGCAGATTATGTCAAGAAAATAAACTATGTATTTCTATACATGTATTGCAGGCTTCCGTGTAAGATACAAATAATAATACATTTGATGGCTAACAGAAAAATATTTTTTGGAGCTCTTTTGTTTTTTTAACACTGTATATGTATATGATAAAGCCTCGAAACCTGCCAATTGTCAGGTCACGAGACTGTGAGGTTTAGGAAGAGGCAAACATTGAAGAGACAGCACATAACAATGGAAATTACCCTGTTCGACACATAAACCTACACATTTCCCAGAGTAGGAGTTGCAGCCTGCGACACTAGAGGATATCTAGACACGCTTCGTGGTCAACGGTGCTTCTCACGCTGAGCTCACTTGTCTCGCAATAGTGGTTGCTGTGACTCCTTGCTACTCTAATTAGTTTTACCTGGCTTGACTCGCTCCCTCATTTTGTTGTTTTTTACCGTGGATGGTGAAGTCAGTTCCCTTGTTATCCTCACTCTAATCCTTTTGTTGAGATTGCCTTTCCCATCCAGTCACCTTCCTTCCGGGTGCTGCAGCGGTTTTTATCTTCAGCACCCATGCTGCTTTCAAGGGTGCACCGTGAGCTAGTTACAGCATACCATTTGCCTGCACCGAGTATGTCTCTGTCTATGGTATTTGTGTCTTATACTTCCCTTTGGTTTGCAGACCCATGTAGCAATTTGTGTTCTCTCACCCTTAGGAGGAGTCCTAACCTTTACCTTACTAAAGACACTGTGCCTGGCAATACAGGCCAGATCTTTCAAGAACTGACCTGCAGGATTGCCTTACTTTCTCTCTGCCCCCATTCCCTCGACCCTTTTCCTCTTAGCCTGGGTCTTCATTGCCATCTTTTACGAGGGAGTTGATTGGCGTCAACACATCATTCTTGTAATATCAATTACTTAATAGTAATGTACTCATGAATCAAAGTCTCAAAGCCCAGTAGGGATGAAAAAGAGCAAGAGGGCTTTAACCTCGATGAATCAACTTATAGTACTTATCTGTTATTAGGAGAAGATGCAGCGATAGGCATCCTGACCCAAAGGAAGGAGGGCCAGAAGATGGCATCCAGTAAGACCACACACGTGTTTATTGTTCAAGCAATGCCTTCGATACAGGAAGAGGAATTGTTGAGGGCATTTCCAAAACAACTCGCTTTGGGTGCGGGGCACTTTTTTAGGTTATGTGTCATGATGGCACAACAGTGTTCCACCCCAGTGTTTACAAATTGTAGAGTCACAGCCTGCACTGATTTCACTGCTCCTTCTTTCCTCTACACATTCATTTATGCAATGCCCTTCCCTGGCCATCTGCCTCTCCCTGGCTCCTTCACACACAGCTATGTGTGAGACTTCAACTTCACATGGTTAAAGTGCAAAGCTTGCCATATGTTTTTTTCAGGGAGATCTGGGACACCCTCAGGCTCCAGTTTTAATGGAACCATTGCACTGCGTGAGGGTCAGGCATGGTTTGCAAATATACTACAATTCCTGCTTCCATTGAGCAGTGCAGTGTTGGGATTACAGTAGGACCGATCTGGTATCCCATAATAGGCTTCCACTGTGATAAAAGAAGCATAGGAGTGGGGGTGGCTGATTTACATAGTTGCACCTGTCTGAGAATGACACATGGCTTGCATGAATACATAGATAGTGATCTACTGCCAATTTCTGCGAATAATGTATCGCCAAATGGGCTTCCTACTCTAAAAGCATACTTAAATTTATGAAAATGTTAAGTAGATATTGTGCACGTGCCAATGCAATATGTGCAAAGTTTGTAGCAAAGTTCTGGAACTAATAGGTCCGTACTTTTATCCCTGGTTAGGGCAACTTTTACAAGTGCGGTTCAGGTATAAAATATATGGCAGCCATACTATTACTACTTTTACTACTTAATTGCTGCTAATGGGTGCCACAGCTTCTTTCACAGGCTGTGGTGGAATACAGTGATTAAGTTATTGCACAATTCTCACAGTTGGGTCTTCAGTAAACCTTGAAAATACCTTGGATTTGTTCAAGTTGCACAATCAGGAAGAGCAAAGCATACATCGTGTTGTTGCATACATAAATGTTGTTGCAGTCCCATTTGTCCCTCTATTAGCTTTACCACTGGTGCTCAAAAAGGACTCAGAAAGGTCCATGGCTTCTCCTTACTCCCTTGTCACATCCATAATGACAGAAAGTCAAAGGCTATTAATAAACACAACTTCAATATAACAGGAGATGAATTATCTTCAAGAATGTTATAGCCAACATTTGCAACATTTAAAATTACTTTTTATATTCTTACCAGAAGTTGATACCTGATTGCATAGCGCTTAGTACTTTAAACACAGCATATATATGGGATGTGGCAGATTTTCCTGGGCCTTTGGGAGCAGGCCAATGTTAGAAATTGACCAGTAGTTTCTACTGCAGATGTGGATATTGCAAGATTTGATTTTGTTTGTAAAAGTTATGCAAAATCACCTGAAACTTCTTTGGGTTTGCTAGCTAATATTCCATGTAGAGTCTGAATACTAGTGCATACCTTGCATTCAAAATGTACATGAGATTCCAGCATAGATTTGGTTCGAAGGTAAAATGTCTTACAGCTCCAGTTTTATTGTTCTGTGATACATTTTGTGTTCAAGCCAGTTTCCAAAGGGTGAAAACTACCCAAAATTAAAATATCAAATTCCATAAAATGTGGGTAGTTCAAAATTGATGAGTTTTGCTTGTATAACCAGAATATCACCCACATCTAATTGATATTTCGGGGAACTAAGAAAATTCCTTGTGTGTGATCCATATATGCTTGCTTGGGCCAGGATCTGGCCCAGTATCAAGGAGCAATTAATGAAGAGGGTGAAAATTGCAGAATTTAAAAAAGACATCGCTTAACGTCAATTGAGAAATTGGGACTTCTCCTGCAGTTTGTGATGCTCAAATGTAAGCATTATATTCTGTAAGATAGATTAAGGTTTTCATGTATGGTGTTTATGAATTAAATCCTCCTTGCCCCTGTGCACTTTGGAATCAAAAGAAATGTGTAGCCTTGGCAAAACCCAATGCTTCTTCGAAGAGGCTACACTTTTATAGCCAGCTTCTTCATGGGGAAATGTTCACAATTAATTTGAATGACATGGTAAAAGAGGTTGTATCACTGGTCATGGATGGGAGGGCACAGCAATTGACTTCTCAGGAGACAGCCCTGGAGAAAGCTGTAGTTGACAAATGTGTGGGGGCATGAGGGTAGAAGTTGGACTCCAGGACTTTAGATAGGCCTATTGTGGATATGTAATTGCTTTAGACTGTAACTAGGGACTAGTAGGTGAGGTTTCTTTCGGAGGGAGGCTGGAAGAGAAATCTCTATCGATGACGATAAGAAGTCAATGACGAATGTGGTGATTTTCCACATTTTGTTTTCAAAAACAATTTTAGGCACATTTTCACTGGACACTCATTTAAGGTGTCTGAAAATTATACTAAACTATGGAAAGTTCAAAGCTAGTCAGTACAATATGAGGAATTTATTCTAAAACTCAAAACACGGCACCAAATCTTTCAACCACTAGTCATAGGGAAGGAAAATAACTATTATGCTCATGACAAATAATTCTATAGGTCTGTTCCTTTCAAGGTCATTCAAATCAGACATCTATGAAGCAGTAAATGGATGACTGGATATGCTAGTACCAAATTCTAATTAAGGGTTATCACTAGTTGCAAAATGAAGACCATTAACAATGACTTATGCACCATAAATAGAAAAGTGAAAACTTACTGCGTGTTCCCTACTGCGGAGGTTTCCATTTTGGAATTCAGCCACGCTATCATACATATTTGTGCCTTTCTCCTGTTGTAAAAAAGAAATAGCATTTCTTTTAGCAAAGTATCTACCTCTTACATTTATTAGCAGTTTTCATTCAGAGATCATCCCAAAATTCTTTAAAAATACATTTTCAAAATGCTTATTATCTTTATTATTCTATGTACATTGTTGTGAGACAAAGAAGATGAGAGCTGCTACTTGCCATCTGAGCGGGCCTAGCGGGATGGATGGACTTAATCCAAAATGAAGGGTCCAACCTTAATAATTATCATTAATCATTCAGGAGAAGTTGGTTTTCTACAACTTGTGAGACTCAGAAATAAAATTATGTACCAGCATCCTCGGAAAATGAAACGGTGTGCTCCCAAAGAATTAGCTTACTAAAGAAGTATTGCATAACAGTTAAAAGGCTTTCCCTCAAATTTCTTTGGGACATTCATTAGAGCAATGGAAAAATGATTTCAAGGGAGCTCTCAGTGTTGGTTTGGTTGTTGTTATTGCTGTTGGAAAAGCAAAGTGATTTATGCTCATCTTCACATGATGTCAGCTATGTTAAGGGCCTCATTATGAGTACCCTGAATTTTGGTCCACAATAAAGGAGTTAATGATAGCCAGAGCATCCTTTTTTTTTTTTGATTTTGACAGAAATTTTCAGTGCAACACAGCTGTTCGCCCACAACCCGGAGGCCGGCAGCATACAATCCATTATCAGCATTACCCTCAAGACACGGCTTGTATGCCTACAACCCGGCGGGCCGGCAGCGATGTATCGATCACAGGTTACAACATATACTATGTTCACTCGACAGCACCTTGCAACGTATGACGCAAATTTGTGCTTACATATATCTTGCAAAACAACAGCCCCCCATCCCTTCTGCCTTACCCAAAATGTCTGTAATGTCACACCGCATGTCTCTTGGTGTATGTGGTTGTCATGGTCAGACACGCCCCACACTCCCCTCTATGGCTCTGGTCTCGAACTACTCTCCCCTTGCGTCCCTTCACTTGGTACTGCAACCCTAGAAATGTATCAATGACCCTATTTTTAAAGCCACCCCACCCACGCTCCACCGCTTAACCCCTTTGAAGGTCTGAGCCTCCAGCGTTTAACCAGGCCACAAATGGTTTCCAAATGTCTGTCGGCCTGGATCTGCTAGGCATTAATTCCCAATAGTGTGACAGTTGGTCTTTACAGTATGCCGCACTATTCACCCACGCCGCTTTTGTAGGTGGCCGCTGCTTCTTCCAATGGATTGCCACCTGCCTCTTAGCCAGCAGCAACAGCATAGCCGTGAGCTTTCAAGAGCTCTTTGGGACATCAAAAACAAAACCCAGACTCACCGTCAGTTGAGTGGCCTGAAACTGATGCTTCGTGATTTGACGAATGTACCCCACTACCTCCACCCAAAACTTCTCTATCGGTCCACACGCCCATGCCAAGTGTGAAAATGTGGCGTCAGGGGCCCCGCATCTGCAACATCTCGTGTCCAGATGTATGCCCATGCGATACAGCTGGGAGGGCGTTCGATATAGCCTATGTAAAAAGTTGAAGTGGATTAGGCGCAGCCTGTAATTGGGTGAGAGTTGTTCCAATTGCGAGCAGCTTTATTGCCATTGCTTATCCGTGATGACAATATTCAAATCTCTCTCCCACTCTGCCCTGGCCGTCCATACCGTGACCGGTGATTCTTGTTGTGTTATACTATAGATACGCGTAATCAACTTACGAGGAGAAGGGTTAGACAGCACATTTTCTAACGCAGGTACTGCAGGAGGCACCTGTGGGAAGGACACATCTCTAGCACACCAAGCTGCCCTAATCTGATAGTATAAGAGCGTGTCTGATCCAGTCGGTGTTTGAGAATTGCACATCTGCTGTAATGTCAGGAATGTATCATCTGTAAAGAGATTCCTACCCTTCACCAATGCATGCACCGTGGCTCTTCATGTGACTGCTTTATCCATTAGTGGAGTTAGCAACGGGTTACCCCCCAGTGGCATGGACGGTGCGTATAGCTCCTCCAGATGAACCCTCTTAGCAATCCCTTTCCATGCCCATCTCATGGTTTCAACCGTGTCAATTTCTAATTGGGGCCTTTTATAAGGCTGGTAGATCGCGGTATTCAACGGAATGGGAGCAACACTGTCCATCTCTACCGCCACGTGGGGCTGAAAGAGTGTAGGATGCTGCCAGAAATGCAAATATTGTGCCTGAACACTATAGGCATAAAGTTCGAAATCAAGATCCCCTAAGCCTCCCTGGGCAAAAGGCAGTGTCAGCAGCTTCCAGGACACTCTGGGCTGCTTGCCTGCCCATACCAAGTCTAGGATATGAGATCGCAGTTTCCGAAAAAAATGTGTATTAAGCGGCATTGGAATATTGACAAACAGGTATAGGAGCTTGGGTAGTATCACCATTTTTACAATGGCTATTCGACCCATCAAGTACAGCGGTAAATGTCTCCATTTCTGTACTTTGCATTCAAGCCAGTCCACCACTGTTGCGTAGTTTGCCAGCCATATCTCATGCACCGATCTACTCGCCCATATTCCTAAATATCTGACTAACCCACTTGCCCACTGTATGGGATATTCTGTGTCTACCTGAGTGTTGTTATCGGTGAGCGGAAAGATCATGGATTTAGACCAGTTTACCTGTATGCTCGTAAGCCCTCCATATCGCACGATCTCTCTCATTACTGCCACAAAATTGTCCCTGGGGTTTGTAAGATAGATTATCATGTCATCGGCATACATTGAGATCAACAGTCCTCTGGACGTGAGTCCAATACTCCTTTGTGTATGATGCTGGCGGAGCCGGGCAGCCAATGGTTCCGTTGCGATGGCAAATAACAGTGGCGACAGTGGACAGCCCTGTCTTGTCCCCTTAGTTATGGCAAAAGACTCCGATACCTGCCCGTTTTTCCTGACCCATGCCATAGGCTTTGTGTATAGCAACTGAATTTGTTTGAGAAATAGGGGGCTGTCCCCCATACGGGGCAGCAGCACAAAGAGGAATTTCCACTCCAACGAATCGAATGCCTTTGTGGCGTCTAGCAGTGCAGCAATTGCTTGTACATGGGGGGGCCAGATAGTGCAGGACCCCAAACAATGTACGTAGATTATGTGCAGTTGAACGGCCTGGGATGAAACCAGACTGGTCTGGCAATGCTATCTGCGGCAGCATTGGTTGCAGCCTGTTAGCAATGAGTTTGGCATAAATCTTAGCGTCCAAATTAATTAGGGAAAGTGGGCGATACGAGTCTGGCACAGCGGGGTCCTTGTCAGGTTTCAGCAGGGCGACTATAGTGGCCTCTCTCAGCATGGGGGGCAGGATGCCCATCTCCATAGCCTCGAGGTATACCTGTAAGAGTCGAGGTGCCAGTATATCAGAGTATTCTTTATAAAAGGCCGCTGTGAGGCCGTCCGCCCCAGAGCCTTCCCCGCCGGCATACTGCTTATTACTTGCCTAATGTCTTCCACCGTAATGGGGAGCTCCATGTATTGCCTGGCACTGTCGCTAAACCATGCCAATGCCATGGTATCCAGGTAGTCCACTATTTCAGACTGCGGCGGGTCAAACTTGGAGGTGTATAATGTTTCGTAATAACGGGACATTGGGTTTAGAATTTCTGGCGGTGTTCTAACCAGCTCCCCATCCTCCGTAAGCATTTCAGTAATATAATCTGCTCCCCTTGGTGGCCTGAGCATGCCCACTAGTGTTTTCCCAGCTCTTTCCCCCTCTCCATAGCGCCGTGCCTGAGCATTTTTATATAAATACACCGTTTCTCTCTCCCCCTCTACCTGAAACTGCGACATCTTAGTCTGGATCTGCACCATAACTCTCCAATCTCACGCTCCAGTCTCTGCAAAGTGGAGCGTATAGCTCTCAGGACCCCTGTTTTAAGTGCTATGCAATCTCCCCGAATCACAGCTTTAATGCTTCCCATAACGTACCAGGTGAGTCCACCTATCCCTCATTAAGTGTGAAGTAGTCTTCAATTTTCCCCCGTATCTCTACCCTAAAAACTTGATCTTGCAATGCCCCTGAGGGAAATCTCCAGCTGAACGGAGAGATGTATGGAGCGGGCACTTTAATTGTCAGCTGGGCTGGTGCGTGGTCCGATAGTGTACGTGGGTGGTGTGCAGCATCGGTCACCCAGGTGTGCATATCTCTAGAGATCAGCCAAAAATCCAGCCTTGACCAAGCGCTGCAGTGGTGTGTCACACATGTGCCCTCTCTAAGAGTAGGGTGTAGCGCTCTCCAGGAGCCTACTAGGTGTAAGTCAAATATAATCTCCTGCAGCATTGCAGTTGCCCTCGGGTGGTGTTCACGTGATGCCCCCTGCCTGTCTGCCACGTCTGAGAGTACCGCATTGAAATCACCACCCCAGATGATTGCAGGGCTATTCAATGCCTGCACCGTTTGTCCAATGTGTCGAAAGAAATCAGGGTCATCTATGTTAGGGCCATATGTATTAATTATCACCGTGGGCGTATTGAACTGTGTGCCCTGTAGTATAATGTACCGCCCCTCCCTATTTATCATTGTGTGATGTGTGCGGCACTGCAATCCCCTGCGCAACAATATAGCCACTCCCCGTGAGTAGTTGGAGTACCCCCTGGCAACCACCTCCCCCCACCTTTTGTTTCTAAGCACACCCGCGGTACTGTTCGTCAGGTGTGTTTCTTGCAGTAGACATATGTCCGCACCATGTCTGGAGAGGTAGGAATGAACTAGTCTCGACTTCCGTCGATCATTCAAGCTTCTAACGTTCCAGGTGAGACATTTTAGATGTGGCATAATGAGAGTAGACTATGGATACACGTACAACCTGTAGCAGACGTTGTGCCCCCCAGGCCAACTGTGAAGAAAAACTCAGGCAGAGCGCTTTCTGTCTCAACAGCCTGTCTGTGTCCACATGTGTGTATATCCACTCGCATCCCCCACCTTCGACTGCTGGGTGTACATTTATTGTTTGGCAGATACCCAAAAAAGAACTGACCCCTCCCCCCTTCCCCTCCCACACCAACCCCCCAAACAGGTTGTGACTCCCCCCCCCAACTTCCCACAATTGCAAACAGTAGCTCCATGGAAGGAGCCATAGGGGAATCATCCCATGGGGTACATGGGTCCACCGGCATAAAACCCCTGCACTCATGGCAGGGTGGCTGAACTTATCGCTGACTGCCCCAAGTCCTGCCAACATCAAATGCATGCAACTAGGTCAACATGTGCGCCCGGAGAGCCCGACACTGCAAGAAAAATTGTAATTGCCATCTATTACTATCGCAAATCCAAAGGACTCCCCAGCCAGCCACATCACCCCCCTTCAATAAGTCTTAAATATGGACTTATCTGCCCAGCTGGTGCAGCATGCCGGTGTTCTCAGTCATTATCGCTCAGATTATTCATTGCATGTGAATCTTCCGACTGCGTTTTCTGTCTCTGCTCCTTAGCCATTTGTTTTGCGTAGGTCAGCGCAACCTTCGCATCCGTGAAGAAAGTGGGTTTGCCAGGACTTTGAATCCGCAGCTTGGCAGGAAGTATCAATGAATATTTGGTGCCTGCCGATCTGTTGGAAAATCTTCTTTGCTGGCAGGAACTCTCTGCGGGCCATTTGGACTTGAAGCATGAAGTCGGGGTACATTGCAATGTTATTCCCATTGTATTGCATGATCTCCCGTGCTGATCTGAGGATCGCATCCCGATCTCTATAGTTGAGGACTCTTGCCAGTATAGGTCTCGGCGGAGTACCTGGTCGCGGCCTAGGCCCTAGCGTTCTGTGGGCCCGCTCTATTGGGAACATGGGGGACAAAACAGGGCCGAAGAGTTCTTGCATCATGGTCTCTATGTACTTCTCCATATTTTGAATGTCTGTAGTTTCCGAAATGCCTATGATTCTTACGTTGTTCCTCCTCGATCTTGCTTCCAAATCCTCATTCTTTAACTTAATCACCTACAGCACTCCATCCATTTCTCGCAGTTTTTTGTCCAGTTCTGTGTGTCCCTCTTCGGTCTCCGTGACTCTAGTTTCCAGTACACTCGTACGTCCCTCCTGCTTTTCCATCCTCTGCGTTATCCTGTCCATTTGCTCTGACAGGGAGTCCATTTTGGAGTTGAGGCCTTGAAGACTTGATTTAAGCTCCTTGAACATAGATCAGATGTCATCTGCCGGCAGCACCGATGTGGCACCCTCCTCCGCCAGACTCAGCTGGCTGGACTCGCCATCCGCCACCTTGTTGGATTTTTTGTCGAAATTGATCCTGGGTTGCCGCGTATCCGGTTTCCCCATCTCGGCCGGCTTTCTGGTTCCGCGTGGCAGTGTTTACCACAAGCAGTCTTCACGCGTACCGGGTACTTCACTGCTAGCCCCGAGGTTCAGCTCCGATGTTAGCCTCTCAAGCCCGTCAAAGATCGATGACCGCCACTCAGTTCCACTGCAGTGTTTTATTCTCCTTTAGATGAGCAGCACCGGCATGCCTCTAGCTCCTCCTCCGCAACTCTCTTGGGCTCTCGCGGGGTCGCCGCCACTATACACAGCTACTCCACTGGTGTTCTACCTTGCAGATGTCGTCTCCTGCCCCACGTGGCTCCCCACGCATGACCGGGTTACTGCATTTATTTTCTGACGCGTTCTGTGTACTCCAGAGGCCGACCCCTCCTATCCCTGCGCCTCAGGGAGCGCTCCGCGCTATTACTCGGTCTCTGCACCCCAAAACATCATCGCTGTCCTTCACGTGGTTACAGTAACTGGTCTTCCACGTATAGGATCGACGGTGCACCACTCCTCAGCCGCTTTCCGCACCTCTGCCCTCATGCAGTTATCTGCCACCTCCAATGTCCTTGAGGCCGCTGCACTGAGCCGACGATCCTGACCTCTGTCTCCTCTGCCGTCTTGTGCTGCACTATCCGCTGCTACCCTCCGTATTCTGTGCACCTGTTCGGCATCACCCGGTGCCTCCACTCAGATTCCTCCCCAGGCAGCCACTTTCCAATGTCAGGCCCACTTCAGCCTTCCATCGACGAATCTAGCAAGCTCTTTGGCATCCAGGCAGGAAGCCCAAGGTACGGTTACCAGCAGCCGGGTGTGGCCTCCCCCACAATGTCTTCATTCCCCAAGCGAAATGTCCTATCTTCTGGCCACAGCGTGGCGGGAGTATAGCGCCCCTCTCTCTCGTGGTGGGTGGGCTATATCACCACAAATGCTCCCATGCAGCTTAGACCAAGCACTCCGCCACGTTTCACTGCCCCGCCGCCTCTCCCGATTACAGTTCGGGCCAGGGGGTCTCCATGCAGTTTCCCCACCGAGCTCAGTTCAGCCGGCCCCTCTGCAGTCACCTACGGCCGTCTGCAGCAGTGTGCACTTTACAGCATAGGCCTCTGTCCACCCTCCATCCGCTGTCTCGCGCACTTCTTTGCGCCGCCCCTCTCGCCTCACGGAGCCTCCCGGGACAGCACTCACCCGAGGCCCCGGCTTCATGGGAGACGCGCACCGGTAGGCCACACACGCGTCTTCGACACAGCCATCTCCGGACGTCACAGTTTCGCTCACCGGTGCTACCGCCACACCCACAGGACAGGCGGATGGCAGCAGGTTCGTTCTTTAGGCAGTTTTAGCGGATCGTTGTCGGATTAATTCAGTTCGGCCGGCGGAGCCGCTCTAGCTCGCGGCCATTCCGCAGCTCGGCAAAGCCACACCCCCATAGCCAGAGCATCAATAACACCTGGGATGAGGTTGAGTGGAAGTCATTGGAATTAAGAGAGGAAAGAAACTGTGTAATCAGGAATACTGCTCTTAATTTCCTCAGTAACTCCCCATTTTCCCACAGAGTTTCACAGAGAGAATTCACCTGCCTAGAGCAGGCAAAGTGCTTGAGAGACACAACTGGGATCCGCAGGATCTTACAATTTCGATGGGGCTGCTATCTTTTGGCACTAGCCGTATCAGAATTAAAGGGTCACATGTAAGGAGGGGTGTAATGAAATCCCTGGGACAAGTGCAGAGTCGTCAACATCATTTGAGCAGCTATTATATTATCTGAAATTAGTATTACCTTTATGGAGCTGTACTGTGGTGGACATGCCATTTCTCTTTTCATGAGTATATGTAACATTGCATCATGAATGGTGAGAAAAAATATGTCAGTAGTGACTTCTTCATCGAAAAATCCAGATCTTTGAAGTTTCTCCACAAGGTCATCTAAAAGTAAAGAAGAGGAATTTAAAACCGGCAATCTTGAAGATAAGGGATATGCATGTCCACAGTCTGCACACACCTCAAAGGTGAATAGAAGTTCTGAAAGCTGATCTTAGCTTTGTATATCGGCTTTCACTCGAGGAATCACACACATAATGTACACTTCTGTGGAATTACTTTTACCAAGAGTGATCCTGTGTAATTCCATTTCTTCAGGTCATGTGGTAGAATTTCCAAATGTCTGCCTAATGTGTGTTCCTTGAGAAAGGTGTTATCACCAAACATTTGAGTGAAAAGCCTTACACAACTTTAAACACTATATAGGGTGTTTTATCAAAATGTTACATATAGTTTCTGCAACGTTTTGACAGTGTCAAATGTTTCATGTTAAATAGATATTTCTATATGTTTAGCAAACAACAATTACGTTTTTAAACTCTCAGATAGTTTAGTTGGGCATGAGAAAAATAAAGTTTAATAAAGCTGACAACGATTGAGCTTTTTTGTTTAAAATGTATAGATAGATTTTGGTACTGTCTGAAAATATTATTGTTAAAACATTTTTATTTTTTCAACAACTATTACTAATGTTTTTCATAAGTTTAGAACTTTAAACAACCGTCTAAAACCTTTTTAATAATGGTAACACAAAGTTAATGTAACTTGAAAAGTCTAATGAATAATTAAACTTCCAGCAACCACTTATTACTTTTAAAAACATGAAACTTATTAAATAGTTTTTTTTATCAAACAGGTAATGTAAAAATATCTATTTACAACTATTAGGCAAAAAAACAAAACGTTTTTAAAAAAAATGAAAGGGGTATTTATAGTTTGAAACAGATTAGAATTGTCCATTTAAATATTATGTATGGTATGCACAAGTCGTAACAATTGGTAATTGTAGAATTCAGCTAAAATTCAATGTCACTTCTTGGTGGATGAAAAGCCTCCCTTTCTCCTGGAAATAACTACCTACCGAAAGCACACTTTCCTTAAGTATCAGTGTTTTCTGCCACAGTTTTCACCAAAATGGATCTGTTTTCGTATTTGTGCAGGACAAGCCACTAACCCTGCCCTCTATAGGTTCAGGGATGATATAGAACATTAAAACTGAAATTATAAGATACAATACTTACTGTCTACGCCCACAATATAAATGTCAACTTCAATCCTGATGAATTCTTTGACAATCTGTGCAAAATAAAGAGCAAACATTTAGACAAAGGCGTGTGTCGACATGCTGTGATTCCCAATAAATCAGTGACATTGACTGTCATCGCACTTATATTTCGGAGATCTGTTATTCTTATTCTAAATAATGCGGCCCAGGCCTGAATCCCATTACTGGAACATGATGTCATGGTCTCGGGGTGCCAATACTGCTGTGCAGTAAACGATTAGTCATTAGAAACAACATGACTACAATGTGCAAGTCTGTTGAACTTCATCAACTTTTAATAGAAGCAGTATTATTTCAATATAGATACAATAACAAGAGAAAAAAGAAAATACACTAGTGGTAAATAATTCAGTCTTATATTTTTTAATACTTTGTTTTACTTCTCAGAGAAAAGAAATAGGACAAGGCTGCTTGTTTTCTTTTGCACTGAAGTGACCTAGTTGGGCATGACATAATGTTTTGTGTTACCATTAACTAAACCAAATAGTGTTGTTTTTTGTTGAGTCTCATTCAGTTAATTAGGAATGCCTGGGCACAGACTCCCTTGTTCATGGTACCTGGCTGCTATGCTTCACTGATGAAGACCATCAAGCCTGAAATATGTTTGAGTTTGTTTGTTATAATGTGCTGTGGGAGGAGCGGCATGCCATTCTTCCAAACTCTGTTCAAGGAGGACCTGGTCTGGCAGTTTGGCTGATCTGTTCCTATTGGGCAGGGTTAAAACTGATTTGCATATAGCTAGGTCCACACTAAGGTGGCATGATTGGCAAAAGAATGATGGGCTAGAATGCTACCTAGAGTGATTGCCAGTGGTTAGACTTATTGTAAGCATCCTCCCATCACCTTTTGTGTGTTTCTTGTACCACCATAAGTGGCCAAGGGCATGCCTAGACATTGGTCCTGAGCTCACTGTGCAACTCAAACCAAGCTACACCCGACTGAAGAGTTCCAATCATGGTGAACCCAGTCTTTGGTTGCTTGTTTTCCGGTTTGAGGAGGATCTTGCCTGGCAGTTCGGGCTGGATTGTTCCTATTGGACAAGAGTCAAGAATGCTGTGCATATGGCTGGGACCAACAAGATTTTCCAGATTAAATGGGCATGCACTCAGTGCAGCCTGGGGATCATTCATGCAGACCCACGTACTTACAAATAAAGCTACGAGGTGTCCCTTGGTGACAAGGTGCAAGAAATAAACAAGCTCAGCACAGCCAATACATCTGTCTTGCATTTTGAATACAATGCATCTGTGAGAGAAAGAATTTAACCTGTCTTGAATTAGTGGACTCCTGAGATGTGAACCGGTTCCTCAGGTGTTGCAATGCAAGCACTTCATAGGATACAGTTTGACACATCAAACAACAAATAATATGAGATGAGAGAAAAATAATCCTATTGGTTGAGATAAAGCCCACTTTATGTATATTGAAAAAAAAGAACTGGTGACAATAGGTATCACACAAAGGCGGTGTCAAACCAGATCTAAAAATGTAAAAATATGTTTTGCACTCTCAGTAGAGCTTTGCTTCAGTAAACAGCTGTACACTGACACGGATTATGGTCACAGCTGATTGCCCCCTGTAAAACATTTATCACGACACACTGATAAGACATTTATATAGCAGGTTTATTGTCACAAACAAAACTGCGCCTCACTTGAGAAAGAGGTCACGGCCATAAACGTATTAAATGTTCTACCTTTGCTCCTTAGCCTCACATCGCTCCATACTTATCATAAAGATGATGGTCTTCAAACCCAGAATAAGAATGCATTGTTTCTTAAGCAGGCCTGCGTTTAGTAAAGCCTTAGGAAGCATAAAATGGAACAATAGGCTGAGCAACCACTGGGGAGTATTGTTGCCGAAGAGTGGGGCAGACAGCTCTTTTCTAAAAAATCCTATATAGCAAGGCCTTTTGATGATGTGATGTCATATTTTCCCGGTTCAGACAGTGAGGTAAATTAGCCTCCGTCCGGTTAATTCCACGTTACCATGGACAGCCGATCTCCCCTAGCTACAAGGCTATTTTGAGACCAGTTTTTGCATTCTGGTGCCTTTATGTGCTCTCTTCTGGAACATAGCTGCAAAGGTTTCAGATAGGTTATGAGTGACATTTTCATAATTTGAGTCTAATTATGAGTGACATTCAATGACTAGGAGTGACACTTTCTCACAAGCAAAAATCATGCAATCAATATGAGAGAAACATAAATATCAGAAATGAAATCCAGTTGAGCAATGTGAAACTCTAAGAAGATCTTAAAACTGCTGCAAAGAAGCAGAAATGGAAGGGAACTAACAGGAGTCTGTCCAGGCTCTCCACGTGGGACCCAATGGTAACCAGACTGAAACAGGATCATATTAGAGAGGCCCCAGCATGATTCTCAGCTGCCTGAGCCTGCTAATAAATCATGATAATGCTAGTCACAACAACTGACAGACTCGGAGCGCGGCTGCAGCAGTGGGGAGGCCTCAGGATTACTAATTTGCCAAATAAGTCTGTCCTTACTCCTGTGCTGATATTTCAACATGTGACAGGTGCAGCATGATTAGTTCCAGATTGTTAACTAGGCCCAACTTGGCATTGGCATTTACCCTGAATCTAAGGAGTTTGGTCAATATATTTTGGCAAGCCTCAGCTATCTCCCTCCCGTGAGAAAAAACAAAGGTCACGCCATCTCACGCCTTTTGGACTGCAGCAGCCCAGGAGGAACTGAGTCCTACCAAAAAGAGCTTCTGAGTTTGTATGTTTCTGGCCTTTCTGTTATTTTGTTAGTTGAAGCAAAAAAAACAAGCATTGGCATAGCCATGCAATAGTTGCATAACTAAACACTTATAAGGTCCCAAAATCGAGACCTATTGGCTATGCCAATGCTTGTTTTAACTGCTGCAATCTATTGAAGCCTCACGGAGAACATCAAAGCGGCCGTGGGGTGGGGCCCCGAAAGTGATCGCGATCGCGATCAAACATTAAAGCGGCCGCAAAAGTGAAAGTAATCGCGGTAAAGCCCTGCGCGCGCCCGCGCACATGCACTGTGGCTCTAGGCTGGCCTGGTAGCACTTTTTGGAGCCCTCACAAAATGCCTCGCCAGACCAGCGTATGCGCTGGGTCAGGCGAGACCTAAAAACACGTGGAAGCCCCAAAAGAAACACACACCCCAGCCCAGGTTGCACTTCGCTCCAGACTTGGCAAATTCCTGATGTGTTACAGCCAAGAACGCAATACTGATAGCAACACGCTCTTTGAAGGCATGTGACGCGTGTGATTGTTGGGCTGGAAGAACATAGTAGTTCCACATCATAAATACCGAGAATCCTAAACTGTATACTAGCGCCATCTTGTGGCCTTTGGAAAAAAGCTCAGCTTTATGCATTAAGTGAAGTGAGAAACTGGAATTTACATGGTTTGGGACACAGTTCTTGTGCACGAAAATCTCGGGGACTGTGGGAAAATTACCCAAAATTCGTTATTCGAACTCGAAATTCATGGCACTTGGCAGGGCTGCTGGAGGCTCCACAAGATATAAGGCTATAGTGTCCTTAAACTAGCACCGTGTCCCATGACCTGTTTATGATCCGCAAGTTATCTCTGTACCAAAGTTTGACTATTAACCCATTGGAATGCACATGGAATAAAGTGCAAATAAACTCCTCATGCAAACTAAGGAGTTGCATTGATTATCTGATGAGGAGATCACAACTTTTGCCTGTTTAAAAAATGAGTGGATATTGAAACCATCACAGACAGGAGGATCACCGCAAATTTTTTTTTTTACCAAACTATTTGATGGGGCTTGGTCTGGCTGATCCTGTCTTTTACACTCAATGGAGTCGGAGGCCTTTCCAGTTGATGGTACGAGCAGGAGCAGGGGGCTGCTGTAGCACCATACTAGCTCAGAGCAATATCGCTGGCTCTTATTTTCTCCTTTGCTCTGCATTTTTACCAAAGTGTCATAAGTCCATCCAACCAACCCACTCACCACCCTAATAGCTGTCCCAACATGGTAATAAAGTTAGTTACCGATTTAATGCCCTTTGTGCCAGAAAGATCCATAAACGAGACCGATGTGAAATCGAGGATAAGGCTGTGGACATCAATTTTGGGAACAATGATGTTGTTTGGCAGGTCGGAGTTCCAGTCAATGTTAATGGGGAGGTCGGCGGTGTACGTTGGCTGGTCCAACTCCTCAATTTGGTTATTGTCGATTTCTTCATCATCAGAAGCTTGGTAGTCATAACTAGTGCAGATCACCCCTTTCTGTATGAAAAAAAAGAATATATAATTTAACCAATAATTCGTATCCATGTAAAACATTTGTTCTTTCATTGCGTAGTGCTCAACTTTGCCTTTCCTGTCCTAGGTGAGATATTTGTTGTATCTGGTGGCCCGCTCTCCTTGCTCTTTAAATGCACCTATGCAGCATGTCTCACTTTCCCGTTTTCCTGAGGCTTGTTGTTATCTTTTCAAGGGAGGGACAGGATGTGGTCCGTCGGCTGGATTGCCGACTTTGGTGCTGGAAACCAGGGTTCGAGCCTCGGGGTCGCGTCCACATCCTGTGATGCTGGGCAAAGCACTTAATCTCCCCGTGCCTGAATGTGTAACCTAACCGGTGCTCATGTAAAGCGCTCCAATACCTTCGGGTCGAGTTTGTGCTATATAAATATGCATCTTACCCCAGGCCAAAAATTATTCGGGGCCCCCTGCTCGGAACAACTCTGAATTTATTATCTATTTCATCTCATTCAAGAACTCGGCAATTATGGTCTGATCAATGACAGTCTTCTTTGCTGGACCTCAAACATTTAAGGGAACCCCAGTACTTTGGGGTGGGGGCAAATCCATTGAATATTTATGAGATATTGAGACCTGGGAGCCCCTTTTCATATTGTGCAGGAGGTCCTATCATTTTGTGTTATGCCACTGTCTGGGACTGCCCTTAAAGCTTATTGATGGGGCCCTCTAGAAAGGTGGCAGCCCTGGGCCCACTTTGCATATACCTTAAATCAACTCTGTATCTTATCTGTCAATCCCCAGGGTAAGAGGGAGGGTTGTAACTCATGTCCAGCGATTAGTTTGTTAAAACAGAATAGTGTAGGGACCCATAGTGACCCCACAGCGCCTTGAGACACACACGGGTGAGTAGTGCGCTTTATAAGCCCCTGATTGATTGAAAGTTCTGCTTAGGAGTTTGTCAGTGGTTCTGCCAATTGCCAGGGTTCTGAATAAAATGGTTTCCTTGATTCTATTTTCCCCTACTACCCTACACCATCTGTACATTTGCTTCACTCTTGCACTTTTTCCTGCATCCATGCTTTCTCCCTTTGTCATTGTTCCCCTGTTTTTATTTCTCTTTCTCTCGTCGTGCTCTTTTCTGCCTCTCTCTCTCCTTTTCTCTGGTTTGGAGTCTGATGATGAAAAATCAGTTCAGTCCCCAAAAATCAGCATCAGCTCCCACACAGCTGCCAGTACCTACACAAATTAAGTATTGGTCATGTCCTCACTCATTGCATGTTTCCTTTGCTTTGCTATTACATTAAATAATATGGTTCTCCTTCAATTGGAGATTGTGTGTTTTGTTAATGTGAGCAAGAACGATTGGGAATAGAATATGTGGTGGTTTGGAAGGGGAACTGTTTGTGATATAATTTTTGTTAAGAATCCTTACTGCCCTTTCCATGTTAGGTACGTGGATAGTGTACACATTTTAAAGAGAGCTGTTGCTTATAATCAAAATGACATGAACTTACAGGAGTCAATTGCAGTTCTCCATTCTTCAAAAGCTTCCTGAGTTTTCTGAGAGCTTTGTTGCGTTTACGCAATATCCTCAAGGGACTGAAACCAACCTGAAAAAAGAAATGGTGAGAGCTCTGTCATGTGTATTTTTTGCATCCCTCATTTTCAATATCCCGCTAATTCACCTAAAGCCATTTTGGGAAAAACAAAAGTTGTTTCAAAGTCACCGTGTCGCAGGTTGACATTAGCAAACTTGTTGAAACGTTTGTCCAGAAAATATTTTATCTATGATTCACAGGGACGCGTGAAATACAGGAAATATTTCACGGGTCCTTGTGAAATATGGCTCTCCTTCTCATAATAACATCTCCCATGCCACTCTGCAGAGCTTTAGCATTATCAAGAGCCGAGAATTATGCGGCAACAAAGGAACAATTTTTACCGAAGGGCAAAAGTTTCCGGTTTAAAAACAAAAACTGTAATAGATTGTTGGTAAAACAAAAATTAATCGTCTAGGTTAGAAAAAATTATGATTCTGAGGCACTGGTATTTACTCTATAATTATGGATTTACCACACTTGCCATATAACTTCCTGCATATTTTGAAGATTTGAAACACATTGTAAATCAAATGGGCCAACATAATGCTGCCAGATAATGTACATCATGATGTATCATAATTTGTCTTCTCCTGCCCCATACCGCATAATTTGGTGTCCCATTATGACATAATCACAGTGGGAGCAGTCATTATGATGATGAAACCCATGTTTCACAGAGACCCTGTAAAATATTTTCCACATTTTTCATAGATCCATGTGAATTTGCTTTTGTACAATTAAAAATACTCCAAACCTGTAAAAGTTGTAGGCAAGTCAAAACATGCCTTTTCATTCTAAAGTTGTCCTACACAGTGGCGACTGTGAAACATACATACACTACCATTGCATTTAGACTATACTTTATGGTTTGCGTGGCTGTTGTGTGTGCTATGAATTCTTATCCTAAACATAGCTTGCAAATTTCAGTGTTGATTGACTTTTAATTCATAACCATACATGAATTTATGTGGATTTTTTTAAACATATGTTAAAGTGTCATAACAAAGGCAACCATAACTTCACTTTAACCTTTGTTTTACCAATGCATTCCTGGGTTTGTTTTTTAGTCATATTCCACGTCCAAGAGTTCCCTGCAGGAAGCTGGTCATTACTTTTCTAAATCCTCACCCATCTCCACTGTGTATTGCCCAGCTCAGCCAAGTTGGGCGCCGTACATGGCCACCTGCACGCTTCCCACCAAAAGACATGCAACCATTGCTGTGTTCTGCCTTTAGTTTGGCAGCAGGGTTTAACCGCAGGCAACAAATCCCCACCGGGCAGGTCTTCAGCTGTGCACAGTGGTGCAACATCTTGCCTCCTACATCCGTTCCTCCACATGTGTGCAACCCTGCTGTGTTCAGCCTCCAGTTTCACACACACACTCTCAAACACACATATACGCTCTTACACAGACATATACACTCTTATACACACACACACACAGACATATCAAAACTTCAGCAGTCGAAACGTGTCATGTCAGGCACTGGCTTGGAGTAGATCTTGTGTCAATATTGATATTCAGTTCTCGAATTAAAGCACTTTTTTCGTAAAGCAAAAACATCTGGTTGTCCGTAACTGGGAGGTCATATATATATATATATATATATATATATATATATATATATATATCGACTCGTCAAATGGCCCCAAGGGAGAGCGCGCTATCGCATAGCGGGTGCTAGTGTCGAGGACGGGCCAATCCTCGATTCAATTATTCACCAATTTCCTCCAAGGAGGAATCACTGCACACCAAGGAAGTTATAAGTTTAAGGGTTTTATTCTTTTGCGTGCAAATTATCACCAACTCCACCACCAACGCGTTTCAACCACAATCGGTCTTGCTCACGGTATGTGAGTCTTTTTTCAATGTCCTTTATTTATAGTTTCACCCATATTTAGCCATTAGGAGGAATTATGGGAGTTGTAGTTCGTTTTTCACATATATCATTTCACATGTTTGCGATTTATCGATATCAAAGCAATGTCATGTTTCGGGGTATTATGGAGTACATCTGCATCCTCTGACTATTTACATTATGTTTATGTCAATAATATGATCATACATTGTCGTATGTTATCTTAAGGTTCATGCTGTTGATGCCAATATAAATGCTCAGTGCATTTTCAGTCGCAGAATCTGGGCTAAGTGCCCATTTTTATTCGCAGAGTCCGGGCTTAGTGCCCATCTTATCATGTTCAGTTCAGAAACTGGCAGATGTAATTGTTTCGAGTTCATACCCCTTCAACGTTGTTCTAATGTTTTTGTTGTATGGTAGGCTCATAGATGGCTGTGTAATTCTTCATCGCCGTTGAGGCCAAAAGGGGCCTTCGTCTTGAAGCGTATGATCATCTTGCTTTCCATTCTCCTTAGTTTCAGTGTTCTATTACCTCCACGTTCGTTTTTCGGGACTGTTGTTAATCCGAAATATTTTATCTTCTGTTTCATGTTTTCTTTGTGAATTTTTAGATGTTTCACAATGGCATAGTTCGTGTCATCATTCTGAATTGCCCAGATTCTGCGACTGAAAATGCACTGAGCATTTATATTGGCATCAACAGCATGAACCTTAAGATAACATACGACAATGTATGATCATATTATTGACATAAACATAATGTAAATAGTCAGAGGATGCAGATGTACTCCATAATACCCCGAAACATGACATTGCTTTGATATCGATAAATCGCAAACATGTGAAATGATATATGTGAAAAACGAACTACAACTCCCATAATTCCTCCTAATGGCTAAATATGGGTGAAACTATAAATAAAGGACATTGAAAAAAGACTCACATACCGTGAGCAAGACCGATTGTGGTTGAAACGCGTTGGTGGTGGAGTTGGTGATAATTTGCACGCAAAAGAATAAAACCCTTAAACTTATAACTTCCTTGGTGTGCAGTGATTCCTCCTTGGAGGAAATTGGTGAATAATATATATATATATACATACACATATGTATGTATGTATGTACCCTGCTGCTAGTCGCCAGCAGATATTTGTAGTTAGGACCTAGTTTCCATAGGAAAAACTTTTTTTGTTTTGCTAATAACTAGGGTGCCATTTGACAAATCATCACGAAAAGTTCAAAACTAGTTTGCAACTCACTTCAGCTGCTGTTTTGAAAGTTTCAGAGTGATTTGTCAAGCGAGGGCTGAGAAAAAGGGGGGCGGGCGCAAAATTCATTTTTCCCATGCAATTTCCCGTAGGGATTTTAGACACAACTACAGCCCAAACTGCTGAACGGATTTACACCAAATTTGCCCAAAAGCTTCATTTCGGTCCAGAAAGAGTGTTTTTTGTCATTTGGTAGACATCTGCTCAGTAGTTTTCAAGTTATTAAGAAAAAAGTTTTATGTATATCTAGAGATATGGATCCACTGCAGACCACGTTGCGCATATCTGTGGGCTTTGCATGGTAGGAGGTTAGTCTTCCGCAGAGCGTCAGGGTCTGACTGTGTTCGGTGGGGGGGTTGACCACCCACGAGGAGGATGGTGCAGGACCTGCAAACATACCAGGCCCTGCACCCAACTCCACACCATGCACGTTCGAAGTCCATGTGTGGTGGAGGGTAGGCCATGCCTGGGGCAGTGGATATGGTTATAAGATCTTACTTTATATTTTTTTTAAACCTAGGAATTCACTAAAAAAACAAAGGTTAATGTAAAGTTAAAGTTAGTTAGGTAAGGTAATAATCTTGGCAATTAAAAAAAACCCTGGGAATTCACTAGAAAATCAAACGTTAAAGTGATGTTATAGTTAGGTAAAAATGTCAGAACGTAATATTTTAAACTAAAAAAAAACTAACATTTACGAGTCACAATTTACTGAGCTTCCTAGAACTTGTGCCCCATCATACTCTGTTTCAGGCCTCCCACATTTCATCATTTACGACTTGCTCAATGACATCATTGTTGACAACACTGATAACATCTGAAATTACATAATTAATCACAGCACCAGGCATAGTGGGGCCAGAAGATTCTAGTAAGCTACTTAAACTATAACTGGTGAATGTATATAGGTATATATATTCACTGAAAAAAACAAAGGTTACAGGGACGTTATAGTTAGGAAATTGATTTTTTTTTTTAAAGTAGAAATTCACTGAAAAAAACCAAAGGTTATGGGGACGTTATAGTTAGGCTCAAGTTTCACTTGTACAAAATGATTGAAATTCGGCACTTACAGTTACCTGAGCAAACTATAACTCCCGTGCCCTCAATGCTCTGCTTATGACCTCACGAATTACATCACCCATGACATAGTCAGTGACATCATTGTTAAATATATATACCAAGGGGTGAATCAGTGGGTGTATTAGTGCCTGTATGGATGATTCAGTAGGTATGTGACTGACTGTATAAGTGAGTGATTAGTTGTCTCAGTAAATGTGTGGGCAAGTGACTGGTTGTGTGAATGTCTGTATCGGTCTGTCAGTTGGTGCATAAGTGGCTATGTGGGTGTGTGAGTAGCTGTATGGGTGAGTGATTGGGTGAGTCAGTGGCTGTATGGGTTAATGAGTATGTGTGTGAGGGGCTGAATGGGTGAGTGAGTATGTGAGGGGCTGTATGGGTGAGTGGGTATGTGTATGGCTGTATGGGTGATTGAGTGGATGTGTCAGTGGTATATGTGTGAGTCTCTGGGTATGTGAAAGGCAGTCTAGGTGAGTGATGAGGTATATAAGTGACTATGGGTGAGTGAGTGAATGTGGGTGCGTGTGTATGCTTGTATCACTGACTGTATAGTTGAGTTGAGTGAGTATGTGTTAGTATCTGTATGAGTGAGTGAGTATGTGTAACTGTATGTGTGAGTAAGTGGCTGTGTGTTTGGCTGTATTGACGAGTGAGTAGGTGTGTGAGTAGGTCTATGGACAATTGGCTCAGTGTGTGAGTGGTTGTTTGGGTGGGTATGTCAGTAGCTGCATTGGTGAGTGAGTGGATGTATGAGTGAGTGGATTATTGAGTAGATCTATATATCAGTGAGTGGGTGTATAAGTACTGGTATGGGTCGGTGAATGGTTGTGTGGGAGTAGGCATATGAAATGTTCTATGGGGGTGTGAGTGGGTGCATTAGTGATTCTGTGGATGATGTCATCAATTATGTAATTTGACCATGCCATGAGTGATGTAATATGTGAGGTTATAAGCAGTGCATTGCGGGGGTGTGAGTTATAGTTAGCTCAGCTAACTATAACTGCTTAATTGCACTGGTTTGTATGAGTGTAACGTCCTTGTAACCTTTGTTTTTTCCGTGAATTTCTAAGTTTTTTTAAATTCCATTTTCCAACAGTAACATCCCTGTATTCTTTGTCTTTATTCTTTGAATTTCCAAGGTTTTTTAAATGCTAATTCCAAACTATAAAGTACCTGTGACCTTTCTTTTTTACCCCTCCTGTTACCTCCAGTAAGTCTCACACAGCAGGATTGCTGAAAGATTGTAAGAGGCCATGCACCCTTTCTCCACCACTCTGCAAACGCACCTCCTGGCACATATCTAGTAGGGGGATAAAATCTGGATTGCTAAGAGGTTGTCAGGGACCACGCCCCCTTCTCCACCACTCTGAAAATGCCCCTGCTGGTGCACTACTGGTTGGGGGGAAGTAGTCCACTTTAGTCCTGAGTTCCTCAGGAGTAAAGTGGAATTAATTCCCCAACTAGAAGTGCGCCAAGAGGCGTGTTCGCAGAGTGGTGGAGAAAGGAGGTGTGACCTCCAAAGACCTCTCAGCAATCTCACTGTGTGGGACTTACTGGAGGCAACAGGAGGGCTTGTTGGCCCCCCCAAGGACCTTCCGTACCCAAGGGGACTAAATCTCCCACCCAGCAGTGCACCAGGAGGCATGTTTGCAGTGTGGTGGTGAATGGTGCATGGCCTCTGGTGAGTTTATTTTTTTCTTTTGAGGGAGGAGGGCTGCGTGGTCCCCTTTTCCTGGGCCATTTTCAGCCCTGGTGACCCCATCCCCAAAGGGGAGGCCTTTTCTCAGTGGGTGAGGCGGGCTGCCATTTCATTTGTTTATTATTAAAAAAATAAGGGGAGTGGGCAGCACGGCCACCCTCCCAAACCAATTTAGGCCTCAGGAATAGCATCCTCCAGGGCCTATACTTCATTTTTGGTGCCCTGGTCCCACCCAGGGCACCCATTGACATTTGTTAGGGACAGCAGGGAGCCTCAAGGCTCCCACAGTCCCTGGCAGCTCCCCGCATCCTGCAGGAGCAGGCACTGATTTCACAAACAGTAAGCTGCTGGAAAGGCAGCTCCCTGTCGGTGAAACTAATTCTGCTTTGCTTCAACAAGCATTTTTTGCTCTTGCTTGCTGAAAGAGGAGCGGTGTTTGCTCTGGCTTGGTGGGAGCGGGGCTCCCGCCAAGCCACAGCAATCAAGCTATGTACTGGGGTTGGGCACCCTGGGACATAATGGAGCAAGCCCTGGAGGTGGCCGTCCCCAGGGCCATTTATGGCTCCATGATAGGGCCATGCGGACCCCCTCCACAATTGATTTTAATGGCTGGGGGTACGCAACAGACTCCCTTAATTGTTTACATTTTGCCCCGTGGGATGGTGCTCCCTTGGTCATGCAGGGGGGTGTGCAGCCCCCTACATTGTTTTATTATATCCAGCCCCGTGGGGTAGCGGTCCCTGGAGCTGTGGGGGGCCACATGAGCCTCCACGCATTCAATAATAATTTGCCCAGGTCAACCCCGTGTAATTTTCAAAATTCCCCAGGGCGGGTGGCGCCCCCAAGGCTTAATGCTCCAAGGAGCCAGAGCACCTCCTCCTATTATACACTGGTCCTCGGGACCTGGCCCACCCGGGGCAGATTTTCAACAAAACGCGGGAGCAGCGCTTCAGTTAAAAGAAACATTTCTGCAGGACTCACAAACCAAGCGACTCCTGCTGAATTGTTTAAAGAAAAATGCTTTTTTTGGTACTCCCCCAAGAGGTCTAGGGAGTCAGGGTGTTTCTACCCTGACCCATTTTCTTTTTTTAAAAGCTTTTTTCTATGACTTGTTTAAACCGAGTCAAAAGATTGCTGCCAACACTTCCTGGTTTGAAATGTTGGTAGCCAAGCAGATCTCAGCATGAGATCCGGAGGGGTCGCGGATCCACTGCGTCCCTATATATACAACTGGAAATTTCTTTACATTTCTCTGCAACTACTGAACAGATTTACACCAAATCACAAAAAGGCACATCCCTGATCCAACATTTACCTTCTTGCCAAATTTGGTGTAGTTCCGTTCAGCAGTTTTGGGCCATGTCTGAAGTTCCTATCGGAATTAACATGGAGAAATTGTGCTTTTAAGCATCTCGAGGTTCTCCGCCCCCGCTTGATGGATCACCCCGAAACCTTAGAGATAGCAACTGAAGTGAGCATAGTATCAAGTTTGAAAATGCAGTGAAGATTAAACAAACGGTGCCAAAGTTATTGGCATGAAAGAACATTCTTCCTATGGAAACTAGGTCCTAACTATAACTACCTACTGGTGATTGCCAGTCTGTAATATATTCACTGAAAAATTCAAAGGTTACAGGGATGTTATAGTTAGGAAATAGAATTCGAAAACCTTAGAAATTCACTTAAAAAAACAGGCTACAGGGACGTTATAGTTAGGCTCAGATTTTATTTGTATAAAACCAATGAAATTCAACAATTATAATTACCTGAGCTAACTCTAACTTATGCCACAGCAATGCTCTGCTTATGAACTCACATATTAAATTACTTATGACATGGTCAGTGACATCACTGATGACATCTCAAATGACATCAGTGATGATATCTCAAATGACATCACTGATGACATAATCCAGAGAATCACTCACACAACAACTTATCAAAACATCTTATATATCCACTCCCACTGAACCACTGACGTACCCATTCACAGACCTATACAAATGCTTACACACCTACTCACTGATCCATAAAGCGACTCGCACATCAACTCACCAATAGAGGCACTAACACAACCACTAACTCACATATACAGGCACTCATGCACCTATTTACTGACTAATACAGGCACTCACTCATCCAGACATGCACATACTTACACAGCCACTCTTACACCGATACAGTCGCTCACAGAGTTAATCAGTCAACAATATAGCTACTCATATCCTACTCACTTACCCATACCCATACAGTCACTCACACAGCCACTCAAGTAGTTATACAGTTACTCATACATCCATTAACTTACTCATACATATAGTAACACATGCTCTGCTCTAACTCACTATACAATCACTGGCACAAGCACATACTCTCCCTTACAACCTCTCTCACACACACTCACCCATAAAAACACGCACACACACATTTCCTCACCCATAGAGCCACTAGTGCCAACTCACTCACCCATATACTTACTTACACACCATTCATACACCCATACAGTCACTTGTGTACCCTCTCACTCATACAGACATTTATGTATTTACTCATATACTCTCTCATTCACCACTTAGTCATTCACACCTGCTCACTCGCCCATGCAGCCACTAATTGAGCATCTCATTCACCATTACAATCACTCACTTACACACCCACCCACTCATACAGATACTCACAGAGCCACTGACTTACTCATACAGCCACAGCCACTGACTTACTCATACATCCACTGACAAGCCCACTTACTCACCCATGTAAAAACGCATACACCCACCCACTCACTCACTCATGTATACAATCTATCACATACCCACTCACTCTTCTATACCCCACTTACACACCCACTCACTAACCCATAAAGGCACTCCCACAGCCACTTATCTTACTATATATGTTTAAAACTCAGTAACTTTTAGAAAACACTCACAATCACTGGATGATGTCATCAGTGATGTAATTTGAAATGTCATCAATGATGTCACTGACCGGGGGTGTGGCTTGCAGCCAAACAAAATGGCCACCACCTAACGGAGCTCCGGAACCCCTTCCGGTGTCTCCGATAATCTGCATGTCAGTCCATCCACCCTGGTAGTCACCAAGCAGCGTAGCGAATGTCGGAGTACACCAAGCGCACAGCGACCATCCTGTAATGGGACAGAAGCGATCGGTGCCGCAATATCGCCAAGTGAAGGGACTGCGGCCTGCGTGCTGGGAGTAAGCCGGGGTCTCAAAAGAGCAGAGTGCCCGCAGGCGCGAGATCCCAGGTCAGAAAAACCTTGCCAAAGCCCTGAGAAAAACAGCAGAGGCGCCCAGGAACTGTCGGGGTGTGCCGGCAAGTGCAGCGACACCCTGAACTCTCCACCACGACACAGCCGGGCCCTCCCCCTGCATGATATCACACCTACAGTCTGCGGTGGGGCACTGGCTTGAGGAGACGTGGACCCTGGAGCGCCGACCGCCGGTGAACGCTTGACAGGGGTCCGGGGCCCGGGAACCATAAAGAAACCTGGCAATGGCGAGTACTACTGCCTGTGTGCGTCAAAACAGCGCAACATAACTCCAGAAGGGAAGATGGGGGGCCGAGGGCAACGTACAGTGCAGCAAACTAAACTGGAAAAGTTTGCTTTCATGAAAGACCAACAGGACTTGACAGACCAGTCAACTGGGCGCGCAGCAGACGCGTCCTCCAGAGAGGGACCCGTGGTCACATTGCGGGTCATACTTACCACGCTGAATAAAGTGCATACAGCACTAGATGGCAGAATTGGCACAATATCAGTCGAACTCTCCCTGCTCAGAACTGATTTCAAGAATATGAACGCACAGGTCAAGGATGTAGAGATGACCACCGAGACTCTGTGTGGTGAGACCAAGGAACTTAAACGTCAAGTACGCCAACTGGAGGCAGAAACCAAAGTACTGACTGACAAACTCGATGATTATGAAGGCCGGTCCCAGTGCAACAATGTTCTTATAACTGGGGTGCCGGAGGAAGCAGAAGGGCGGGCAGCAGACCTGTTCGTATAGGAGCTCATCAAACAACACCTACAACCCAATGGCCTCTCCAACTATTTCTCATTGGGAAGAGTGCACCGAGTCCCTGGAGGTAGACCGAGACCAGGGGCGCCACCCAGACCGATCCTTGCCTGCGTTTTTAATTTCAGGGACCGGGACATAATCCTGCAGCCTGCAAGAATCACCACACCAGTCTGCTTAGAAGAAAAAATAATTACCTTCTTCCCCGATTACACAGCGGCAGTAACCAAGCAACGGCGCACATTCATAAGGGTCAAGAAAGAATTGAGAAAGAGAGAACTGAAATACTCTATGCTGTTCCGGGCACGACTGAGGGTGGAAGCGGAAGGAAAAGTATGTCTTTCAATGCACCAGAGGAGGTACAGGACAGGCTGGAAGGGTGGCGTCCAGCCGCAACATCGGGGAATCAACACGGAAGATTGCGCCAAACAACGAAAATGAATGCACGGCCCGGAACTAAGGAAACAGGAATAATGCAAGAAGAATCACCAGAAAGGCGCTGAACTAACAAGGGACTGACACCCCGGACAGACCAGCCTCAAAGCATGACAGCAGCTTTGCCCACTCATTGACTCGTGGTATCTCAACAACATGGGCACACTTGATGGACTGGAAGCACCCAGGCGACATAGACTTTCCCAGAAGAGACAATACCTATGTTGACAATCATGCTACCATACACTCATTTACCTATAGCTTCCATATCTAAGTTGTAGTGATAACTGGCTGGCGAAGAGACAAAAGGGGGGGATGGAAGGAGGGGCTGACCCCTACCAAGGTAACGGGTAATGGGATATAAGCGCTCTGCAGTGTTGGGGAGGCGGATAGTTATAAGTCCGTCATGCAGGGAGGCAGAGAGGGGGGTGGGAAATTTTATAAGGGACACTAGAAGCTCGATGAATATTTTTTTAATGTTTAAGTTGTTGTTGCTGAAGACCTGCGAATAATCATGTACAGTCTCAGCAAAAACCTGTCCGTATGCCACCTCACTGACCTGGTCCACTATAGCGATCCCCACTGCACACGACCTCACATAATCTAATGACACATCGCACCAAAATACCGACGCTAGCGCCAGTAGCGGTCCATGGAGGGAGTTCGGTGAAGCAGTGAGGCGGGGCAGGGTGGGGAAATTTAAACACCGGAATATGGATGAACGGAGGTAAGTACACATTTAAATAAATAAAACGAATTCCTTTGCGCGCGCTGCATCGCAAAATACGATGCAGGGCGCGCAACAAAATTTGTTTTATTTATTTAAATGTGTACTTACCTCCGTTTATCCATATTCCGGTGTTTACATTTCCCCACCTTGCCCCCCCCCTCCCCCGCCCCGCCTCAATGCCCCACCGAACTCCCTCCACAGACCGCTACTGGCTAGCGCTCATCTCCTGTAATGTCAACGGATTAAGAGATAAGGTAGAGAGAGGGCTGGTGCTGCAATATCTAAAACATAAGGCTCCAGCAGTCATAATGATGAAGGAAACACATCTAGTGGGGGCGACCTGCAAGGCATTGATGCCGATGGGGGTTTAGGTTGGCAGTGCAGTCTGAATTTACCTCGGGATCCCGTTGGGTGGGGATTCTGGTTAAAAAACAATTCCCTCTCATTGTTAACCACACCTTCCGGGACGATCAAGGCCTGTTTACGGCGATCTCCACTCAATGGGAAGGCCGCCCAATCAACCTTGTGACAGTGTACATCCCACCTGCGTTGCACTCGATGGCCTTTCAAGCATTAGGTACATTCCTGCTGACATTGCCAGAGGGAGACCTGATAATTGGGGACGACTTTAACACTGCACTAAATGACGCAGAAGACCGTACACCCCTCCGGCCTCAACACTGCGCCAGATCCAGTTTAGCAGATTTCCTTGACGCGCACGGCCTGCTGGACATATGGCGATTTAAAAACCCACAAACAAGACAGTACCTTTCACTCCAGGGCTCACAACAGCCTCTCAGGTATAGACTACATCATTGCGGCTTGGGGCAGTATCGCACCTACCCAGGGGAATTTCTGATCACTCCCCGGTGATGGCGGAGTATATATATCACACACCCCCACGCAATGTATTATGTACCCAATATACCCAGGATTTTTACATAACCCTAAGATCAGAAAAAGTCTGCTTACTACAACAACACACTACTTTAGGGAAAATGAGGCGACGTCTCCTCACCGCTGGTCCTGTGGGAGGCGTATAAGCCGGTCTTTCAGGGACAGGCCATATCCCTCATTGTAGGTCACAAAAAAGAAAAGAAGAAAGAGAAAGAGGCCTTGGAACAGGAGGTGCACCACTTAGAGTCACAGCATGCCAGAGACCCATCAGACGCCAACACACACAGGCTATGCACAAAACAAGAGTATAAAGAATACTTATGGGCAGACGCCAGAATCCGCTTGACAGCAGTCCGACATAAGGTCTATGAATCAGGGGATAAAGCCGGCAAACTTCTAGCTTGGTTGGACAAAAGGAAACGGGTAGATAGATGGGTGGTAGAGCTCAGACTAGAAAATGGAGAATCCACATCGGACCCACAAGAGATAGTAACTGCGCTGGTGGCGCACTCTCAGCAGGTGTATATTCATCCACGATCATCACCACGGTGCACGATGTGCTGAACTTCCTCAAGGACATACGTTTACCAACACTCACACAGGCCTAGGCCCGGTAGCTAGACTCTGACCTAACAGTAGAAGAACTCAAGGTGGCCATCCACAAGATACAGTCCGGAAAGGCCAGCGGCCCAAATGGTATCCCAATAGAACTGTACAAACGTACAGCGGATAAAGGGACCCCCTAGCTACTGAAAATGTTTGAAGAGAACCTGGTTCAGGGGGAGCTCCCTAGGATACCAATGCATTGCTACCATAGTAGCTATCCGCAAACTGGGCAAACCCCTTCTGGGAGCACTTCCTACTGGCCTATCTCACTGATTAACACAGAAGCCAAGATTTTGGCCAAAACGTTGGCACTCCGACTGACCCCCTATCTCACGAAATTAGTTCACCCGGATCAATCGGGATTCATGCCGGGAAGAAACACAGCCCTGAACTTCAGACGGCTGCACAGTGTCCTCGGCCGCAAACATACAATACGAGTGGAGGCGATGGTCCTGTCTCTTGACGCGAAAATGGCCTTCGACTCCGTAGAATGGTCATTCCTTTTCGCAGCCCTCCAACATGAGGGGTTTGGGCCTACGTTCTGTTCCTGGGTTCGCCTAGTATATACTAACCCTATCGCGTGTGTAGTAGCTAATGGACATATCTCACAGGAATTTTCTCTGGGACGCGGAATGCGGCAGGGGTGCCCGCTGTCACCGATCCTTTTGACACTGGTCTTGGAGCCATTGGCTGCATGGATCAGAAGAGATCAAACAATCCGTGGCCTACGCTGGACGGAGGGATGGGAAGATCGGATCTCCCTCTACGCAGACAACATTCTGTTATATATCGCCTCCCCCACGCGATCCATTCACAGACTACTAAACATATGTTTAAGGTACGGGGAGGTCTGGGATATATAATCACCTGGGAGAAATCTGTACTCTATATCCTATACGGGCCCATCCAAAATTACCAAAGAATTGCACAGTTAGAGTAGTAACAGATAGCTTTAAATACCTATGGATTCATGTTACGTCTGATCTGGATGACTTCCAGGCACTAAACCTCCAAGAACCACTGCAGAGGCTGAGGCGTGATACCAAACACTGGAAAGCATTACCGCTCACCTTACTGGGTAGGGCGGCACTTTTTAAAATGATGACGTTACCCAGATTTCTCTATGCCTTGCACAACACGCCCTATCGTGTCCCGGAGTCATATTTTAGAGCAATTGATTCAGAAGTCACTAATCTCCTATGGGAGAACAAACCGGCTATAATAGCTGCGGGCCAAACTGACTAGGAGTTGGTACGATGGAGGCATTGCCCTACCCAAGGTTCAAGCGTACTACTAGGCCTCCCAAATGGCAGTAATCAATTAGTGGATCCACGCACCCTACACCGACCCTGCTTACCACCTAGATAGATTAGCTCTGGGAACAGGGGGAGTTAACCGAGTGCTATACAATAAACAGAAAAAAATCAGGCCTATTGGGACCAGCAGCACATACGGTTCATGTGTGGCATACAGTGACACGGCACCTGGGTTGGGATGGCAAGCTGACACAACAAACCCCATTATGGGATACCGGTAAGTTAGGCACACTGGGCAAGAGCAAGGGGTTCCAAAAATGGGATAACCTCTGGAAGGGGGGAAGGACGTTACATTTGCCCACCTGCAGGAACAATACGAGATGGCTCCAGCCGAGATGTTCCGGTACATGTAGATAAAACATGCGCTAGAAGCTGCTATTCCAGCAGAGGAGATTCTCCATGAAGCCTCCCCCTTAGAGGACCGGCTATTAACGGATCACTTAGACAAGAAAGCGATCTCCCTTACATATCAAAAAATCATTAACAATCAAACAGACCCCATGTGAACATTACGGGCTAAATGGCAGGAAGAGGTGGGAGAACTGGATGACACCGACTGGCAGGAAGTGATGGAATCGCCCAGGGTGGTGGCGGTGTCCTCCAGATTATGCCTGGTACAACTTAAAATACTGCATAGGACATACTTCACAAGAGTGGCATTATACAAAATATGGAAAGCCACGGACCAGCGCTGCATGCGTCAATGCAACGACATAGGCACCTTCTACCACATTTTGTGGGACTGCCCAATTATTAAACTTTACTGGACAGCAGTAATGAACACTATCACAGAGGTCAGCGGCAACCCAGTCCCACCTGAACCCAAACGTTGTATTTTGAATAAATGGGAACCAACAGATCTGAACCACGCTGGTCAAAATTGGGCAACGACAGGGATGATAATAGCTAAACGAAATATAGCCCAGAAATGGGGGGCGGTACAAGCCCCAGTTCCTCGAAGATTGTTGCAGGGATATGGATATGATTATGGTGGCAGAAAAGGCCATGTATATCCACAGAGGGTGCCCCAAGAAATGGGAGATGGTGTGGGGTAAATGGAATATCTATAAAGGGAATATTTGCACCCCCCCCCCCCCAGCAACTGACCAGGAATCAGAAGAGGAGTTGTAAAAGTCATAATAAGCATATAGCTGTAATATATTACACACACTATCGCTCAAAGTGAGACTGTCATGGTATTATTCTGTCAATTGCAAAGATGTGAATGCAGATCTTCTGTTTAATACTTAAACAAAAACTAATGTCACTGACCATGTCATGAGTGATGTAATATGTCATAAGCAGTGCATTGCAGGGGCATAAGTTATATAGTTAGTTCGGGTAACTAAACCTGAATTTCACTGTTTTTTTATGAGCTAACTCTCTGTGACCTTTGTTCAGTGAATTTCTAAGGTGTTTTTAAAATTCAATTTCCTAGCTATATCATCCCTATAACCTTTGCTTTTTTCAGTGATTTTCTATAGTTTTTGTTTTAATGTTATTCCCTAATTTTAACCTGAGGGTGAGTGTGTGAGTGAGTGCCTCAGTGGGTTGTGAGTGGGTGCATGAGAATCTGTGAGTGGGTGTGAGAGTGTCTCCGTGGTGTTGCCAGTGCCTCCATGAGTGTATCAGTCTGTGAGTGTGTGCATGCGTGTCTGAGTGGGTCTGTGAGTAGGGCAAGTCTCAGATGGGGCTTGTGAGTAGGTACATAAGTCTGCATGGGTCTGTGACCGGGTGCATGTGTCTCAGTGGATCTGTGTATGGGTGTGTGGGCCTCTGAATGGGTCTGTGACTGGCTGTTGCTGTGAACAAAGGCCTCATGGAGCCTGATGGGATTTCACCACATCAGGCTCCATGAGGCCTTTGTTTTACTAATTAGAATATTCTGCCCTCTAGGGGCAGAATGTTCTAATAGCCTTAGAGCCCTCCTTAGGGACTTTTAACGCTGGAGCGGCCCTTTAATGGCCATTGGAGCTTAAGGCTATATTAATTGTTATTGCGTTTCACATAGTCATAATCCATTGGTCCGATATATTGTATTGTGCAAATACGCTAAAGTGCAATTAGGAACCCAACTATAAATGTCACATAAAATTGTCAATTTCAAAGTCAAACACACTTTGATATCCAATTGAAATGTGCAAACTATGGTTGAGGTGCAGAATAATCTATAAAAAAAACGTATAATTCCAATAGTTCTCTGGCTGATGCAAATCATAAATATTTCAGTGTATTTTCAATATATATAGATAGAGAGAGAGGGAGAAAGACTGATATACATCCGCTCACTGCACAATAGGGATGGGCATGTATGTGTTGAATAGAATAGCATTTTTGATTGTATGATATTCCAATAAGGAGATCCATTTATTTGAGTTCCTTATTACATACAACAGTTCTTTAGTACATTTCAATATTTTTGAATCAGTTTTGCCAAAAACCATCTGAAAGGAAGAACTTACTGCAGCAACAAGCTTGCTTCTGAATAAATCAATATTGGCAAAAAACACTGGGGCTGGGCACCTGAAGATCTTAACGCCTTCTGTCTCATAAATCTGAACAAAAGAAAAAATTGTATATTTGCATTAAGTCCTATTCATGCTTAATTCTCCTAGCATGCAGTATGCAGCATATTGGTTATTTACCTCAGCGAAGTCCTTCCTGTTTTTGTAGATGTTGTTCCCTCCAACATTTGCCAGTAGAGTGAACTTGGGGCTGTGAACAGAAAACAGACAATGTAATTATTTTGTACATGTTAACAAAGCACCAACGGCAATAGGAAAGGTAATGCCAGAGAGGGAAGACAGGAGAAGGTGAAATTAATGCAATCAATTAATCCAATGCACAAAATATTTTAGAAGAGGAGGGTGAGGGCAAATAATTCTTCCCCTAAATTGACTTTTTTGTCCAGTTTTCCACTATGTCATACTTGGGGAATTTTTATGTTTAGGATTTCTATTTATTTGAAGAGTGATAAGCTTAGGTGTTAGATCTGTGTGATTCCAAGTACGCTTTTATAAGAAATGCATTCAAGACAAAGAACAAGAGAGGAGGTGAGCTCTCAGCAATTTCTAGCTGCTAGTCCATATGTGGTGGTGTGGGCTTATGATAGGATTGAAAAGTGGATCAAGTTGTGTAAAGTTTAACTAGACATTGGGCCTAAGAATGAGAAATAAGTGAGTGGTGTCAAAGCAGGGAGCAGTCAGTTCGATTTATTCTTCATTCAGCAGATAAAACAGCCATAAAGGTATATAAAAATACAATAATAAAGAAGAAGCTCCCAATTTGAAAACAAAACATTAGAGGTAAAGTAACAACTCTTCTGGATCAAAGCTAGCACGCCATACTTTTCCTAAGATGAATGGCCACTTCTATATAAAATGCAACATTAAAGCAAACATGAGGGTCTTGGAGTACAAGTAAATAACTCAATGCTGATTTAAAAACTCTAATGTGAAGTGCCAAGAGGACTGGCTTAATATAATAACTCCTTACGGCAGCAGGTATCCCATCTGGGGCAGGAGCTTTCCCAACTATGCTTTGTTGCAAAGCAAGCAAAACCACCTCGAGAGTAATACCAAGTGGGACTAAGTGGTTAGTAGGAGCCTTTACCCCTTTAATCAAGCTAGCTGGTTGGTTTGAGCCACAAATTCCAGCTAAGTGGGCCACCCATTAGTCACATAGGAATTAAGCTCTGAAAAATTATCATTTTTCAGAAGTGGGGGGGGGGGGGGAGGGCATTGACTGTACTCCAGAAAAATTTGGAATCCTCTGTTTCAGCAGCCTGGAGTAATGTTGTCCAGGCCTCATCCTGAAGAGTCTTCTTCCTAGTAACTTGAGCCTTGTTGTAATTGTTAGTTTCAGGATCCCTAGGGGAAGTATGTAGTGCTTCCTTCAAGCACTTTAAGGCATAAGTACACAAATGATCAAACCATCCACGTGTGCTAGGTCTGTTGGCTCAAACTGGGGGCAGTCAATCAGGTCCCCTGGCAATAGGTTTGTCACTATGGTTGTAGCACACTCTGAAGCTCAATGGTGCTGTTAATGTACATAATGGAATGCTGTAGGAGTGGTTCCATTGTGTGTTCGACAGTTTGCATTGCATAGCTGGATAATCCATAATTTTCCTAGAGAAAATAATGCAATTAACCATTTTGGGAGCTGCAGATTTATATTTAGCATGTTTACAATAGTACTCCTCATACAATGGTTGCAAGGCAGTAAATTGACACACTAACACATCATACAGATTGACGCCCAGCAGGCATGTACTGGCAGGTCATCTGTCTTTTTTCAACTGCATAAGACTGATTTCAATTCCTGTGCAAAGAACAAATCTAACAGGAGTAAATTGAATCTACGTACCAACAGTTCGTATTAGTTGCATAAATACCTAAATGGGAACAGGTTGGTTCTGTGGAGTGTTCATTGAAATATTCTGAGCAAATTGTCTCTCAGGAATACATGTTTTTACAGCCATAAAACATTATCGTTTCCTTTGTCTTTTTACTTTGCAAAATATTTACTTTGCATCAATAAAGCAGCCTTATGGATTCTATAGTGTGTCCATGGGATTTGATGGCGAATGAAAAATCTTGATTCATTTTGAACAATAATTTTCATCTTCCAGATCTTTGAGTCAGATGAAGGCGAGGAGTCTTTAAGATCTAAATTCCAATTGGGTTATTAAGTATTTGAACATTCCAGAGACACTGTTTCCATTTGGTCCAGTTCTCCTGAACGCCTTAATTAAATCTAAATAATAAATTCATTGATTCTTTTTCTTAGTTTAAGGAAGTTATGAAACTCAATATAATTGAAATTATATCAGGGTCATATGTGGCCAACAAAGAGAGAATTTGGACAATTCCAAAGCTCTGTAAGTAAATATGTCTGCATTCTTTCAATCTGCCAATTCAGAGGTACTCTGTTGATTCATATCTTATCTTTTGTTATAACATAAGGGGATGCAAGATGTTTTGAATATGTGGGCCCATAGAGCAAACCCTCTATCTTGTAGTTTAGTACTAGCAAAATTGTCTGCTGTTGCTTCTTTCTTAGCAGACGTAAGATTGTGTGGTAAAAGGAGTTGCCAACAGACTTTATAGACCCAGCCAAAGAGGTATGTTGTCAAAGGAAGGTGTGGTTATGAACCAATTTCAGCTTTGAGAACCCTAGAAGGATAATTGGTTATCAAAGTTCATTTGTCCGATCCATCCATAATGGTTGCCTACTCAAAATTTAGCTATACAATGGCTAGGGATTTAGAAGAACTCTGATGAAGTCTTTGTTATAGCATATTTAATTTATAATTTTTTGTAGAGGTAGCTTCATTTTGCTGACTTCTTCCTTGCCCCCGGTGCAGATATATTAGAGACCATATCTGTATTAGATAGTCTATCTTATTATTGTAATAAAAGGCATTTAATTCTACAGTTTCCTACATTTCATTCATATAGAGCAGTCCCATGTATTTTATGAAGCTTTTTTGCCATCATATACTTAAGTCCTCAATCACATGTTTAGTTCAGTGTATGTTTGATGGTTTGTATATCGATGTGGCTTATTATGAGTGTAATCCAAAACCAGAGAGAAGTTTGTTGTGAATAAAATGCCTGCAAGAGAAGTTTCAACATTTGAAACAAAGATGAGGTAATGCCAAAAAGCAGCAAATTTGTAGCCATGTTGTATCCCTAGATAAGTGTTAAATTGTTCTATATTGCGGGAAACCTTGCTGTATACGGTGATGCAATCTGAAGGAGGCAAAAGAGAAATCATTTGTTGTGCTGTGATGGTTGCTTTTGGCGGATTATAAATAGCCATTGCACTCCTGATAAACTTAATGGTATGGGTGAATTTTTCCATCACTGAGTGAAGAACAGACCAAGATGTGTTTTACACCGCCAAGAGAAGCAGTTGTAAAGAGGTGTGGAGAAGGTTTGGCATGGCAAATGGTGTTTCCAAGTAATCTTGTTTTGTCACTTTAAAGTATGTTTTTGGGAAAACCTGCTGGTATGGATGAATTAATGAGTTGGACACTATTTTTGCTCATATTTTGCTGGTAGTATCAGTATATATTATTAGTTTGTTCTCATGCCTTTTAGGCAATACAAACCATATATCTAAAAAAATTAATAATAAAACCAGGAATTAATAATTTCAGAAAATACATAAAGTGGGCAATAAAAGCCACTAATATTCTCATACAACTGGAATCCTCCGATTCAGGAAAATATTGGCCGGGGTGACCATCAGAAAGGCTTGCACACATACAAACAATAACATTAATTCAATGTGAATACTCATGCTAAAATGAATACAATATCAAACTCCGACCCTATTTTGAATATCTAATAGTTTTTTGCAGTCAGACTCTTGTAGAGAGAAGGCAGAGATTTAAATTGCTATAATATTTTAGAACCACAACAATTGATGAGGAGAGGTATCCTTTTGTGCTTTGCTTCACCACATTCTTATACTAGTGCTCTAAAGTTGGCAAGCAGTTTTGATATGAATATTTTTAAAGAAACAATATGGAACTTCTTTGGACTGTGTGGTTTTGTTTTAGAGTAGAGACCTCCCATTGCCCCAGAATTTCCCGAATTTCAATTACAGAATGTAACTATGCCAGCCTACCGGCTTAAATATAGTTGGGAGAGTAACACTTTACAGGTTTATATTAATTGGTTTTAATTGTGATTATACCAATGGGGATATTATTTAGCACCAATGTTTTTCTCTGGCATAATAGTCTAGATAAAAATGTCAAATGTGACAATATTAGTGTGTTTTTATGGTAGTGAAGTAATGAATGGTTGTCCTTTTTAACTTTAAGTGAATTTGCAAGAAAGTGGCCTGCTTTATGAGCACCTCAAAAGAATTTGATAACATGCTTGTACCGAAAAGCATAAATTATAAAGGCTTTAATAGGATCCTAAAACGATTTCCTGAACACATTCAGATCTGTTTTCTGGTCAGAATTTATAATGAAGAAGTCACCATTTTCTGGATTTTAAGGTGGCTCTTGATGTTCAATAAACGACCTGACAAAGGCATAATCCAAGATGAAGATCAGTTTGATAACTAGAGATTCTGTTTGGTCTAAATGTAAATTATTGACAAGTCAGTAATCTAAAGGGGAAAACTTTGATGAGGAAATTAGTTAAAAGTCAATCCATGGCCAACCTATGGTTTTTTTTGGTCTTCAGAGAGCTTTATGGTATAAGAGCCTGATTCGCAAAAAGTAATGGGAAATTTAGTTCTGTGGGTTTGCCTGTATATTTGAAATCTTTCTGACCACCATGAAATTTACAAAGGATTCCACAATGCTTCCTAGAAACCTGGAAGAACCACACGTTTTTAGGAGTAGATGTGTCATTATTTTGTGAGTTGCATGTTTCTCAAATGCCATACCATTTACGTCTGCATAGATTTACATATATGTAAATGTGCCAAAAATCTAAGTTTCAATTTAAAACTGTTTTCTGTCCAGGAATAACATTTATCCTTGTGGCAAAAACCTTTCCTCTCTACACTAAATAATTAGTGGTGCTACTATTCTGTCGCTTCTCTGGGTACAAATTCACTCTTTGCACCTGACAGGAGTAAATCCCCAACCACATCCAGGGATGGCCTGGAACATGTTTTACAGGGCTTCATGAAGACACAAACTCACAGGTTTTGTGGTTGTTCGCCAACTTTCCTTGGCATCTTCGCCATGGAAGGCAAACCCAATACCTATCTGAACAGACTGAGTTACAAGTAATGCTGTGCCACAACAGTGCAAGATTACTTGTGAATGCATCCAATTGCCAATGTAAAGACTTGCATTGAGAATACAACATATTAGTTTACACTTGTAACAGAAGCCTTTTCACACCTAAGTCCAACTTAGGTGTGCAAATGCCTTTATGAACAAAAATGTAAGTCTTTGTTGCCATGATTTGTGAACTTTGCTAGCTTGTTTATGGTCAAGTATTCGATTAAAGACACTCCAATGATAAGTTGTGAGTGTGCAGTGATCAAGAGCAGTTTTGCCTGTATTATATTTATTTTAACAGGTTGTTTTGCGTTATGGCCAACCTTTTGTAGACTTTTGTAAATTCGAGAAAAGCTAAGAAACCTCCAGCAAAATGAACCTGGAAGTGGAAGAAAAATTGTATTGTTTAAATTATGACTTTCAGGGCATGAGACTCAGAAGTACTCTTAAACCATCAGCCATTACTTTATAATGTCTTCCTGGGAACCCATTGTACTCCTTGGCCCTGACAGGGACTCTAAGAAACCCTGCTGTCCATCGGCTGCTCATCCTACTATTTTTCTCTCTTACTAAACAAACAAAAACGTAAGTAAGGTGAATAGCACCACCTGCCACCACACCTATTGTTTTTGGTCATCGGCATCTCTTACTTTAACATGGTTGGTAATGTAAATAATTTAAACTTCTCAATAGTAGAAAGACTCCAAAAATGTTAGACATGGAATTTTATCATTCCCTTCCCTTTAAAAAAATTGCTTGTACTGTGGTGTCTGCTATATTCCATGAATACACATAAAGGAGCTTAGCTGTGCATGTATAAGTTGTATAGGAAGATAAAATAAGGGTTTATTTAACACTGATGCTTCCTGTTTGCATCTAACGTGTGTGAATGGTCCAAGCTTCACTGATTGATTTTTGCAGGATTATCACAAGTCACTTCACCACAATACCAAGGTGGTGGAAGCGGTATCACACACTCTTCAAAACCCAATGTATTAATTTCTTCTCCCACCCTTCAATCCTCAAAAGCCTCATGTTTTTAGTTGGAGGTCTATGGGGAAAGGCAGGGTATTACAGTTATAGAAAGCAAAGATGACTTTGCGAGCTATCCCAAAGAGGTCTCCTAGCGGACTCTTTCTCTCCCTTCAAGACCACTGAGAGCAGGAAATTTTAGGGTAGTGTCAAGGTCAACAAGGGGTAAAACTGGTGTAGCAGCTGTTACAGCTGGATCCTCCCAATAGATGTCCATGCAGCAGTGTGGATGCGTATGTAGTCAAAAGACTCTATTAGCTCAGAAGAAAAGATAGAAAAAGAGGCAATAAAAGTTGAATGCATATTGTTGTAGAGTCTGAGTTGTGTGAGTTAAATGGTTGTGACTCTAAATTTTGAGGTACTAAATGTACAAAGAAGGGAAGTTTCTAATGTAATCTTGGATTCTTTTCACTTTGCTTGAAAGCAGAATCAGGAAACTGTTAATAAAGATGGGCAATTTCTAGCTTTTGGAATTAATATTCACTACAATGACACTTCTTAAAGGCACTGACATGGTTGAGGTACAAATAGTCATTGTGAAAATATGGAGTGACCATGGTGCATACTGACTTACAATTGTGCGCGGAACACGACAGTCAGGAGCTCAAATCCTACCCCAGCCGCAAGTCCTAGATCAAGGCCAAGTAGAATTGCAGCAATACAGGTGACAACCCACACAATCTGCAGAAAAAAAGCATATAACGTCACCACTTACACCACGTGAATACAATGTACAGTCACTCCACTTCAACTTGCTAGAATATTTTGTAAATGTAAATATAATGTTATTTATATTGCACTTCTTACACCCGATGAAGTGCTGAAGTGCATTAGCTGATAGGTCGCATTCTGCATCTTGTCAAGAGTATTCGGTGGGATGAGGGTTGAGTTGAAGGGTGGGCTGTGTTGGAAGTGTTTTGATGTTGTGCATAAGTGACCAGTGTGTTGCTTTTTTCCTGTCTTAGTTCTTTTAGCCTATACCTGTTTGGGCAGGCTGCCAGAGTTAGCCAGGAGCAACAGCTCATGACATGCCTTGGATGCCTGCATAATCCCCACAAAGCATCAGGTGAATAATTAGTAGGCATGTATACAGCAAGCCGAACCGAAAGATCTTGAGTCCATCTAGTAGATATCAGGAGGAACACAATGACATAACCGGGAGAATGCTATCATAGTAAAAGCACTTTAGGGAGTACCCACAGGACAAGTAAAGGCAAAAGGCCTGCCAGAGTGCCCTCATTACCGACATACAGAGGTCAGCCTATGTAGGGTTAGTCCAGGGGTGAGGGGGCAGTGGTACTTATGTATACATTTGTTTAAGGCAACAAGCATAAATGCCTTTAATGGTAGAACCCATAAGCAAATACCTATAGTTATGGGAGGGTGGATGAAACTTTAACAGGAGGTGTCAGTGGACATTCTCCCCACCTGAATATAATACTACATAACTAATCCAATCCTAGGTCTCCCCAAACCCAACGCACAGCAATGAACACTCTAGACAGCAACTGTTTAACACATGTCCCTTGATGGATTTTCTCCTTCAGGACATGTGAAATCAAATCGCTTGGAAGCTTAGGGTAATAAATAAATTATGCAAAATAGATGTGGGATCTAGTATAAAGAATTACAGGTAGAATGCACCAGTCCACCAAAATTACATCTTTCGGTCCACTTAGATATCTGTAGTCTGAAAAAGTCTTCATGTTAAAGGTAATTTCTAAATGGCATGTACACCTCGGAGGGTTTCTTAGCACTAAGAATGAAAGAAACTATGCATCTGACCGAATTAAGAACTAATCAAGTTATCTAGAGAAGGGCTATACTTTTGTCAGCTTTCAAACTGGGTCGAGGTACAAAGTATCGAATAGGGAATATCGATATACCACAATATTGTTGCCAACATATTGAGGACAAAAATATCAACAGGTAAGTGTAAATAGAGAAGTACAGATTTATAGTACATAACTTCACGTCTACGTACCTAACAACATATATGTTTTTATTGTACATAGATATGGGGTCAAGAATAGTACATCTACACTTGCCTAGATGCACTGACAGCCTTGATATTTTGTCCCTCAAACGTTTGGCTTTGAAATTCTAGTGGGACGGAATTCCCTACTCTATATTCCGCACTACAGACTTCAAAATGTAAACAGCTGATGGATGCTCCTTAATATCAGGAGGGTGCAAATTTCAAAGAGGCAGTGCCAGGATGGAGAAGACATGACTGCCATTGGTGTAGCTGGACCTTTGGCCGCCCGTGGTGGTCCTTGTGTTTGCCGCCCCAAGTCGACCACATGTAAGAGTGGGAGGGGGGTGCTGGCGATTCCTGCGTTTGCCACCCCCAAAACCCACGCTGCCCGCCCCCCTGCCTGCTGCGCCACAGATGACTGCCTGATCTCTAGCCGATCCTGATCCATAGAGAGTCAAGTCCCAGGAGGTGTATAATTTCCCATGTTTTTTTTATTTTTTAAATGAGGGGCAGTGCAATAAATAGGTCAATGGACCTTGCACAGCGCTGTTAAAGAGATGCATGTATCTATCCATGGGAAGTCATTGAAATGTTTTCAGTAGTATTATGGTATGACAACATCGCCAATGACAAGTTATAAAATGATTTAATAAAAATACTATTGAAAACCAGCTCTATTTCGGGTTGCTTTTGCTCGGCGGGGGCGTGTGTGTGTGTGTGTGTGGGGGGGGGGGGTGACTGGTATATTCCCACCTCAAAACCCATTATACTTTTCTTGGGATGGTTGATGCTTAGGTCAGAATGCCTGCTTTTAAGCTGGCCAGAATTGAGGGTGGCTGGTAAACTGGAGCGGAAATAACATGAGGCAATGTAGGAGGGCAAACTTAAAGACTACTCACGCAGTCAACTCTGTCCTTTCGCCATAAGATTGGAATTTGAGTGAATTGCATCAGCATCCCTTTCAAGTTGACCAGAACCAAAGCGGAGAGCACCGACTAAAGATGGAGAAAAATCATTATCATTGTCAAAATACTGTTGAAAAGAAAAACGAATTGCCCAATAATGGAGTTCATTTTGTGTGATTCCTCACCTCTAAGTATCTTTCAGTGAAACACTGGCAGCACCCCCCAACTGGCTAATATTAGACAATTATTTTTAAAAACCTTTTTCTTCAGAAACTGATGAAATACAAAGGTACATCCTGCCGCAACATGCAGTACCGCTTTGGAACCATTTAAGCAGAACTACAGCAAAGATATGTTTAGTGCTGTATTTGCCTATGAGAATTATCGATTTTAAAGGAGACTGAGATGTATTACAATAAACTATATTAATTGATAGAAAAACATACTATGACAATATGCAAATTAAGAGCTCAATTAATACAACATCGGTTTATGGGAATAACTTTGTATTAGAAATACAAATTTAGGTACAAAAACCCCACATCAAATTTACAATATTTCGATTTAACAAAGTAGGTTAAAAATAGATAAAAGAGACCAGGTATGAAAATCTGTGTCTGAAGGAGAAAAATGTAAAAACAGCTCTAAAACTTCCCAAATCCTACAAAATAAGGAATAGAGAGCTGTGCATAATGTTTCAGCCTAAAAAAGGTGAATATGAAAAATAATTTTGAAAAGTCTATGGTGTATTGTCCATTGCATCAATAATAATGTGGTGTGTTGTGTATTTTGACCCTGTGATATGAGTGGCATGTGCAGTGTGACCACAATAACACGCACAGTGACACAGGATCTTACTGTACAGCGGTGTTGTTGCAAGATTCAGTACAGCACTGCAGTGCTGTACTGAATATTCACTATCTTGCTGTTGCACGATGCTGAACAGCACAAATGTAATGAATTTTGGGCATATTGCTTTCAGCTGAAGGAACTTTATCTAAGGCCACCAGGCCTTTTCCTGTTTAGTGTAGTGGAACACAGTGCCTTCTGATTGAATGCATCAAATCTTAGTGAATAGCTACCACTGATTCATGACACCCCAATCACCATGAACAGAATTCTCCTCTAAAGGCCTAGAGATTGTAAGACACTTGTAAATTGACATTTTGTGAGTATGGGCCCTTCAAAGCGGGAGGCTGCTCTAAGCCTCCACCAGACCTAAATGTACCATAGTGCAATTACATGTTGTGAAAATACTTCCACCAAAGCACAAAATTAATTTAGAAAGTGATTCATGATTACTCTTTGAAGGGTGCAACTGAAGCAGGTTTCCAGGCAAAATCTGGAAAGATTTTGTGATTTGCATAAAGTCATAAATCGCAATGGCCACAACGTTGTAGATTTGTGGGTGCAGATTTGCAACTTTCTTTGTGAATTAATCCCAAGGAGCCAGGCCCATTGAATAGCAATGTTAACTGTCCTACAGATTAACCCACTCTCGAGACTATCTGGTTTAGGTCTGTTTGGTAGCGAAGAAGCCACTCCTTAGTAGAACAAATGCAAAATCTCAAAATTTTCAGAATTGTATAACATTCTGGGCCTCATTTAGAGTTTGGTGGATACAAAAGATGCTAGTTTCTGATGCAAATTCTACATAAAGAGTAGACACACGCTGGATTTCTTCTACCATTGGAATAGTATTGTGGCTGAAATTCAGCTTTTATATTTTATTATGTGTCTAAAGTCTCCTACACAATTTGGAGGCATTTCAGTTACCACAAGACACTAAATCTGGCATTCTGTTTTTCAGAGTATATTTTTGGAGCCATTTAATAACACTAATATATTGACGAGAGCCTATTAAGGATTCATTTAATGGAATACTGACAAATGTAATATGCTTCACAATTCAAACGTTCCAGTGGAGAAAAATACAATTTTTTGTTAGAAGCACCCTTTCAACTCTGGTAACAAAACACAACGAATATGAGACTTTCTGCAAAGATACTCTTGGACATGTTAAAAATCAGAGATTAAAAAAAATGTCTCGAACCAGCATTTGAAGAGGGTGTGATAAATGTAGGATTTAAAATCAAGAACCAAAAAAACTAAGTGAAGCAGACACTTTCCCAGTCACTGAGACTGAACACTCTGCGCTTCTGACTGACAGACAGTGCTCCTTACATTTCCGCGAGGGGATATTACTAGCACACTTCTCCACAAGAAAATATTTATGATATTGGAAGATTCTGTAGAAATGGATTCTCTTGTCCCTAGTGCCATACTGGGATTCCCCAATTTACAACAGTAACAGCCCAAGACTTGTATGAGGCCACTGTAATTGCCATATTTGATCCAATCGAAATTGGTGAGCAAGATGATTCTGTTTATCTGCAATTTTCGGTTCTGTTTTTTATATAACTAAGGAGTGTAGTTTTGCTGGATTTTGGGTGTTTCTTTCATTCTCTCTGCCCGATGATTGGCTGAGTCTCCTGACTTAGGCATACTTGCAAAACTAGGAGTATGGATAATGAAGAGAGCTCCTGGTACACACCTCAGCTTGTTAATAAAGAGGATTAGATGTTGTGAAAGCTTGCTTAAAGTCCTGTCAGTGTTTTCCTGCCAAAGTATGTTTGTGTTTGACTTCAGTGCCAGGAGCTGCAGCTGGAGTTAATATGTTAATAATAGAGAGACCTTTGATATCCAATGTTGTCAAATTATACACCTACATGGACAGACTCAGTGCATGTAAGTCATGCAACCTCATTCAATGTCACATTGAGCAACATCAAAGCGGCAAACAACATACCAGAACAATCCAGAGGAAAAGTAACAAAAAGATATATTAAAGAAAAAAATGAAAGAACATGTACCTTCTGTAAAGGTGCAATGAGGAATCCGATGGCCAGAGTGACAATCATCACGATTAGAGCTGAGATGAGTCCTGCAATCTGAAAGAGTACACAGTTGTCTTCAAGAAGTGAATTCTCATGCAGTGTCATATTCTTTACCTAGATATGCAACTGATATCTACTACTCAGTTTCTGCCATGGCCGGTGCAGGTAAGATCGGTGGGCCAGTGGGGCGGGAGCCCGGCAGGGGGGAGGGGGGGGCAGGGGGTTCAACAGACAACAGAATAGGGAAAATAAAAAATAAATAAAACCATTTACCTTGCACTCACAGCATCAGTGATGCTGCGAGCGCAAGGTAAGGGGTTTTATTTCTTTTCTTTATTTTATTTTCCCTATTCTGTTGTCTGTCGACTCACCCTGCCCTGCCCCCGCTCCACCACTCTTACCAGCACAAGCCGCGCCTGCCCCGTTTAATAACATCTGATTTGGGTTGATGATGGACTGCCTTCCATACAACAATTCAGAAAGTCAAAGCCTCCTTCCAATTGACATGTCTTCATCAACTACATGCAATGATTCAAAGATGTATTTAAATTTACCATCGAGAGTGTATCCTACAAAGCCACTAAACTCCTAATAAGGGTTGCAATGATATCATGGATCCTTGTGAGGGGTCATGTGCAAGATGCTTGGAAATAGTTAGCAACATGTGCCTCTTGGTGCTTTGATACAGTGTAAACCTTCCTCCATATCCCCATGAGAGACTTTAGCTAAAAAGACCTGAACATTTTTCCATTTTCTTAAAGACTGACTCCTTTTGTTCGGCTCCTCTCCCACTTACACTCTCACTTACTTAGGGTTCAATCTAGCCACCTACTACTTTCAACCTAAACATGGTTCACCAGCATGGTAGTTTAGAAGAACAGTGCTGGCATTAATCAGTAGTCATAAAACACCTGATTTTGAGTATTGACTCATCGGACTGGGCAACTATGTACAAACTGGTAATTAATTCTCCTCTTCTGAGGTGTGCAAACTTGCATTTAACACACTTTGCCCCTGCAATTTACAACCGGGTTTTCATTCCACAAATCATCTGCTCAAACTCATGCCTCTGAAGCACTTTGCCTCCAACGTGTTAACTTATGTTAGGCACTAATAGGAGTTTTTGCCTGTAATGGGATTAGCAGCCTGAGTATAGTCAGGGCTTAAAACTCACAAAAAACACCTTTGTGCTTTACAAGAACGTGGAACCTCCTCCTGAAGAGATCTGTAGTGTGATATAACACAACAGCCGAATACATTGTCTCGTCCCATCTTGTTGTAAATTGTGTAGGGAGGGAAGAAGGTTAATAAGTCAATTTTACCTACAAGTCTTGTTCTTTTATATCATACTAATCCAACCCTGATTTTCAAGGGGAAAGCTTTTGCTTTCTTCCAAATTTTTATGATTTAGACATGTAAATCCTGATCATATGCATTGATAAAAAACCCCAAAGAGTTCATATCTTGCCTAGGACATGACCACTTATTTGCATTTAAGTGCTAGGAGCGTTTACTTAGGAAGCATCCTTCACATTGAACAGTGGGTCTAGGATAACCGCAAAGCCCCAGGCTTCAGAGAAACCATCACTCCATTCCAGTGAAAGCTTGAATTTACTGCAACATCCATTACACTTGGTTGGTGGTCATTCACCCACTTACTGCACTCAGCCACATTGATCTTAAAGCACAAATTTCCAGGCCCTGTCTAATCTTAAGACACCCAAAATGGAGGGGTTGATTTGGAATGGCTTCTGTGAATTTAAGTATCATTGGCGACCTCACCTCAGTGTTTTGACGGTCTGTAGAATGTACCTTCTTACAATTGAAGGAACCATCTTTCTCTGCCTTCCCTTTACAGTGAATAGTTATATCAATAAATTGTACCCTAAAGCTTCAATTCTTTTTGAGTTTTCTTCCCTTAAAGGATACACAAATTCATACAACAAAAGTTGAGTTTCCTACCTGTGATTTACCGCCTGTGCTCTCCTGAACAGCTGACCTAGACAGAGAAGTGGCTGCTGCGAATCCTCGGAATCCACCGCAGAATATGTTGCTGACCCCAAATGCAATCAGCTCCTGCAATTCAAATCAAGCACATATCTCATTATGGAGAGTAACAATTATACTAATCGATAATCAGACAGATTACACAGTGCTTGAGCTGTAAAAAAAAAAAGAAAATGGTCCTAAAGTTTTTTTGTGGGAGCTTACCACTGGAGTTGCCTAATGGCAAGGATGTAGAACACAACCTTCCTAGTCTTGAATACACCTGATGCTTCATTCATTAACAGCACTACTCTTCCTGTCTCTTTATGTGAATCGTGCAGCTTCCTTTTCAGCCACACTTCCGAGATAGTGACTGTTTCCTAGCTTTTTCCTCCTCTTCTCATCTCCCTTTTTTGCCTTTCGCTTGCTCTCAGCCAAAATCTGATAGAAAAAAATGTATCTCAATCCTCAAAAATTGGTGCCATGCTCATCACCTCCAACCATTTGCAAAGTTAAGCAGTGAGTTTATATACTGCGGTCCTACGGCAAAGTGTCTCTGGTGGCTGCTCGTCATCATTGAAAGGATATACAGAGGCCCTGAGGCTCAGTTCTTTATGCAGAAGCAAATGGAGGCACGTCCACCATATTCTAAATAACGTCCTACATCTAACATACAATGAATAATGAAAGCATTTTAGTTCCTTTAATCTATGCTGCATTCCAGCATTTGTATAATAGCATATTATCATGATATTGTCATAACCATGCATTTTAGCATTCAGGAAAAGCACATATAATTTGGGTTATTGGGCATCAGAGTAGTTTATTTGGGTTCTTTTTCCGTGCATTTCCTTGTAGTGAGGACAGATGTGGTCCAGTTCACAACAGCTTTTTCGGATGTTTGCCTGTGAGCAGATATGTTATTTGCGTGTAATTCCTGTCTGGGAGCCTAGAATTACCTTTAGTTTTGCGATATTATCTGCGTGTTGCATACTGTTTTGGCTTTTGACCGCAGATCAAGGTTGGGTGCTTCTGCATTGCACTTGTTCCTCTACTCAGTACTTATCAGAGCCCTTTGTGTGTAGAAAGTCTTTGGGCCTTATTATTTGGTGGATGGTGCGGGCGTGTGACAGTCCTGCTTCCGCACTGCCAAACCCATGTTCGAACCTCCTGCTAGCTTTGGAGTTTTCTCCTGTCTGGCGGATGGTTCTTTGGCATTCTCACAGTGGTGCCTATGAAATAGGCACTGCAATGGGAACGTCAAAATTAGTACCTCCACTTCGTGGACTGCTGCAAAATGCGATGCAGTGCATGCGAAGGAATTCGTTTTATTAATTTAAATGTGTACTTATCTCCGTTCATCCATATTCTGGTGTTTACATTTCCCCACCCTGCCCCTCCCCCGCCCCGCCTCACTGCCCCACCGAACTCCCTCCACGAGCCGCTACTGCTGCAGATTCTCGTATTAAAAAGGGTTCATAACAGTTTTGTAGGGTTGCTGCTTGTGCACCTATTTGATTACTTTCTAGCATCCATAGAGGTACCATCTTTATATGCAGGAATGATACGCCCCTTCAATAGGAGCGGCCCGGGCAGGTAAGAGCGGTGGGCAGGAGTGGGTGGGATTCGACAGACGACCATGAGGGAAAATTAAATAATTCATTTTCCCTCTTAGTCTATCGAAATATTCCCCCCCCCCCCCCCTCCACCACGGTGCCCCACTGCTCTTAACTGCACGGGCCGCTGCTGCCCTTCAGATATGGTTTGAGGATTTGTCCACGGTGGAGGACCAGTTTGGATTCGCTATTGCAGATTGCAGTCTGAAGGTGATGTATTTAATTAATCTGTCTAGTGATTGATTCATTTTAATTGCAAATTCCAGATCATGCAGCCTGTTAATAAAATCCTCTTATCTGCTGTGAGATGCAGCTTTTCCTTGGATATTTACATATTTCAGCAACATTGCTGCAGCTTCTTGGTATTGGTTTTGCCTAACTGACTTCCGCCATCTTTATGTACAATTTTCCTCACTGTCTCCTGAAAGTGGTTGTCTCCTGAAGCCTTCTTTAGTACGTCTTTGATATCCACAGACTTGTATCCCAGCTGAGATCTGACTGTATTAAACTTGTAGGAAGAGCTCCAGGGGCTGCAGTTCACTGAGTGCAATGGGAGTTCTGTGATTTACATCATGCTGGGGCTACAAGTGCCGCCTACGATCTCAAAGTGGACTGTGGTTCCCCAGTGGCTGCTGGTGAGATTTGAAAGTGGTGAAGCGTAAAATTTGTGTGGGAGTGCACCTCGTTGAGCGAGTGTAGCGAGCGAGCCTGAACAGACCTAAGGAGGGTTCAGGGGTGTTCTCCTCCGACCACATTTTTTAAAAAGAGTGGGCAAACTGAGACATCTTAAGGATTTTGGGGGTCCTGGGCCAAACATATTTAGGGGAGCCCTGGTATCTGTTATGAACAGCTTTGAATATATGGTCTAGTTTCAGCTGTTTCATTCCCTCTTTGACCAGGTCACTGACAGAGCACAGCCATTCCTCCAAAGTCTAGGGCCTCACACATTACATGGGGGAACTAGAAAGATCTGAATAGATGGTGTGAGACACTCAGGTACAACCAAGAATAGGCTGGGTGAGACAGTCACACCTGACATGGGGTAGGTATAAAAAAGTCTGAATATGTATTGTGAGAAATTCATGTCTAACCTGAGACATATATTTGAACAGACTGAATGAGACACTTGCAATGGACTAGAGACAATATTTGAACAGCCCTGGTGAGACGAGACAGTCACTGGATATGGGACAGTCTGGATCTCTGATTAGAACATGGTAGACACACCGACAGGAGGACTGCCAGAGCCCAGAACAGACTTAATGAAACACACACACACGGCACAAGACAGACTGGGATCCCTACATTGACAATTGGAGACACACCGACCAGAGGACAGCTTAGATCCCTGTATAAAGTTGGTGAGACACACACCCCTGACACGGACCAGCTTGAGGTTTCTAAAAGACTGGAGTGTGCGCCTATCAAAGCACAGCCATGAACAGGCTTCACAAAGAAATGGGCTCCTCACTGTAGCCTCTCTCTCTCGACTTGAGTGAGGTGGAGCCAGTAGGTGGCTGTGCCAGACCCTGGCCCCACCAGCCTATCTGCACTTCGGCACAGTGAAGACTTCGGCGTACATGGCGCAGGTCACCATGGTGCTGGCATTGAAGTCCATAGTACAGGCAGGCATCCCTCCTTCATTCTGCTGGGGTCACAGTGAGGGTAACCGCGGGTGAGACCTGCACAGTCACAGCTGCTCCGGGGGTGCGGACGTCGGAGGCCGCTCAACCCTGTCCTGCCTGTCTGCACAGCCCTCTCCAGTACCCGAAGGTCTGTGTGAGGTAACTTCAGATGGGTCCCTGGAGAGCGGTGCAGTAATGAGAGACCCCGGCGTGGAGGTCGATGTAGAACGATGTACGATAATTTCAGATGCAGCCACAATCACACAGCTCTGGCAGGGTGCACAGCTTCCCTTGGAGCATGGAGATCGGTGTGCGGTAACTTCAGACCGGTATGGGTTCAGAAGATTTGCATGTGACATGAAACTATCTAAACACAGTTGGGGAATTCAGAAGAAAGTTCCTTAAAGTAAAATTGTCCCCTTCTCGCACAGATTTCGAAAGAATTATCTAATCTAATAGCAAATATTTTGGTATCATCATCAGCTTTCCTCGTGGCAAAAACGTACAGCCATCTTTACTATGAAGGTATCACTCGAGACTGGCTCAAGTACTGTTCACATACTACTCCAGAATTGAAAGTGAAGACTACATCTTGTATTGAGAAAACATGATTCAATGGGTTTTGCTGCATTTTGACATGTAAGGAACATTATATAACTGTCAACGAGGTGAGTATGTCTCACACATAGTTGTTTTCAATGCTATTTGAAACCTCCTGTGACGTTTCTAGGACTAGTTCCCATGTATTTTGCCCTATATAGAAACCAGGAGCACCGCTAGAGAACGCTATCAAGAATGGAGAGCCGTCAGCTAATACTTTGATAAAAGGTCGCAATTAATACCCATTGTTAATTAAAAGCGATAGGCACAATAAGATATGTGCTTCAGCGGCTTGTGTTTTACTTTAGAGCGAACTACACCCAATCTTATAAACGGCTTTATGGATCCCACTGACATCTGCAGTAACAGCACCAGTTGTGGCCGGGTATGGGGGGGGATTGCATGGGGGGGTCACGCATTGGTCAGGGGGGAGGTGGGAGGGGTTTAAATAAAATAAAATAAAACTTACCTTCCCCCGGGTCTTGCGTTTTCCTGCTGCCGCAGCTCTCCTCAGAAAGCAGTCACCCACAGGCAGCCTCCCTCCCCTCTGCCAATCACAATGCTGTAATGGCAGCGTTGTCATTGGTGCAGACAGCGCCCAGCCGGGCGCCTAATGGGAGGTCATTTTCTCTATGTAGGATGCATGCAGCCTATATAGAGAAAAAGGAGAGTGCGCATCCCTGCTTTGGGTGGCCCCAGAGGGCCGACCAAACAGTCAGGGCCCACAACAGTGGGCTAGCCACGCCGCCCCTGCTTTCCAGCAGAATCCTGTCCACAACCAGGCACTTCTGCTTTCTCGCAGTGTGAGAAGCAGAAACATAAAATGGTAGTTTAGCATTTTATGTTTCTGCTTCTCGCACTGCGAGAAAGCAGTGGGGTAATGCCCCTCCGCCCTAACGGAGGAGCCGCCCCTGTGGTTCCCTCATTTGCATGGGGAGTGGTAGCTTTCAAATGAGAGAACATTGCTTCTGCACCCGCGTATATAATACAAACCTACAAACAGGTGGCGCACGGCCAGCAATCCACCAAAGGTGCCTCTTGGAAGTGGGGAATACAGATAATCTCCACACCTCCCCCTTCAGAACAGTGCACTCCATCACTGTCCCCCTTTCAATTGCAGGAAGCATTGCCACCTAGAAAGTGAAAGAAGAACTGACTGCTTTAAACAGCTAGTCTGTCTCTCACTAATGCACTGCCCCCAGGGCTGGCGCGTGTTTGCACCTGCTCTTGGGTAGGCACATTACCATGCACTAGGGCACATTGACCAGGTCTGTGCCCAGCACACCCAATTAAAGGGGCGCTGCAGCACAGACCATGTCAGTGCACCCTATACATAACAAAGCCCCAGGCAGCCTAGTTCTGGTTGTCTGGCCGTGTTGGGCATATGTCTGTGCATCTACAGTAGTTGCAGAACAGAATGTGCATTTTTCTGTTTAGCTGGATTTCCCTTTGGTGTTGTCATTGGTATACGCCAATCACAAATTATACTCCTAGTTGGCTTCTAATGAATATTTGTACAGCCTTCTCGTGGAGGTATTTCATGACTTGAGTGAAGTTTCCAGATCTGTTGACTTTTCTTCCCAAATAAGCAACATTGGCACTTTGCTCACAGGTGACCCCTTTTGTTGTTAACTAGTATTGGTTGGGTTGTACTTATGAATTGTACTGAAAGATTATATGCTTGTATATGTGTGTGTGTGTGTATATATATATATATATATATGTGTGTGTATATATATATATATTTTGTTTATGGTAGAAGAGGTTGCAGTAGTTATGGAACACCAAGACTCATTCAGCCTTCCATTCTCACTCTCTTTTCTTTTTTTCTCACTACCCGGTTCCCATCTCTAATTTTCTCCCTCTTTCTCTGCCCGATCCCTTTCTCTCAGATTCTCACTTGACTTAACTATCTGGTACTCACCTGCTCTACACCTTCTCCTTGTTGATTTTTCTTCCTCTGCCCAATCTCTCTCCTTCTCTCTCTTTTCCTTTTTCATTCCTGTCTTTTCTGTTTCTTCGCTTTTCCTTTTCCCACTAGTTTTCAATGTATCTTTGTGCTAAAATATCAGGGTGACTTTTATATGTACTTTCAATTGAGAATGTCACCTGATAGCTTCCACAATATTGAATGTGATGAAAATGAAATATTAACTCTATTACATATGTAATGCAAACATGGCCATACCTGATTACCATCTATGACATAATCATGCTTGATTGAGTACACTTTTGCCACGGAGTATGCCACAGCAAATCCAACAATTCCAATGGAAAACCCATCTGCAATGCATTCTGTAAAGACTTTGCTGCTCGGCGTAATAGGTGCTTGATATCTGTAAAATAAAAAGAGATATTCAGGTTAGCACATGCTGATTAGGGTACTTTAGCTTTGAAGACAAACCTGTAGCTTTATGTCAAAATGTGTAAATTACTCCATCTACAATAATGCCCTTTTAGGTGGAGCCTAGGCAGCGCAGATGCACTGTCTGCAAGACCTGATATAGGTACAATATGGGCTTTAACCTAGCCCTTCAATTGCCATTAGGTCTTTATGGGGCAATCAGAAAATAAATGCTGCCTTTTTAGGTCTCGCCTACACAGCGCGCATGCGCTGCATAGGAAAGACCTTTAGCTGTCGGTACAGCTTTGAGGGCAAAAAACATGCACGCGTTGCATTGCTTCCAAAGGCAACCCGTGCACGTCTGGAGATTCCATTGCGGGAGCGAGGGAATTGCGTAGGCCCCCTCCCCCTGCTGCCGCGCGAGGCATGCACCTATGCTGGTTTTATCTTTCCCAACTCATTGCAACTATGCCCGGCATGTGTAAAGTGCAGCGGAACTGGCTCAACTGCGACGGGCTCTGAGGTGGTGGAGCACTCTTGAAAACACCATGTGGTAAATTGGGTACACCTGAACTTTGCTTGATTTTAAGGGACAAGAAGCAGGCATTACAAAGTGGCAGGCAAGAGGGGTTTTAAACATGAACACAAGTGATTGTGAAACTGGTAAATTAGGTCTCTCAATGTTCTGTTGCAAGGCCCAGTGAGGAGTGGGGGGTGTCTGTGGGTGAGTGTGTGCCTGTTAGAATAGTGTCTACGGAGCACCCACACCCCGCCGCTCTATAATCTGCAGGTATTCCCCTACACAGGCTCACCGCAGACAAGCAATGTATCTGTTCTTTGGAAGGGCTAGCATTCGTCCTGCATTAGTAATAGCCGCTGCATGAAAATCATTCATGCCGAAAGGCTGCAGAAGGGTGTGCTGGGAATGTCCATGGATCTGGACTCATACTTACAAGGATCTATGGCGTCGGCCACCCTGGGACTCAGAAAACATCTGTCCACATCATCACATGAACCTGATGCATTGCAACCTGCTTTCAGTTCTAACTTAGCTGCCGGCTGCAGCTGAGGGTTGTCCATCACAATGCACCAGCACTTGGAATCACAAATTACACTTTAAGGACCTATCATGGTTTCACCCTTATTCTCTCTGGCCTAACTCTCTAATCAGCCCCTCTTTGTCTCTCTTCGGCCCCTCTCTCTCCAGTGCCCTGTCCCTCCCTGGCCCCACTTTCTCTCTCTAGTCCCTCTGTCTTCAGTTCCCTTGTGTCTTTCTCCCCCCCCACATATCTCTTCGGCCCCTCTGTGTCTCTCCAGCCTCTCTCTGAATCTCTCAAGCCCATCTCTGACTCTCTACAGCCTCTCACTCCAGCCATGCTGTCTCTCACTCATATCCATTCCCTGTGCTCCAATGGGCCTATTCTATACCTGACCCCTCGGTCCCTCTCCCCATCCCTCCACGTTGCCCAGTCCCACCCCCCCATTGCACGGCCCAACTTTCCGTCCCTCCCGTTGCACCAGTCACTCCCTCCGTCCCTCCTTTTTGCCCCGATCACTCTCCTGTCCCTCTTCATCGCACTGGCCCCTCATCTCTTCACGTTGATTATGTCAGCACTTAAAGGCACAATAAGGCACAATTCTATGCCCTGGTAAGGTTACATGCTTCTGACATTGCACTTTCTAAGTGTAACATTCAAAAAGCTGTCAAAGGTCATTAAATCACAGATACTAATTCAATACTACAACACTAAATAAATTAATAAAAATATCGCCGTCCCTGTGGCTTACCTGATGCTCATCTGTTGAGGAAGTGGCCTTACCAACAAGCTCTACTTACTGTAGCAGGTTAGCGGTCTTGCTATCCTGCAATGTGCGGAAGTATGATACACCACATTTTCTGGCCAGACGTTGCCGGAGGAGATAAAACAAGCATTGGCATAGCCAATAGGTCTCGCCTTTGGGACCTTATAAGTATTTAGTTTTGCAGCACAATATCCTTGGTGCAACTACATCAACTGTTGCATGGCTAAACACTTATAAGGTCTCAAAGGCGAGACCTATTGGCTATGCCAATGCTTGTTATTGGTGCATTGTCCCTTCTTTGGGCGCTTGGATCCCTCCCAGGCGATTCCACTCATTGTTCAATTTGGTTGCCCATTACAACGTGTTCCTGCTCCTGGTACAGTGCGCAATGGCCCTTCTTCCTGTGTTCCTCCTGGTCGGCCACCACACACAACAGTAGTCGTCCAAGTTTGTTTGTAATTTTGAACAGCTCTTCACGCACGTTCCTCTTCTGTAGTGCGGCACCCGCTTCATCTTTAACCATAGCAGTCGGGTGCCCACCATACATTTCAATTACTCTGCGTGGCTGGCGCTGTGCTTTAGTGCCATTCTTTTGTTCACAGCCTGGCCGCGGGGCTCGTTTAATGTTTCTTAGTTAACTTTGCAAGCTAATCATAGTGGATGCGTACCCACGTTACATTTTAGCTGGGCTTTAGAGCCTTTCTTTTGTGGGGCTCATTTAATTAATTAGGAAAGCCTAGCATGGCTTGTGACAAGTGGTGCACTCTCACACTACCTTTCAGTGTACACTATACTGTCTCTAGAAGGCATGTTCGGACTCAATGCACAGTCAATGCTGTCGCAAGCACAGTGGAGTAGGTAGGGAGGTGCGGGGGTGGGCGGTCCGCCCCGGGCGACACAGGTTTTGGGGGCGGCAGCCTCCCCCGGTCTTACCAGCCGTCTCAGCGCAGCAATAACTAGCACCCCCCTCCACTCCTCAATGTGTTTATTGGGCAGCAAACGGAGAAAACTCGACAGCAGCAACCCCCCCGCTCTTCACTATGGCCACCGTGGGGCGACAAACGCAGGGACCACCACTGGCGGCCAGAGGGTTAGCTACGCCACTGGGCAAGCATGCTGATAAAGTACTCACTTTATCACTACTTTCTGTTTCGTACAGCAGGATTTTTCAGTAGTCCTCCCGTGCTGTCCCTATAGCCTGTGCGATTGATCACAGTGATGCTGCTGATGCTCTCTCCTTGCGTCTCTATCACCTTCAGCTGAAGGTGAAGTGGGGAGCAATGGCTACGCCCACAGGTAACCTTTAACTGCTCTGTCCTCAGAATATGTCGCTTGCTACTCTGCAGAGAGCCATTTTAACGTAGATTTGCACTGTTAGGTAAGATTATAGAAAGTAGGGCTCATGCAACCTATTTTATTAGGAGAAGAGAGCAGAAAGCATTTAAGGTTTGTAACTTATACAAAGGAAGGAATGTAAACTGTAGATTACCCATATATGGCACATACAGGTTTTTGGCCCTAAAACATGGAAGTGCCTGAAGGTGGAAAAATTGTAAAGAAATAATTTTATACAACTACAGGATTATGTCATCTTCCCTGACAAGACTCATGTAGTACATGAGAACTGTATGAATGAAACACCAAATACAAGTTCGTCAGAATTCGGGACCAGCCACTTGCTTCTACAGCTCAATGCTACAGTCATCCTCCAGCTTCCCAATTTAATATCAAGGGACATGTTTTCACTGCCAATCAGACAGGATGAACCATTTACAAGAATGATTGCAAACTACTTCTTTCAAAGTGCCCAACCAAGTACTTCTATTGGCCACGATGGCTTTAAGAAGAGATACAGCACAGACAGCAGCACAACAGCACAGCAGGTAGCACCGTGTGGCAGCAGCAAGATAAGCTTCCCTTTTCTTTTTAGGTCAAGCCTAGACAGCGCTTGCTGGTCTTATCCATCTCACTTTACAATGGAATTGATGGGCTGAGCTTCAGTTCATGTTTTGGGATCAGCAGCCATGATATTCCATGCCTAGAATGTTGGGAGTCATTTCACTTCTAGAGTACACAATGCTTCCATGCATTCATATTTGAGAGAAAATAACTCCCATGAGAAAAAAAGTCAGTAGTTAGGTGAGGCTTATTCAGAACCCTCACAACTCATGGTTGTCAATTCTGAGAGAGAAAAGGAAGGCAGAGGGAGAGCAGGGAGGTTCCTGGGAGTCAGAAAAAGGGTAATATGCAATTACAAATGCAATAAGTTTCACTTTGACTGACCCTCACTTCAAAATGCATACTTGCCAGGTAGATGACAAATAACAGGTTGCATGTTGACCCCTCACACACATTTGGGTTGAAGATTTTATTTTTAACCCTATCCCTTGGGGACAGAATAAAGTCAAGTCTTAGATCCATCAACAGGTAGTTTTAATTTCACTTCCTATACCACTGCACTCTGCACCATCACCTATACAGTTTTCCCACATAGGGATTACCCATCCAAAGAGCTCCCCTCCTGCGGGGGAGTTGTAGCCCACACCATAAGGTGTGGTGAGGAACCCTATGATAAAGCATGCCACCTAAAGGTCGGTGAGGGTTTTCTTCCTAACAGAACATTTTTTCTGGAGCCATCATTATGCCACCATTTAAACCTTGAGTACCTTGTGTGCTGTTCGTATTATAAACCAATCTATTCTGGCATGCTAAACAACAGCCAAATCCAGCCTGTATTCAACCTTGTATTCAACTTTTCCACACAGGAGGGCTACCCTCAAGTTAACCGGGACTTAAAGACTTGCACCTCAAACATCAGAGCTATCTCTCAGGTTACACACAAATTAGAACTAGTCCTCAAATAGCAGATCTATCTATCTATCTATCTATCTATCTATCTATCTATCTATCTATCTATCTATCTATCTATCTATCTATCTATCTATCTATCTATATGCTGCACAGCACCCACGCTGCTTTACAGCATAGCTTAAAGACATCAGCAAAGCCAATAGCTTTGGCTAACCACTTATAAGGTCCCAAAAGTGAGATATATTGGCTATACCAATGCTTGTTTCTTTTCTACTCCCTGACTTAATTTCTGCACCTTCATGAATTCCTTGAAGTGTTGTGATCAAGGAGAAGTGAAACAAGATTTATATAATGAATTAAAAGTTTTGAACAGGTCTATGGGAAGCTTAGCAGCCACTTGAAATCCTGTCAAGTACATCATGATATCACCGCGCTCTAGCTGTTTTCTAAACACAACCTGTTGTTTTAGGTTGAAATCCATGCCATAATGCAAGACGGCGTTTATAGTAATCTGAGATTATTTCCACCTCCTCTCTCGGCCAGTGGCGGCCGGCATGGCTCTCGGGTGGCGGGGTTGCACATGTAAAAAAACAATTACCTTGCTGCCGTGTCCGCGTCTCTGCTCCTGCTCTCCTCGAGGAACAGGATGCACAGCAACCGCCACTGACCAATCACAACATACCAATGCAGCATTATGATTGGTTTTGAGCATCCTGGTTCAACACTCAACCAGGGAAAGGGGGCCTGTGGCATGTTCTCCACACAGGCTGTAATGCTGCCTGCATGGAGAACGGGGAAAGTGCTCATGAATGGTTTGGGCAGCCCGAGAGCGCTGACCAAACAGTCATTGCACATTTAGGAGTAGGCAAACCACCCCTCCCCTGCTTGAGAGCAGAGCAGACCCACCCGCCCGCAAAGCAGCACAAAGCATAAAATGATAATAATGCAAAGTTGGTATCATTATATGTTTCTACTACGTACGCGCTGCTTAAAAGCAGTGAGCAACGCTCCTCCGCCGTAGCGGAGGAGCCGCCACTGCTCTCGGCGTCTCCCCATGTCTATTTGAGTTGACTCTGACTGATGCCTTTTAAGAAGTTGAGGAGACTCACGCTTTTGGTTTTGTAAAATATGGTCTCCATCTTGAGTTGTTAGAATTGTGACTGCTATTATGAGTCGTATATGCTAGTCACAACAGTAATCCGTGTCCATCTTTGAATCCTGAACTTGGATATAAGTAATGTTACATATCAAATTTTACTTCAGCGATCAAGAAAGAGCTTATATAAAACAGGTCTTATCATCATGTAGCTGCTGTAAAAAATGGTAAACCTGGATACAATGCCTCAGATTTCTGGACTTTATAAAAGAGGTTGAGAACATTTTAGTAAATCTTTTATAAAAATCACACCAGGACCTGCATTTCTTTTTCCTCATCAGGCTTTGACCCAGAGCAAGAGAGTGAAAAACACACACGGGGTAAAAGGAGGCAGAGAAAGAGAGAAAAACATGACAAAGGAAGAAAGCAAGAACCTGCAAGAATGGGATAATGGATCAGGGAGTGTCTGTCAGAGGATTAAAGTGGCCTGAGGTGGAATCAAGACTATGCAGCCTTGGTATTTGACACACCAACATTCAATAGCACCAGCAGTAGGCTTCTGAGAAAACCTTCGGACTACAGCACTTATTCTTTTTTCAATCTAAGCCGTGATGATATCGATATTTATGTAACGCTTACTACCCCTGTCGAGGAGCTGAAGTCTAGGGCACTGAGCCTACGGAACTGTGATTCATTAAGTCTGTTGGGTTCAAGGGACAGGAATCACATACCTCCCAAGCAGGTTCTTCACATAATGTGTTAGTAATGACAGACCCAACACTAGAGTAAATTAAAACTAACCGAGTGGATTGATAGGGCAATTTTCTAAATTAAAAGAAGGTGTTTCTAAAGGAGCTCAAGAGATCGAGTGGGGAACCAATGACCATATTTCAATGCGATATTCTCAAAATAAAACACTGAATGTAAACTATACGCAGTATGAAAAAAAAGAATTGTGTACACTTACCCTCTTTCGATATTTCCGACTATATCTACTCCAAATCTTTGTTCAAAATTACAGGCATATGATATTCCTGTTGCAACCACCGTCTGTTAGGAGAGAAATATAGGTTTTTGAGGATTGTATGTGTTTGATTCTTTTAAGGTGGCACATAACCCCATTATGTGTGCTCCATTACTTCTCATTCTTTGAGATTTGTTTTAAGAAATATGCACAGCATGTGTTTTCATCCTCCCCACAAAGTTTATCAGCAATACAAATGTGGTTTAAGTGATAGTGGGGTTTGTCTCTAGCCCAGTATGTGTAGTGAGACGTGAATTCTAATTGCACTCAGTGTAAGGCCTTATGACTTGATTTCACTCCAATCAGAAGGCTCCTATTCTAATTATAGTAAAACATACTAAGGTGTTTTAAAAAGTAAACGTATTTTCTTGGGTAGTTATAATAAATCTAACCTTGGCAAGTTGTTGGATTTATTCTATCATTTTAATACATTGAAGTATATTTGTAGCTCACTCCTCTCAATAGTTATACTTTAGTAAAGTATTCCCATGTTAGTCCATGGAGCCACTGTGGTACAATAGGGAAACATGAAATTGACTGTTTTTCCCTCACATAGGCATATAAAACGTCTTTTAGAATGCCCTTGCTTGTTTTAACAGAGCCCCATACTAAGGGGGGACCAAGGGTAGACCTTAGGGGTGACTTATATATAAAGATATGGTACATTAGGACTTTGAACAAACCTTCCGTTCCAAAGTCGAATTTGCCTATAATTTTATTTTAAAAGCAGCCTGAAAAGCAGAGCTGCCTTTAAAATGGCAGCATACAACACAGCAATGCACATTAAAGTGCATTAAATCTACTGGGCATCTAAACCTACATGCCCTTCCATAAGGTTGGTTCTCAGTACAAATTGTAATTATACCTAATTACAATGTATGTTTAATCAGAGCACAGGCCCTGGGTGTGGTTGGCAGTGCCCAGGGCACAATCAGAGTCAGAAAACCAACATCTAGTAGTCAACATGGGGGCAAAAAGTGGGGGAACACTGCAAAAAGCCTTGGTTTCTCACAAGAACTAACTGTCTTCGTTTAGGAGGGTGGCATCTGGAAGTTCATAGTCACACTTGCCAAAGTTCCAGTTTGGATTCTAAGTGAGCGCTAGGAGACAGGTTTGAACCGCTTAGTTAGTAGCAAAAGTATTAAGTTACAGAAGCCCATGGTTCATTTCTAGCAGATATGAGTAATATGTCCTGGTACCTGTGGTACATTTGGAATCCCTCCCAGCCTTGCAAAGGACACAATACTGGATTAAGCATCACCAAGAGAACAAGGCGGAGTCATTTGCTCAAAATTGCCTGGTTCATGGCCACAGCCTCTCCAAACAGCCTCAGGTATGGTAGTCAGCTGATAACCTATTCACTTAGTAGATGTAGAAGCAAGCTCCCAAGACAGAGTCACCACTCAAGCCCATCAGAGGGATATGCCTCACACAGTAACAAGACACAGGGCAAAGACCATTCAAAACCATTTCTTAGTCTTCACTAAGGGCCTTATATTTGGAATTCTGTTTGTACCTGAGATGGGATAACACATAGTACAGATTCACCACACCCTCAAGTCAGTTTCTTCATGCAAATGTCAGCAAGCAAACCTGGTGAACTGTGCACTGGGAAGGATGTTGGAAAAGGATGCTGTAATCAGGTGCCCAAACTTCGATACTGCATTTTATGCATCATTCTAACCTGCCAAACTTGTAATCAGCTGTTAATTCCCACCGGTACCTGCATTCTGCTGTATTCGTATAGACTCGCCACAGCCACAGTTACAAGCGCACTCATAATGAAACCATCATTTGCAAACCATGACTCTGCAAATATGTCAGATCTCAGATCACACCCTGGTTGTTTTATTAAATATTTAGTGGTACATTTATCTCGGTCACTTTTTAATTGTGTGCTATGACTCTTTTACCCAAGGAATGAATATTGCAAGAGGGAATGAGTAACACCTGCGTTGATCTACTGTGACATAAGCGGGCCTTTCCATGCAGATACCAGTGAAAATATGCAATGACACTAGGCTAAGAGACCTTAGAGCATTAGATTATTAAACACCTATTATTTTATTGCCAAGAAGCAATATCAATTAAGTTTGTGTGGGGTACACCACACGCTACTTGAGTATATAACACATTTTATTTGTAAGAATAATGGGACAGCTTCTACTGCCCTAATAGAATGGGAAACATTTAAAGTTTAGTTACAAAACGGTTGGATACCGGAGGGTCAGAGGGAGCAAGTTTAGAGACCGCACAGGATTGGATCCCCCAACAAAGTACTTATAACACAGAAAAATCCTGAGGTCTATAAAGGCAAAGAGAAAAGGTGGTATGTATAGTGAGGGAAAGAAGCCTAATGTACGTGGTGGAAGGGCAAAAGCTCCGAAGACGTGGTCATACAATCACCCTGGGTAACTAACCCCATCACATGGGATTTTCATCCCAAAGAAAATCTCAAACTCCCAAGGGGCAACAGGACCCTCAGCGAGAGGTGAGAGCTTTATGCTATTGGTATTATGCACTGAGAAGTAGAATGAATCCACATATGAACGGGATGTGAGTGGGGGTTGCAGTGCTAGTGAAATAGTAGTGCAAAAAGGAGTGTATTAAAACTAGTGACGGGACGGCCAGGAGAACTCTGTTAGGCAACGCCGTACCGATGCTAGATTAAAAGGAGTGAAGGCACCACTGATCCGATGTAATCAGTGGAGCAATGTATGAGATAATGGTCGACATGTTTCAGCCGTGGCGCCTAACTAGGCTCGGCTTTCATCAGGACCTAGTAAGCTACTGCAAGAAAGAACGTAACAAAGGATATAGGGGACGCCCTCAAGTTGCTTGTAGGGTGCACGACTCCTCAATGATACATACATCACCCGTATAAACTGGGTGGAAAAAGGACCTCCACCTGGCAACCGCTCAGGAAGGAACACCGCTCTCTCCGTCGGGGAACCGGGCTGGAATGAGCTGCGGAGGCTCATTCCAGCCTGGTTCCCCGACGGAGAGAGCGGTGTTCCTTCCTGAGCGGTTGCCAGGTGGAGGTCCTTTTTCCACCCAGTTTATACGGGTGATGTATGTATCATTGAGGAGTCGTGCACCCTACAAGCAACTTGAGGGCGTCCCCTATATCCTTTGTTACGTTCTTTCTTGCAGTAGCTTACTAGGTCCTGATGAAAGCCGAGCCTAGTTAGGCGCCACGGCTGAAACATGTCGACCATTATCTCATACATTGCTCCACTGATTACATCGGATCAGTGGTGCCTTCACTCCTTTTAATCTAGCATCGGTACGGCGTTGCCTAACAGAGTTCTCCTGGCCGTCCCGTCACTAGTTTTAATACACTCCTTTTTGCACTACTATTTCACTAGCACTGCAACCCCCACTCACATCCCGTTCATATGTGGATTCATTCTACTTCTCAGTGCATAATACCAATAGCATAAAGCTCTCACCTCTCGCTGAGGGTCCTGTTGCCCCTTGGGAGTTTGAGATTTTCTTTGGGATGAAAATCCCATGTGATGGGGTTAGTTACCCAGGGTGATTGTATGACCACGTCTTCGGAGCTTTTGCCCTTCCACCACGTACATTAGGCTTCTTTCCCTCACTATACATACCACCTTTTCTCTTTGCCTTTATAGACCTCAGGATTTTTCTGTGTTATAAACATTTAAAGTTGACACAAGAGGCCAGTGTATCAAGATAACAGGGGAGGTGGATGGACAGTTACTAGAGAGGCCCTAAGGTTAGAGACTGCCTTGCAGAACTTGGCATGCTAATCCCTACACACCTGGATAAGCTAGCAGAGCCTTGCTCAATGAAATATAAATATTATGACAAACTTAAAATCTTTAGATGCCAAGATTATTCTTCATATTTAACTAGGATACATAATGAAGGTGATAAATCTAGCCACCTGTTAGCTTGCCTCGTGAAACCTGCAACCTCACATGCCATTCCCTTGCTCATTATCTCACCCTCTAGTGTAGATGCCCATACACAATCATATATACATACTACCGTTTATGTATACTATACTGATTTGAATGAACCACTGTGGATTCTACTACTACCAAAATAAACACATTTCTTCCAGAGAACTTGTTGTCTGAATTTAGGGAGTCATTAGACTTACATATTACAGTACAGGAAACTAAAGGGATCATTTGCTACTTACAGAGAGGGAAAACATTAGGCTGGAATGGTATACCATTCAAATTCTGCATGTTGTGTTCTTCTTAATTGGTACTTAAATTACTTAGAACCTATGACTGTGGGTTCCCTTCTCCCCTCTGTCAGAGAGGCATTGATCACTGATCTGCTGAAACCATATAAAGACTCCCCAGATATGGCCTCTTATCAGCCTTTATCCTAAACTTGGATTATACAATCTTAGCCAAACTCTTGGCCCACCTACTGCTTCCAGAACTCCTCTGATTGGATCTTATTCATCAAGGGAGCTTTTATACTGGGCCATAACACGCCTCTCAACCATCGGAGATTATGGGACATCAAAGTAGTTTCTGTGGGTTCATTTTCATGCACTGAGTCTACCGCCCTAGACCTGGAAAAGGCCTTTGATTCGTTCAATATTCATACATTTCTTGAGCTGTACAGGATAAGTTCATATTTCCATAGGTGGGTGCATGTCCTTCATACCAACCCGACTACTAGAGTCAAGAGGGGTCAGAGTGTATCTGACACTTGTAAAATTGGCAGGGACACTCATCAAGGTTAACCTTTATCGCCATTACTAGCTTACTCTGGCTACTTAGCAGTTGGCTGCCTGCGTATGGCTCTTGCGATTACATTGGGGCGTGCCTATACAAAGGGTAATACATGCAGCCCCCCTGATGAAGTTTTATTTGTTAGGGATGATATGGCAATTCTCTCTATCACAATGCAAACATCAGATAAATTCACACTAATCTCAGGTTTACAGGTGAATTGATCAAAATCTTGCATTTTAACCTTACATCCTTGATGCACTTTATTACTGCAACCAATTTTAGAAGACAGATTGACAAAGGAAACTGCAACATTTAAGTATTTGGTGATAAACATTTCTCACACAGCCAAATATTGCCAAGGTGGGAACCTGGATAGAGCAGTACACTCTCTCCGTTCACATATGTTTTTGACTTCAGTGTCACTCTCTGTTATGGACTGTATAATGCTATGGTGGTGCTTCCATGACTGCTATTTTTGTTATTTTTGCTTATAGAAGCAATGCTATATTGCATTGCTTCTATAAGGAGTTTGATGTATTACTTAACAAGGGCCATTGGATGACGCAAAGTTGCCTTTCGACTTTAAAATTACTTATAGAGGCTGGGGCTAAGTCTCCCCGACTTCAAACAATATTATCTAACTACAAAATTACAGTGGGTATCTAGATGGTGGTCAGAGCACTCTTAAGCGGGCCTCCTGAAGGAAAACCAGACAGAAAGCACCTAGCAGAGAGATTCTGTTTCTTATTAAACATTTTCGAACGAGACAGATCACCCTGTTAAGTACTGCATTAACTTATCTGAAGCACAGTAGTATGATAACAAAACATGCACTTCCTTATACCCCAGCTATTCCACTTCTCAGCCTTCCTAGACATACAAGATGGCTAAATATTTACCAAGTTTAATCTTTGACAGAACAAGAGTTACACTATTGGAGATCTCTTCTCTAATGGGTGTAATAATGGATTTTACTGCTCTTGTAATATACTGCAACATTTCAACAGGGCAATCCCTTGCATATTCTAGAGTAAACATGCATTACGGAAGATATACCACATTAAATCCACTGAACCTCATGTGCATGAATTTGTTCGTACATTGTACAGTATGGGAGATAGTAATAAACTAGGCTATATGGAGCACATGTACAACACATGGATCTGTCACATACTAAACTTCCTGCTTTATGGAAGTCAGACATCACCAGATCCTTAAATGATTTTACATGGCAAAAAATATCAATGCACCCAATTTAAACTATTGTTCAAATGTTTTAAATATATCCAATTTATTATATTAAACAGATCATATTTGACACCCAAATAAATTGACAGAATGTATACAGGTGCTAACTCGAGATGTCCTAGTTGCTTGGCAAACGTTGCTGATTTAAATCATATGCTGTGGTCTTGGGGCCTACTGACGGTTATTGGGACGAGATCATTGAAGTAGTATGGGGTGTTGGATAAATAATACATTGGCAACCTGTGTGCTGGGCCTCTTTACACATCCCAAAACCAATAAAGGATCTAGGAAGTTCTTAGACAGTGCATTACTCTTAGCAAGATGCAATGTTACGATGAAGTGGAAAAATGTTAAGAAATTGCCGGGTACTTACCAGTAATTTGGCCTGTGTGGAGTTCGCGGAGTTATGTGGTACTCTGTGAAGTGACCAAAAAACTCTGCTGAGCTACTTGGAGTTCTGCAAGCAGAGGAGTGCATTAGGTTGTGCCGTTTGCGCCAGGTGTTTGTCCCGTGCTGGAAAATCAGTGCAAACTGCACCATGCGCAGCACAAGAGGGTGCTGCTTCTTTATGCCACTCGGGTAGATATTCTACTTGAGTGGCAGCTTCCTCAACGCGAACAGATGGTTTCTCAAAGTGAGCGGCCGCAGCCATCCGCGATCGCCCACATTGAGAAATCTTGCCAAAAGGTGTTCTGGAGTAATATTTTCCTCGCTCTCCAACTTAAGATTGGTGAGCGAGGAAAAAAGGAGCAGAGTTCACCACCCAGGTCTACCAGTAATCTTTATTACTCCAAGTCAAGAACCTCCCCATCACAGTCATTAACATATGAGCACATGCTCCTGCCAACAAAACAATAACCAAGTGGATGTGAAACATCTGCACCCCCGACAACATATACCAGCTTCCCAGACTGGCTATAAATACCATAATTACCAATCTCTTTCTGGATTTCCGAAGTCTAACTAACATTGAACCCGACAGTGGGGGAGAGCAGGATAGGAAAGGGGATTGTGACGGGGAGGTTGCTGACTCAGAATAATGAAGATTACCTGTAAGTAACCGGCCAATACCTCCCTTTCGGACCTCACCGTATCAGTCATTAACATATGTGCTGATACCCAAGAATTCAAACAGCTTTAAGGAAAATATTTCAGTTGAAATGATGCTGTAAATGTATTTATTATTGTAACAAAGTTTATTCGCATCTCAACAGTCTTTCAGGGCATTCTTTCTCGCACACAACCTATAATGTTTCATAAAGGTATTGGGAGAAGCCCGTGCAGCCGGTTTACATATATCTGCCATTGAGGCCCCTTTCAATGCAGGCCAAGAATCCGCCACCGTTTCGTTGAGCATCCCTGAATAACACCAGGAAAAGTTTCACCTTTTGCCTCATAACCAACATGATAGCCCATTTTAGCCATCTTCTCAAGGCATTGGACGTTTTTAATCCCTAACCAGCAATACCAAAGATAACAAGCATAAATTCACCTTCCTCTATTCAGTTGTTCTCTCAATTTAAACTGAAAGAGCTCTTCTCAAATCCAAGGTGTGAAGATACTGCCCTTCCTGAGAGTCTAGGAAGGGATCAAAAACTGGGAGGTCAAATCCGCAGAACAACGAAACACTGATGGGAGTATAGGAACAAACTGTGGTCCTGGTCTAAGAACCACCCTATCTGGGAAAAATCTCAAAAAAGGCTCAGAACATAACAGCCCAAATTCCCCTATCCTAATTTCCGATGCAACAAAAACCAGAAATATCAACGTCCGAACCAGTAACTTCAATGGAACCTGATTCAAGGGCTCCAATGGGGGGAACTCTAAAGGTGCAATGGGAAATCTATACATTGGTCTTTTAAGGATTTTTTCTTAAAGTCTAGTAACTAAAGGTACCAGAGACTCACAATCCAGATTCCTAAATGCTCTAATGGCCACCTATTGGGCCTGCAAGGTGGAACTAGCTAAGTCCAAGTTGAACCTTCCTTTAAGCAATTCATAATTCTGACCTTGTCTACCGCCAATCCAGTGATACCATTTAGATCACACAATTTTTCAAAATATTGTAGATGTCTTGTATAGGTGTTAAGCGTTGCCGCGCGCCCGGACTGCTGAATAAACAGAGCTAGCTCTTATGACCACCCTTTAGGCTCAAGAGCTATCAGTTCAATAGCTAAGTCTCCTACTGGAGGCGCCTCACACTTCAAAGAGACATCTGTGGACAAACCAGGGGGATATGGACCTAGAGGAATTCTCCAAGCTGGAAGAATCACCAGCTGCAGCATTAAAGGACGACAAAACCGAAATGAAACCACAATCGAGACCCTCGTCTGATCTTGTTTTACCTTCAACAACACCTTCTGAATCAAAGGAAACTGAGAAAGGCATAGATCAATTCCTTTGGCCAACGGAATGACATCACAACCACCTTCCAGGCTTTAAAGGAGGGCATAATCATGCAAAAAAGAGAAATCTGAGCATTCTCCTCCAAAGCAAACAGGTCTGTCTTGGGAAGACCAAACCTCTCTACCAATATTCCAAAACCTCCCTTTTGAAAGACATCGATGAGAGAGCTGAAAATACCCTGCTCAACGGGTCTATTGTGACATTATGAACCCTGGGAGATGGCTCGCTCCCAATGACAACAAATTCAACACGGCCCATCGACAGATCTGCTGTGCTAACCCATCCAATGGTGGGACCATCGCCTTGATGTTTCAGGTAACATACTTCTACCATGTTGTCCATTCTGACCTGAACCTCTTGTTGAAAAATCAGGGGTGAAAAATGAAGGACAGACAGCTGTACTGCTTTCAGTTCTATTCAATTGGAAGAGGCCTACATATCCTGAATAGAACAAAGATCCTGTACAGTCTGTTGGCCCAGAACTGCTCCCCACCCCACCTCGTTGGCATATGTTGTTAATACCACTACTGGACAATGGGTACCCCGGGTCACGTTCTCCTCCTTCAACCACCACTGCATCTGCTGGGCGATATGAGGATTCTCTGGAATGGGATTATCATAATTCGCTGAACTGGGGGACTATTTTCACAACAGATAATTCACCAAGGGTTACATTTGAAGCCTTGCCCAAGAAAGAACTGTCACTCTGGAGACCATCAACCTCTGGTTCCTTAACCATTGTCTGGCTGTGGGATTCTGACTTGTCAAAAGAAGAGTCAAATCTGACTGCAATGTCCGTTTTCTCGATGTATGTAAAAACACCTCCCCCAAGCTGGTCCAGAAGCAGCCCCAATGAATGGCAGATGCTGAGATTTACCCTGGGCGTAGTTTGCGAAGTAGCGATACACGTAGCTACGCGAAGTGCACTTCGCACTACGCGAGCTACGCGTAGCTTCGCAAACTGCATAGTGCACTGCGCAAGATGCTGTTCGCACTGATTGCACAGTGCCGGATGCTTGTCCGCACTGTGCAATCAGTGCAAACTGCATCTTGCACAGTGCAAGCGGTCGTTTTCTGCCGCTCAAGTACATTTCTACTCGAGCGGCAGCTTTCTCAATGCGGACTGGTAGTTTCTCATCGCGAGCGGTCGCGAGCATACGCTACCACTCGCAATGAGAAACCTGACCTCCCCGTGTTGAGAAGCTCGCCGGGAGGTTTATGTTCCACCCTCGCGATCGGCAACTTGATGTTGCTGATCGCGAACGAGGAAAAAGTCTCGCCGGGATGTCATTTTGCTTGCTCGCGGTCGCCAACTTGACATTGAGGACCGCGAGCAAGCAAAAAGTGACCGCTGCACTACACTACGCTACGCTACGCGTGTTTGCGCTCTGCTATGTGCAATTCGCGTAGTGCGAAGTAGCACAGACTTCGCAAACTACGCGAGCGTAGCGTAGTGCTTTGCCCAGGCTTACCTGAGATGGTACTATATGCTATTTATGTTGGTTGATTAGAAGTCCGTGTTGTGTCACAGCTCTGCAGACATTCTTGGTCTGAGTTTGCATCTTGGAGAAAGAAGATGCACAAATTAACCAATCATCTAAATATGGCACAATCTGAATTCCTTTAGCATGTAAATATCTCACCAGTGGTGCCAATACCTTAGTAAACACCCTGGGAGAAGATGAAAGACCAAATGGTAATACCCGAAACAGGTAATGTTCATTGTTGACACGAAACGTCAGAAACTTCTGTGATGCCTGGTGGATTGGGACATGAAAATGTGCATACTTCAGATTGAGAGATGTCCAGTAATCGCCCTATGACAGTAAGGGCAGGATCATTGCAATGTCAACATTTTAAAGTTCCTGTTGGGGGAATATAAGTGTTAACTAATTTTATATCCAGCACAGGCCTGAACTCTCCATTTTGTTTTGCAACTAGTGAAAGAATAGAATAAGTCCCCTCTCTTCTCTAGTTTAGTGGCACTTTTACCATTGCATTCTTCTGTAACAGGCTCTGGACTCCTGCCAAGAGCCTAGTTCTTTTTGCTGGAAAAGTGCGTGTGGTGCTGCACACAAACAATGCAGGGGGTTCTCCTGAAATTCGATGAGATAATCGTCTTGCAGAGCTTTCAACACCAAATTGTCTGCTATGAATTCCTCCCATACCCTCCAGAAATACCTGAGATGGCCTCTCACTCGCAATGCCTCGTCCACAGTGGCATAATTTGGACTTCTGGTTTGACCGTCTGACTTGTCTGTTGAATCCGACTTTTTCAGAGTGAGGGGCACCACAGCCATGTTCCCTTTCTCAAAATGGCTGGACTCCTGCCTTTGACTGCTACGACAGCCCAAACGCTCTACGTGCACTGAAGAATTTGTTTTTTTTCAAGATGGTGGACTGGAGCTAATAACCTTTTATCCTCAGCTGACTTCTTAAGCATGGTCTCTAACTGAGCTCAGAAAAACTTTGAGCCAAAAAAGGGAATCTTCATCTGAAGATTCTTCTGTGATGCTTCCATCTTCTGCAGTCTTATCCACAGTTTTCTGTGGGCTGCAATAGCAGAGCCAGCTGTAGCTGAGGATGTTTTCGAAGAGTCATAAGACAAGTCTGATAAATAACAAACTTGCTGTTCCATTGTGGCCGGAGTACCCGTGATGTCAGCCTCTTGATGCACCAGATCTGGTAATCCTTGAAACTCCTTTACCAGGGTGAACTACATAGCTGGAAAGGGCTGCTGTTCTAGTAGCACAATTAGCAGCTGCATTGGATCTTTTTACTGCTTTACCAATTCCCCTGCCAACAGCATCCGAGGGAAGAGCATCCCACAAAATGATAATTTTCCTGCGTAGACATAGCAGCCATCAAAGAATCAAACTTTACCAGGGTCAGGAATTAATCAGAAAAACCTTGCAAATTATACCGTTTAGCCAAAAAGCATGGAAAATAATATTTTGCCTCATCCCTCCATTCTCCCTCTATAACATTCTGAATAGCCGGGACTCTGGCTCTTTCCATTGGTAATTAGCATAGCAATTCTTGGTCTCATCCACCACTGGGGAATCAGAAAATGGCCCTATTAATGTTCTTCAAGTGAGACTCCTAAATCATTCTCCCTTCGACCTCCTCTTCCACTTCATCATCATTGCGTTCCTGGGGTACTGCGGAGTCCATTTTAATCATTTGGGAGACACTGCAGATTCCCTTGCCTTAAAGGCAACATCTGCCGCCTGCTGATTCATGAGTTATAGGTCTTCTACCATAGGAATGGCATGAGGGGCCTGCCCCTCCTCAACCTCGAGAAGCTTACGCCTCTCTGACTGCTTGCTTTCCTCCATACTGCCAAAGGAGAGGCTTCGCTGGCATCGGTGAATAAATGGTTACCTGCTGCCACAACAAATCAAGAACCACTAGCTTAAGCCAGAAATTCCAGATCATTCCTCCAACAACTAGTTGCTAAGGAATACCCAATCACCAAGAAGAGGAAGTCTTCCTGGAGCCCATTCCTCTACTTCCTGGTGCATACCCTTCTACTTCCTGGTGCATGTGCGAGTAGTCAATCACAGCGCGACCCTCTGAGGCCCTGCACTTGTTTAAGACACGCAGCCTCGGTTCAACTTTCCGGCAAAAATGCACGGTAGACTGTGGCTCTCAACCCTACTTGCTGGCCCCCTTCCTTCGTGGCGATTGGCTCTGCTTGGCAAGAGCTCTTACGTCAGGGGCCTTAGCAGTTAATGGATCCACCTAGTAGGACCTCTTACAACGGTGACGTAGGCACTAGAGCGAACTACCAATACCCAACACATAAAAAACTCCCAAACTTACCTACTTGATGGCCTCTGGAGCAGAAAAACTGAAATAGGAAGTGAGGTTCGTGATTACGGTATTTATAGCCACTGTGGGTCGCCCATTAGGGGTGATGCGAAATAGGTGTTTCAAATCTACTCTGTGACTCTTCTGGTAGAAAGAGCATACGCTCATGTGCTAATGACTGTGATGGGGAGATCGAAGAAGGTGGTAGCGGCACTCTAAAACCATTATGGTCTTGTGATGGAGAGTATCCACGGGTGTAGAAAAGAACAGGCAGCATTATGAAAAACCTTTATAGCACAAGCATGGGATTCACTGTTATACACTTTACAATCGCATAGTAAATACGATGAATTTCCTTCATAAATAACCCCTTGACTAATAATATATACAAGCTTGTTTATGACATAATGCTTTGTGCGCTTTGAGTATTTGTGCAGCGTTTGCTGAATATCATATTTAAAGATAAGTTGTCTAGCTACATAAGAGAGGATAGTTTAACTATTGGGGTGTAGTAGCTTTGCAAGCACATGCTAAGGATCCATTTGTTTTCCTTACTGTTCGTTGGTTGGGTGGGTGAAATGAAACGAAACGCAGATTTATAAAGCGCGAATTGCTGGGAACGGGGGAGCTACAACTACTTGTTTTAGAAAAAAATATTTAAGAACACAGTTATAATCTTCAATGCAGAAGCATGCATGTACATGGATTACAGTTTATGGTTCCCATGTTGTATTACCTTCTGTCGGCCTGACTATCTGTGCTAATAACATTTTTTTTAAAAATAGTTTGTGTGGGCTAAATAAACATATTCTGAAGAAAGTACCCAGGGAATTTAAAGGCATAATATAAATGTGGCACTGTAGGTAAGTACATCTAATCCCGATTTGGGTACAGATTTCGTTGTATAACCTTGTATGCCAGCGACCACACCTCTTTCACGGTGCGAGTGTTAGAATTTCACACAAAATGTATGACATTAGCGTTTAATCAAACAAACATTTCTGCCCTCTCTACGGGTGCGTGAGTGCACATGGCCCGACTCACCCAGCAGGAACTTTGGACTGCACCATCAACAATATAAAACAGGGGAGAGTTAAGGCAACAAGCTAGACCTTACCATGATAACTTCAATGGGTATTGGCACCGGAAGCTTCGCCTTGAAACGGTCATTGATTTCCTTCACCGCAAACACAATGATTGCTATGACAATCGATGAAACGAGGTCGCAAACGTTTGTATTCGTGATTTTCCCAAAAATGCTTTCCAAAGTCTGTGAAATGAAGCCAAAATCAATATTACACACAATACTTTACACACAAAAAATCAGCAAGGTCTTTTCCTTCATTGTGAAGCTAGTGGTAATATAATGTAACATTCATTACCATTGCCACATATTAACTACTGAACGCAACATACAGTAACTGACTGCACATTTGACTATATGCACGTGCTCTGGGGTACAGTGAGGGGCGGGGAGATTGTCGGGGGGTGGGGGGAGGAGGGAGGGTGTTATGGATTTACGTCAACAAGATTAGCCTGCATGGTCGGTGAACGTGACACAGGGAGCGCGTGGGGCTGCAGCAGCCTCATGGTAGAAATTGTATCAAAACCTTCGAACATGAGTCCCTCGGATAACGACAGATCTCTGCATGTCAGGCCCAAACCGGCCCCCACACGTTCGGCGCACCGGGGAATTGCCCGGTGCCCGCTACGGCCTGTCCGGCCCTGCTGCACGTTATGGGCTACGCGAAATCCCACAAATGAATGAACGTACGTTCATTTGTGGGATTTCGAGAGCCAGCCAGCTACGTTGCTCTTGCTTCGCGTCGGACCGAAAGCAGTTGCTTCTAAAGCTCGTTACGTTTTTAATGCCCAGAATTCACTCTGATCACAAGGTGTTTATTCTTAAGTACACAGCTTGATAACAGAGTTTTAGCTCGCACTGCAGCTGCAAACGAGACCTCACCATAAGCAAGTTCTCGAGTCTGCAGTGTGTTTTAGAGAGTTCTGTAAATCAGAGACGTTTTAAGTCATGGGCAAAGTGGCCCCAGGGCCCCCACCTTTCAGGTGGCCCCCTGATGGATATAGCTCTGTCTTGCCTTGATGACCTTGAATAATTCTTAACAGCTTGTTTCAAGTATTGTTTAACTTGGGTATGTATTGAAGTCTTTATACAGACATTTCATAGAGAAATGTTTGTTTTCAACACCATGTGACAGCCATAAAAACTGAGTTTTGGATCAAAACTGGACCTCACATATGAGAAATGGCAGGGGGTCGCCAAGATTATTAGCAATTATATTAGTGGGCTGCTTCTGAATTATAATATTGAAAACACACATCACTATCCCTGAATATTAGATGTAAATGCATTTAGAATTTGGACCAGTGTGCCTGTGCACTGTCAGTGACCTGGCCAATGAGGGCGTGAAAGAGCTTAGATTGGATCATAAATTCAAAGCTGTCACAAACAGGGGCCCCCAAAATACGTTTAGCCCAGGGCCCCCGAACTCCCTAAGAAGTCGCAGGTTCTGTTTATCATGTTGTACAAACCGCTGCCGGGTTAATGCGCATATGTTTAAGCTCGCAGGCAGAACTTGTCATAAAACCCCATGCCGAAAATGTTGGAAACTGTCTCTTGTAGGAAGTCTAAATATCTGTATGCCAAGAATGTCTATCATGAAACAAATGTGAAGCGACATTTAGGTGGAGTTGCAGGCCTCTTTGTTTACATTGCACTGTTTAAAGGTCCTTCTGGAGTGATTAGAATGACGCGCCTTTAGATGCACCCGCCCACTTTGGAGTGGTACTGACCTGCAGCATTTCACACATCCCAGTAGAGATCAGTTACTTCCTGCTGAACAAGCACAATCCCTCAAAAACACGTCTAGAAAAACCAGTACTGTCTGCACCAGCTGATGATGAACACATTGTTACCTGTGAGTTACTGAAATGATCATAAACTGCATTTACCAGAATGCAACAGGGCAATTTTGCTTAAATGCCAACAGTGTGCTACTTACCACCACACCTCATTTACACTGTTTCTTATTCTGACGATAAAATGGTGGAATAAATAAGGGAATGGTCTATCCCTAGCTACTCGACCCACACCCCTCTGAAAGGCAGAAGAAACAGCTCCAGACATTTGACAGCCTATTTAGGGCTCATCACTGAGCACGCCATGGTACCACAATATGGGCATCCCCATTTTCACTTAGGTTTGCTTCTTTTAATTACCAAACAGGCATATATCAGAGATGCTGTACCGACTTACATCTATGACCTGCCAAAGCCAGCCCTCGGAGGGGGCATTGCTACTTATAGAGATATTGATAGTGTAGGATTATCAGTGCACCACGGTCCAAAAACCGGTGTAATAATTGAGTGGGTTAATTCACCTGTTGCAAAGTCTGAAGTTCACTTGGGCAGTATAAGTACAACTTTATATTTTAATTAACTCTAAATTCATAATCAATTCCTTTCAGACAATGGTACGTATTAGTAAAAGCCTCCATGGTTCTTGTGTTCTCTTTCTCTATCTGCTAAAGATGGGCCCAGGAAGGGTGTAAGGCTGGTAACAGGTAGCCTTAGCTGTCGGTTACCAGCCATTAATGAAAGTGATACAGCAGCGCCTAGCACAAAACACAAGTGGGCGAGCAACAGTTGCTCACATTCCGGCCATTCACATTATTCCCAAGCCGTTATGGTAAAATGTTTTGGGGAATTTAGCGAATTCCCAAAATTACAGGGGTGTAGTTAGTTTAAATTTCGCCTAGGCCTATCCCTAACTATAAACTTAAAAATGGGGAAAATGTACATGCAGTTAGATTTTTCACCATCATAAGTGCATCTTCCTGATGTGGTGATTCAGAGTGTGGAATTTCAAGTCTCACTTTTTATGTTAGAGCTCCTAGGTTACACTTAGATTCACAAAAAACATTGTGATTTGGTTCTAGTGAGGTCCTTCTTCTGAAATCACAGGGTCACACAGTCATTCAACTGATAGGCTCTCCTCACCCCTGAAGAAGGACATGTCCAGTGTTACAATCATTCCGTTGACTGGCACTGACACAAGTGTGTGGGTGCTTCTGAAAATCACAAACATGCAAAGGGTAGCTTTGGCTGAGGTGTGTGATTGGTCAAATAAACTGAGATCAGGTCTCTAAGACGTTCGGGAGAGATTTGTTAATGGTGGATTGACTTAATCTTTAAATATTTCAGCAGGCTTTCTAAAATTTCAATATTTTAGTATGCACTGCTATTCTGGGCATTATAACCTAAAATCTTCAAGTACTTTTTCACTGCTGATTCTGCAAATTTTTCTCATACATTTGAGCATATTTCCTCAGATGTCTGAAAAACATTGAGACTAATGTTGACATATCTTTCTAGAGATTTGAAATGCCTCTTTTTCTGAGGACTCCCTCCATCTGTCTCTTTCGACATCTCTCTTGCTTGGTCTTCTCCTTCTGTCTCTTTCTCTTTTTCTTCCAACTATTCTCTCTCCTTTACTCACTCTCTCTGTCTCCCTAATCTCTTTCCAATTGCTGTTTGTGTTATGTGCCAAAACTCCACAAATGTTCATAGAGTGCTTTCAGAGACCTACTTTAGGTGTCCTGTTCTTATTCTTTTTGTGATGGGTTCCCGCCACCAAACGCTGCCTCTGTTCTTTTCGTCTTTGTTTCTAATATCCTTTATTACATGTTCTATTATTAATGCTGCTCATATTTCTCCTTTGTGAGAACTGCTCTGTATATCATACCATTACCACGCGCCCAGCAATGAAGCTACTGAGCGGAGCATATGGGCACCGAGGCAGACCGCTGTGACATAATGTACTGATACTTAGCCTATCTCTGATGTACTGTAAATTGCAAGGTTAACATGTAATGTGATATCTGTGCTGTATTGCAATAACAATAAATTTAATAAAAGAGTGCTTCAAAGATTCTTTCCTAATTCCTTGTGTGCACCTGTGTGTGCTATAGGAGTGATTGAGGGAGTTGTCCTAAGCTCTTAATATGAGATTGAAGCTTACATAAAAACTTGCTAAAGGCCCACTGAAGCTTGGAATTGTAAGCCCAAATATGAACTTCAGCTGCGAAATAAAGACGTGGATTGCTGCCGCAGTAGTGAAGCCGCTTATCAATGACTCGGATAAATAGACAACGATGAATCCAATCTGAAGTACTCCCATGGCCAGCTGAAAATACAAAGAAAGACTTTATTAAGACACTCGTTGGTGACTCGTTTATGCTTCTAGGCATAAAGTAAACAGAAAGTATGGACTAAACAGGAAATGTAAGATAACAATGTATCCCTATGTCTGACACAAAGAAGTAAAACTTGCAGAACATGCATGAATCTAGTCAAATTGGTTAAAATGCATGGCAAAGTACATTTTACCTTGTTTGGTTTTGCGATTCTTCCCCTTTTACAGTACTTCAATGTCTTCTTTTAAGTTTAAAAGGATGTTTTGTTACAATTAAAAAAAAACTATTTGTAAGCCAGGAAAACTGGTCCATATATTGGGCAAACCAGTTCAATTTTTGTCAGTGTCTACTGTTCACCTACTCTAACCAATCACAGTATTTTAGTTCACAAACGTTCTAGACGTTCTACAGTAGTGGTGCTGATAGTGTAACGCCTCTTATTTTATGATGTCTATTAAATAATATGGCTGCACAGTTTGCCAGAAGAGAGAAAGGACCAGATTAGGGATTTATTTTCCCGGCAATATGTGAATTTGCCTGCGGTTAAAGCAGAGGTTGGTATTTGAATTTGTCAGCAGTAAGTTGAGCTGTGGCTGGAGTTCGCAATATTGCACCGTGTGACATATTTTTTTTTGTCACCCGTGATATTTTAATGAAATACAATTTTTCACAACAAATTGAAATATTCTCAACAGATTTTACTGTTGACATTTAAGTGCCGTGCTCACAAATCTGTCTGTCTACACGAAGCAACCAATACCATGAAGAAATTCAACTGTTGGTGGCGCAAAATAGTTTGTGATTCGACACACATTTATTATTTTGGAGTTACAGAACATGAGAGGAGATTAGAACCCTTTCAGCTACACTTCCTTGGAAACAGCAGCGAGTATTAAATCCTCTAGCAATGACTGATTATAAGTGGATTCAGTACATACCTGGAATATTCCTGCCAGCATGGTTATGGATGCAGCTGCTATTACTTTCTGTTCTTCATAGGACAAAGTCCCATTGGCGATGCTGCTGTTCCCAACCACTGGATCAGTGTTAGGGTTCGGAACCATGCGGGATACCACTGCTCCCACCATCAGACTCAAGACAGGAAATGGACCTATCGATTGATGAAGAGTGCATTAATGTTTGATGTTAAAGAGGCAATAATGGATGCAAGAAGAGTTTTGGAATAGATTAGCACTTACAGTGATATGAGTGTAGAACTGATTATTAGCCATGGCAATCCCCAGATATATTTAATGCAAGCATATATGGCACCTTTGCACCTATAAAGCAAAGCATTAAATGGGCAGGCACTCTAAGGTACTGAGTACCTGCACTTCTTTAATTTAAAAGGGAATATACCACAACTTCTCAGGACTGGTACTATACTTTTAATGGGAGAGTACTTGCACTTTTCGGTAGCAAAAGGTACTCTGGAGTAGTGAGTGCCTGCATGTCTATATTTCCATTTAAAGAACTGCAAAAGGGACATACATTACTTTCAGAGAAGACTTTGTTGCTGGTGTTTAAACTTACCAACTGATATGTGTTTAGAAGTTCCAAGGAAAAAATACGCTATCACTGGGAAAAAAGCTGCATAAAGTCCATACCCGGGAGAAATATCGACCAGCAGAGCAAATGAGAGACCTGCAAACCACCAAAAGAGTTCATGCTTAGTAGTTATTGAAAATGAGTCATTGCCAAGATCATAGGAAAGCCTAGCTATAGAAATACAGCAGAACCACCCTCCTTTTTCAGAGATGTCATTTCGCAGACTGGCAGACAATGTTCCATACAACTCTGACTTATACTTGGACTCCATTGATTGACCACTTGAACAACCACATCACAACATCCAGAGAAGACAAAGACAGACACACTAATGAGCATGAAGAAATCCAGATGCTATTCACAAAAAAATATGAAAACATTACAACAACTTATAACCTTTTGATGTCCTTCTCCTTTCCTTATCACCAACTCTTACCTACTCTGCAGAACTTGACACCCTCTTTTTCAGCTATGCCACATGCCTTGTAATTGATACTCTACTCTCTATTAGCATCAACCCACTTTACAAGTTACACAGCAATAAAAATTGCTTAAACTAAAAAAGATTCCCAAGGAAAGTGAGGAATACCATGAGAGAATTGAGGTGTGATAGTAAAGTGCCTCCAACTTATCATAAATGCAGAGGTTTAATGAAGATCAAAGGATCCATTGATAAGTGCCCATATGCTTTGGGATGATGATCCCCACCTCCCACATGGAGTCTGACGTGGAGTAAGTCCTTAACCCATGAACTTAATAAATTCCAGAGATTCCCTACCTACATCTACAATGTGCATGGGTACCCAAACTCAGGAGTGCTGTATCCATGTCGGTTGTTCAGAATATCAAACGACCATGTAAATGAGATTGACTCTATGTACATCTATCTTATGTTATTTCCTGAAAATCTGTATGGACCCTGTCTTTCATGAGGTCCTTCGGAAAACCCCAGTCGAGGCTGGTTTGTGAGAATCAGTGCTGCAGGCATGCACATGTGCTCCACAATTCCCTGCATGAAAACAAACCCAGCAGATGAGATTTAAATTGAGAGCCTCAGGTCTTTGGGAAAGCACCATCTTACTTGCGAGACAAGATCAGATCAGATCGGTAAAACGTGTAAGGAGATCTGTGGCCATGATCTTTCTAGAGAGCACTTAATTATACCTGGCATGCAAGGGTGGACAAAGCTTCTTAGGAGAGAGCCATATTTTCTAGAGATTCTTCACACAACCCTGCAGCTTTCTACATTTCTGGATAAGCCCTACACCCTTCTCATTTCATTTTGGGCTGGTGTGGATACCCCAGCATGCAGTCAAGTCAATCACTCTAGGTTTACACCAGAGGTATATAATGGTGGTCCAGGTGGGTCTGCCACTTGCAACATAACCACTGACTGACTGTATAAATGTCTCCCACTTTGATTCATGTTATGTTAATTTATCTTGTGTGGACCTACGCCATGTGCAGAAGGGTTGCCCATCCAAGGAAGGTGTAACATATGCTGCATTTAGAATATAATTTAAAAAAATTGAAATTCACTGGGAAAAAAAGGTTAAATTGTCTTTATAGTTAGGCATGGTAATAATATCTTAACTTATGAGAACAAACATAGCATAGATCAGGCCCACTTGAAGAAACATCGACACCCATGATTTGAAGCACTGGTACTTAAGACCAACTTAAGACTTAGAAAACATAGGGTTTTTCTAATGCATCCTTTAAGTGGAGACATTTGTTTGTCCAAGTTGCTTCTTTCTGTTCCCCAGCATGTACCTGACATGCAAAATATGCAAGGTAGGCAAGGGTGGACTAAATACTGGCAAACAATTCTACTCCCTTGACTTAATTTTCAGTTTGTGGGAAGAGGAAGGTAAATGATGTGTCACACACAATAAGGGAATACTTAGGTATTTACCTCCTATATAAGTATTTGGACATTTAAAAAATTGGCTCGGGATTCTCATTGAGCAGAGAATTCCTAAATGGTGAGATGTTCCTTTGAAGAGCATAATGTTGCGAAAAGCGAAATAACAGAGGGCACTTTCCCCTTCATCCTTAAAGCATCGCGTGGCAGTCATTGCAGGGATCCTAACTACCAGTAGGTGTTCCTGTCCTCATTCTGTTTCCATTACTTGTTGAGCTGTTCATGATGGATTTCACATGCTGGTCTGTGAACACATAGGACTTTGTTCCCTGAAGATTCCATCTGCGCCGGGCTGTTGAAACATGTCAGTTTAGACCCACAGACCAGTCTAAATGTAAGGAGCAAACTTCTGTGTACACCAGTTTTAACTACTGCACCTAACTGGGTATGAATGCAAATCTGCACCAACCTTTACTTCTAGGTCCAACTGGGAGGAAATTGACCACACAAGCTAGAGTGCTAAAAGTAATGCCACATGCAAAATGGCGCAGATATCTTTTCAATGTGTTGTTACTGATTCTAGCCTTTATCTGTAAATTATGTGCAAAATCCAGGGGTGTTTTGGCCCAGATTCAACTAATGCTGTCTATACGACTCCATTGCCGAAATGCATCTGGGGTTTCTGATTACCATTAGAAGGAACATCATCTGGTCCTTTTGGGATAGGGCTGGACGACACCACTTTAGGATCACTCCTTTGTATAAGGGCAAAGGCGCGCTAAAAATAAAGGAAATAGCTTATCGATGTATTTCCGTGATTAAAGGGTATTTATTCCCTGTTTCGATTTTGATCACCTCTGCTTGATCACTTGATTCAATGTTGTTCCTTTACGCTGTGTTCCCTGGCCTCTGGGTTCCCTGGCCTCTGTCTGGACCACAGTTTGATCATGGTTTTGCCTGAAAATCTTCAGGAAGAGTTTACCTTGTAGGACCGCCACAAGCCCCGTGCTGATGCCGGAGACGATGTCGCTGACAAGCCACTCCTTGAAGCGGTACATTGGAAGCCAGGATGCGATTGGCAGAAAGGTGTAGGCGATTTTCTTGGCCTTTTCGGGGGAGCAGCTAAAACAGTTTCAGGGGGAAAAAAGTAAACAAATGTGTAAAAATGAGCATTCTTGCCGAATTTTATATTTCCATATGATAACTGTAGCACTTCCCTGCTACCACTGTGATTTTACCCCACCCTTTTTCACATGCATTTAGAAACACAATTGAATTCACATCGAAAGTCCTTCTCAGTGTACCGAGGTCGCCTCAAAGGACATTAGCTTTAACTTGTTTATGTGTGCGCGTGCAGGGGTGGGGGGGCATTTTGATTTCTAGATGAACGAGCTTTATTGTGCTTCTTTACAAAGTTCATGTCAAGTGACAGAGACTCTGTTGCATCCTGGTGAGAAATGAAGCTGGTTAGAAGGATGTAACTCTTCCTCCCAGCTTACAAACAGCCAGTTGCTCATAGGATTGTTCCTACAGCTGAAGGCTGCCAAGGTTGCATCCCTGAAGAGGTTCAGGTGGTATCTCCTTTTTAGCTAGGGCTTGATAGCACAGCTGTCAGTAAGACATATTGGTATTTACATTTTTAAAGTATACATAGTGTGTGTTTGGGCTCCTCCCAGAGGAGTATATCTTTCTCATCTCATGATGTTGGCTCTTTGGTGCCTTTTTCTAAGAGAAAAATGCACTTAAATGTTACACATACAATTATTTACCTCATACATGCATTGGATAAAGCAAGCAATCCGTTCGGTGTTTTTTGCTGCAGTATGCTTTTGTATGAGCCACTACCATTACCACCACCCACTACCACCATTAGCACCACCCAGTACCACCATTACCACCACCCAGTGCCAAACCACCATTACCTTCAAAACCTTTACCACCATGATCTCTACTACCACCATCACCACCTCCATTATCACCACCACCACCACTAATTACCGCAATTACCATCACCACCAATGCCACCTCCACCATTATCGCCCCCATCATCCCATTGGCATCACCACCACTTTATCACTGATGTTATTATTGCCATTACCACCACAACTACCACCACCATTGCTACCCCCATCATTACCACTAACAGCATTACCATTTTCACCACACACTTGTGCTCACCTGCGTTTGCCTCCTTTACTATGTAAAAGCCAGACCAATGCCTGCTGTTTTTTGTTTTTCCCAGTCTTGGAGAACGCGGCCATTTCTGTTTTCCTATGCTGAGGCCAGCTCATTCCAGAGCTGGGTATGGGGAGATTAGTAAGTCCCAGCTTGGAAGAGTGTCCCTCCTCAGCGGAAGTGAGGTACTATTTTTGGTTATTCACAGTATTTTTGAGGCTGACCCTGTCCCCCTTCGACAAAGTGTCACAAGCCAGGCATCACTCCCGGAATCTTGGACCGGGGTAGTTGTGGCTAAACATTCGTATCGGTGACAGATTGTTTCAGGCCAGGTAGACCCACTTACCAAAGGACAGGTCTTGGATTCCATTCATCTTTTAGCTATCTAGGTATGGGAATCAGGGCCTGTACACTTGCAAGATGATTTGTGTTAAATTGCGTCGGATTCGTTGCGTCGGGCTATTTTTTCACTAATACCTGATATGCAGGAAAAAAAATTCTCACCATACGTATGCATGGATTTGCATTAGCAAGGAGTGCTAGTGGCTGATTTTGGTACCACACGGTGGAAGTACTTTATGTTTTCTGTTAGTGTCAGTCACTTTTGAGTTAGTTTGCTTTAAGTTACCAGTAGCCTCACCTGTAAGGGAGCTTGCTGGGGTTGAGGCGGGGGTTGCTGGACCCCAATTCTGTTTTATTTTTGGCCCTTCGTATTGCCGCCTTTCATGCGTTCTGGTATTCGACCAGGCAGGCCTCACCCGCATCCCGTTTGACAACCTTCTTAGAGGTACGACCAGTGTGTCGATGCAGTGGCGCGCAGTGGCAAAGGCAAGCCCGACTGCGCCCGGACAGCTCCAAGTGCCAGGACCCAGGGCCGTTTGCCCCATATACAAGGAATGAAATTATTGGCTATCGGTCAGAAATGTAAGTATAGTGACTGTGAAACCCATGAATGTAACATGACTGCCAGTTTTGTTTGGATGTCCTCATTGCGGTTTCTTTTTTGAACCGGTTCTTAAGGACAGTATGTATCAGATGGAGTTGACATCCTTTAGTAAAGGAACGCCACCGTGAGGGAGCTCAGGTGCTCTTCTCAGCTGTGTACTCTTGAATGTTAGATCTCTGGCAAAGAATAATCAGGATTTTGCTGACTTTATATGTTCTCACCAACTCGATCTTGTAGTCCTCACGGAAACTTGACTGGACATCTCATCCGACCTGGTAAATGCTATACAGGATGGCAATGAGATATCCCGTTTAGATAGACAAGTTAAATGGGGAATTGCAGTGGTGTTCCGCAGTCATTCTAAGTTTTCTTTTACTCCTGCTCGCACATATGCGATGAGACCTATTCACTTTTAGTTTTAATGAGGTCTCCACAATCCATGGGGCATTAGTCTATTGCCCGCCTAGTTATTATGGCTGTTCGGACTTTTATGAAATCCAGTGTTGAGTTTGCAGATTTTGCATTATCAGGAGATTTTAATTTTCATTTCATTTAGAAAATAATGTTTGCCCATCTACAGCTCAGCTGCTTAATTGTCTTAAGAGTTTAGACCTGCATCAAATAATGAACCATCCTACGCACAGGGCCAAGCCTACTTCGGAAGGCATATTTATCAACAACCCTGGGCTGTGCTTTGATAGAGTGATTCCCCTGACTTGGATGGACCATAAGGCAGTCTGTTTTAATTTGGCAGCCCCTAATAAGGGTAATGGTATCTCCTATTCACTGAAAATGAAAAAGAAACACCTCTGGCAGAAAGCTGAAGGTGTAGTTTTGGATCAGATGTTGAATCGAAGGAAACCTGACCTAACTGTAATGTTGAGGTTGCTATTGGCACCTTTAATAATTGTCTAGAATCGGCAGCCTTGAAGATGGCCCCTTTAAAAACTTTTAAAGGTTTTCAGAAAGTCTCCACTGCCCCATGGTATTCCCCAGGGCTGAAAAAGCTTAAGCAAAAGTGTAAGGGCTTTCGAAAGAAGAAGGAGAATTGACTACAAAGAGGAGAAAAATGTGCAATACAAGCGGTGATAAATGAGTGTAAAAAGTTCATTATGTTGGAGAAATTCAATTTTTTACTGATAAAATATGTTTGGCCAAGTATTCTACTAAAGAACTGTTTGGAACAGTCACTTTCCTTCCTAACTATAATAATGCACAACTTATTGTACCCTCGCAAGAGTTCTGCAATACGCTGGAAGAAAACTTTCAGTCCAAGGCATCCAGGGTATATAATGAATTTTCTTCCATATCAAAAGGGACTGGTTCAATTATGGCATTTGGCCCCTTCTTCCCCTTCTAAGGAATCTACAGATGGCTTTGAACCTAGTCAGTCTCTACTGGATCATTTTGCCCCTCTTTCAGAGGATAGGACTTTGGATCCCTTGGAGACCATTAAATCAAGGTCCCTGCTAGACCCGTGTCCCCCTTCGTTTGTGCATATGGTATCTGGTACGGTGGCTAAACGGCTTACAATTTTGCTTAATAGAGTCTTGACATTGGGCCATTTTCCAATGGATTGGAAGCGGGCATCAATCTGCCCACTGCTGATAAAATCTACCTTGGATCCCAATGATACAAACACCTATAGACCTATATCACGACTACCTCAGCCAGCCACAATTTTGAACAAAGCACTTAATACGGAATTAACGGCATTCATTGACACCCAGAAGATTTCTAATTCTTCTCAACATGGGTTTAGACTTTCTCACTGCACTGAATCGGTATTGCTGGTTGCTACCGAGGAGATTCGTAGACAGGTATATTCAGGTTGTAGGACTCGCTAAGTCTCCTCCACCTCTCAGTCGTGTTTGATACAGTAAATCAATCACTGTTAATCAGCCGGTTTGAGAGGTTCGGGGTTGGAAGTGCAGCCCTTGCCATACTGAGTTCCTTTCTTACAGGCAGAAAACATAGTGTGACTCTTGGTGATTTTATTTCAGATCCCTTTACCGTGCCTTGAGGGGTGCCCCCGGACTCCTCACTATCGCCTACACTCTTCAATATATACTTCACTCCATTGGCAAAACTCAGGTCTTACAGTTTTGCTGTGCTGTCATACGCAGATAACACAAATTGTAGCGTCCATCTCTTTTGATGCCAATGTGGTAGCTTTTAAATTCAAGGAATGTCTACTCAACATTGTCAACAAAAATGGGGGGAGATGGAGGTAGACGTTAGGTTCATCCTCCAGACTGTGTATAGTTATTAACAAATCTGTAAATGACAGATCAGAGAACCTAACCAAAGGGAAGGGCTTCCGCTAAATGTGCGAACCAACGCCCCGAATCTAAGAAGAGAAAATTCTCTTCTTGAGTCCCCTCACTCACCAAGGGTTGCCCCTAGATGACATGCTTCATCATTGGGGCCATCCCAGACAGCTACTGTCTGGGGCGTGCTGCAACTTGCGAAACTACGTAGGAGCACTTTTTGTGAAAAAATGTGTAATGCAGTGTTTGGGGGAGTGGTGATGGTGATGCTAAAAATACCTAGCTAGTGAGCGATTAATTTATTCCTGCTCCTAGTTGGTATGGATAAAAAGGGGTTAATAGTAGGGAGGAAGTGTAACTGTTATGTGCATACTATCCCTAGTATTTGGTCGACATGTTTCGAGGTGTCCCCTACACCTCTTCTTCCGGACCACATGGGGACCAGCCCCATGCGTACCACTCCGTGAGAAAAACTATACTAAAGAAATAATATAATAAAGAACAGATGCACACCTAATGTGTCATTGACGGAGTAGTGCTGAGTTTGGTTTATTGGAATTTGTCACCGCTATTAGGTGCTATATGTATGTGGGCTACGTCCCTGCTTGGATGAGACCAGCTACCCCCTTCATTTTGCAGATACCATTTAACACCGGAAGGAGACTGATAAAGAGCACAATCTCTCAGAGTCAGATGATAAAAGTCTACATGACCAAAACTGAATTTACAAACTTGTAGCAAAGAAAATAAAAAATAAATAATCTCAAATATAACGTTAAATATGTAGCTTTAATTTTTGGACCTGGCTAGTGCTGCTGCTTTGCAGACATGAGTATAGGGTTGGTGTACATTTCGCAAAGGGGTCCCCTGTTTAACTTAAGCGGACATCATTTAGCAGAATTTACAGAATCTAAGCCCGCCCTGGAACCTGAGAGGGGTTTGCCCTTACCACGGGATGACTCGGTGAGTTCACGGAATGGCTCGGTGAGTTCGCGAAATGGCTCAGTGACTTCACAGAATGGCTCTGTGAGTTTGCGGAGTGGCTCGATGAGTGCACGGAATGGCTCGGTGAATTCGCGAAATGGCTCAGTGACTTCACAGAATGGCTCTGTGAGTTTGTGGAATGGCTTGGTGAGTTCATGGAATGGCTCTGTGAGTTCACGGAATGGCTCTGTGAGTTCAACGGTTGTTTTTGACAATTGCAATGATCTTCAACTCACTCACTCAATCCCCGCTAAGCAGCCTCAGCCTCGCGTCCGTCTGAGGTCAATTTATTGAGTGCCATAAATTAGATACCAGTAGCCCCTGTTATTTACAGCACTGAGAAGTGCAGTGTGATGCGCTATATGAAAGCAAGTTACGATTAATAAGGCTGGCAGATACATAAGTACACTCTCCCTTGTATAAAGTCACAACTTTTGCATTATGTATCCGTCATTGTTGCCGATGATTTCAGTATCACATACATCTTCGAGTACAAAGTGGAAAATGGCTAAAAATAACGCAAAGTGGAAACATTCAAGGTGTTATATATATCAAACTTTGGTCATAAACATAAAGTAAGCTATTACACGGCAGATTAAGTTTACCATGGGGAATGGCCTGTGTTAAATTTACTGTTGTAAATTCCATCCCTCAATAAGTGAGTTAAACTCAGTGATAAAATGCACAGTTGTAAGTGTTCTACCAGACAGTAAAATTTTACCAGCTGGTGGTAAACCAACCCCGAAATTTAAGTTAAGAAATTACGCTGGATAAAGCAATAACCCCCATCTCACAATTGAGCGCTCCCGCCCACAGACTACGGCTCCCCCCCACGCAACTGCATACTTGTTTGCTGAACGGTGGGAGTAAAACTGAATAGGACATCTCAACTGTATGTTAGTCTAGTGCACCACAATATCTGTATGTCCTTTGAGCGTCTTCTCAGTACTGGGGCTACTTCAGCAGTGTAGATCTGATGGAGTAAGCGAGAACTAACATGATGGGGAGAAATGATGCATCCGTGACCAGGCATCGACCAATGAGCACCCTGCAACGGCCTGTCGCCAAGGTGAAGCTTTAATTCAAGGGTGCCCACCATTGGTCTAAAAGGGACAGGTCCAAACCAGATTTTCAGGATAACCTCTAACTGCGCAATCGTGGTGCGTTTAGATTCGTGTGTACACTTTTTATGTAGTTAACTCAACAATATTGTAAAATACAGGGCTCTCAGAGCCCTGTTAGACACCCCGTTTATATGTAGCATACATTTGTTACATTTTACCTAAATCTAGAACGGCAGGAAGCCAATTGAAACGAGAGACGCCAGACAGTATGCCGATGAACTGTTATCCTCCTTATTGAACGATTTGCTGTAAACCCTCAAGAGGAGGTGATCTACATTCTCAGTATCAAAGACCAAGAGAAAGTGCTCCTAAAGGCCAATACTTTTTTGATGATTAGCTCCAGGGCTTTAAGTGGGCCTGGTCTCACCGGGTCTGGGCACTGGCAGTTTTTTAAAGGGGGGCCTCGAAACGGGTCTCTTTCGGGCTCTGTTTTGTGCCTGCTGTCACTGCAGTCCGTTTTTTACCAGACTGCAGTAACAGCAGGCACATTGATGTGTGCCGCTCACACTGCTCTCTTCTCACTAGTGGAGAAGTTACGGCATGACGTCATGCCAGGTGAGCGTTCTAGGGGAAGGGAAATCCTTTAAAGAGTCATTTTCTCGCTGGATTTCCCTTCTCTTTTTGAAACGCAAGAGCAGCAACATTGTCGTGGTGTCACCGGGGCTTTAAATGGCAGCTTTTTTCAATATTATATATAACAAGCAATAGTTGCTGCTTATTTATCTTACGCACCAAACAACCATTGACAAAGCCAATAGTCCTGGCTTGCTGTAGGATAATGTTACCTGTTGTATCATATATCTGGATGCAATGACAGAAACAGCAAAATACCAGTCGGGCGCACACTATGCTAAGCACAGATTTTGAGTTTATGTGTTTCAAGTCACGCCCTTAATCACACTGGCCACGCCCCTTAATGAGACCCCCCAGTTTTTTCATCCCACTTAAAGCCCTGATTAGCTCTAATGTGGATGCAGCAATTAACCAAATCTTCAATATGCCGAAAAAATGCAGTGAATTTTCCAGTTATAATTGTACTATTTCTGCTAAATTTGAATATTAAACCCCCTGCCCCCCCCCCCCCCACACCAGCAAATTCACCTCTACTCTGCTGTGAAACACATATGCTTTGGATAGTAATGAATGCTAGAGAATAGAGTTTTATTTTAACACATTGGGAAATAAACCAACATGTTTCAGCTCCAATAGCGAGCCTTGGTCATGGTTGTATGACATTACCACACACTACTTTACCACGCAGGGTTTTACAACGCAGGTTTTCAAACGCATACCACTAACACACATTTAAATTCACTCATATCTGACATACCTTTACCATGCAATCCACTACCATGTACACTTTTACAACGTTTACAGGTGCATAAAAATCCAGTCATAGTCTAACACTGCCTCCTACTGTTCAAAAATTATACAATAATCTTAAAATAATATTGTAAACAAAATTATATATTGAAATAAATTACATTTATGTCGATTACAGGTTTACTTTTTGGGGGGGAGACCACCCAACACCCCCTTTTTTATTTACCCTTAAAATATACAAAAACTAAATATCCCATTGTCACCAATTCAAACATACATGCGGTGTAAAGACTTGCTTGGTAAAAGTAATGCAGATGTAAAAAATTAGGTGTACTTGCATTTCGTGGTAAAAAAATTGTAGTAAAGGCTGTTCCCCCTTGGTCATGTTCCGGATCTGTATTAGCACCCGGATGCATTCACATTTGTGGTCGGAGTGGTCCTACATACCCTGAAGGTAGCGCAACCTCCCCCCACGCTCATTGAAAAAATAAAGTGAGCACCACAAGTCATTCGGCATGATTTAAAATAGACTGGAACCTCAATCCCTTAGAAGATAAGAAATGGTAACATCTTGTTGTAAGTTACTGCTTATTATTGGGAAGCCATGTTTCACCTTTCCATCCATTCAAGTAGCAAACTTTTGTAGAAGATTTGGAAACCTTCGGAGTAAGAGTTACTGCACCATGGCTTCAAAAAAGTTAATGTATCTTTAATTTGAGATAATGACTAGGAGATTATTTCCCCGACTGTACTTCTCTTGGGGAGGACACAGAATGCAGTTGTTGGCCAGTCTTAAAAATCAGAGATCACACCGCGGCAGCCAGGGAGACCTTACATAGGTTGCCCGTCATTGACAAGTTCCACTGTTCCATTGTTTGGTCTACAAGTGCCGCCATGGCATGGCATCTTCCTATTTGATGCAGAGAATTATGCATATAGACCTTGTAGAGCTCTCAGAAGTACACATGGTGGAGGGACCATTCTTTAAATTAATCTGCAGAGGAGGCAGCAACTTTTAATTTGCAGGAGCCCAAATTCTGGAATGCACTCCCCCTCCATCTGAGTCAATGTTACTCTGTTATTGCATTCAGGAACATTTTTAGATCCCAATTGTTTTAAAATGTTTGGTTTGCTGGTTAGGAAGACTGGCGAAAGAGAATTGTAACATTAGCGAGCACATTATAAATGCAATTAGCCAGCAGACAAAAGATCAAGAGGGAGTGACAAAGGAGATTTGTCTGGATTTTGAAAACAAGTTATTCATTATATTTTACATTGTTCAGTTATTCATCAATTGTTTGAACTTATCCAAGGGTTGTGATTGAGCTGGAAAAGGTGCTACCTGGAATGTGGGTGGCAAACATGTTGTAACTCCTGTGGTTGTCGACATGCAGCGGGAGGGCATGCAGACAATCTGATGCAATTACCAGAGACTCACAAAGCATTTTAAAAATAAGAAGAATGTAAAAGGGTCAAAAGAATATCCCAGAAACACGGTTGAAAACCAAAGTGACAAAGCCCTAAGTTATGTCCTCGTTTTGTTGACATTCGGGATAGGAGGGTTAGAAATTGGCGCAGAAATAAGATCTTGGTGTTGAATACTCAAGAAGGGCTAAACTAGGACTGCGCTGAAGAGTGGCAGCCACAACTCTGTGGAGACCTGAAAGAGGTACAACCAGCAGGAACAAGGAGGTTGTGGTCCCAGTGGACAATCAATCACAAGACCTCTAATCAGAAAAAGTGCATCTAAAGTTGGAGGCCAATGGGCCACAAGTTTAACGATGAATTAGTGATAGTCCATTGACTGGATACTATAAAGAAGCGGGTTTGAAGTCGAAACTGAGGAGGGAAGCGACACTGTGTCAACACAGAGATGAACAGAAGCAAGGATGTCATCAAAAGATAAATGGAAACAGTCAAATTCTGAATATAGATATTCTCAGCAGCAATATTTCATTTTAAGATTTGAATTCTGACATGAAACATCTAAATCAATTTACAAATGTCCATGATCGTCAATTTTAATTTTAAGTTCAGATGCCTGTAAACCTGGTGCTTCCAATCATTCACCTAGTTTACCAAAACCTGGAATGGATGTTTTTAAAATTGTGTGTTTATTGGCTCTAAACAATAATTTCATCTAATTATATTATGCAAAATAACTTCATGGATGATAGAACGGATACATTATCCAGGTATAGGAATCAAGACACAGAGGGTATATGAGCCCTCTTAAAGAAACAGAATACAACTTCTTTGTATCTTAACTTGTAAAATGTATGATTATTTCTTTTTAATTTACAGAAAAAGTGCATATTGTAATAACTATAAACATCAACATAAGAATGAAACTTCATTTGAGATAACAAAAACATATCAAAGCTCATTCTGCTATTGCACTGTATAGAAAAGCCTTGAATTAGAATGATAATATTTAAATGGATGTCTATAACCAATCTGTCTTCAGCAATGCCTGTACAATGTCTGCAGATTGGAGGTGTACAAACATACAAGCTGGCAAGCTTACTGTTCTGCAGTGGTAAGTCACGCACATGGAAACTGGAACTGTGGTGATAAGCAGAGCATGTTCCCAGTGTAAGATATGAATCAAAGGAGTTTATTAACAATACACTGTGTACAAATATTGTTGTTTTAAAGCGTGTGTAAAATATAAATCCATAAACTTAAAAATTTCAATATTTTGAAAAGTTTGTCACAATACGTAACCTGGGTAAAATCCCCCGCAGAAAATATGTTGCCGGAGAACTCTCCAAAAGAAAGTAGACATTCAGGGTATGGTCTCCCACTACGCCCAGGTTTATAAGCTTTAACAAATATGGCAAACGCTGAGATAATAAACTATGCACTGGCCTAGTTATTTATAGTGACAGAAATGTGTCTGCCATTAACACGTCTGCTCTTTCTTGAATAACTATTATTTTTTGAGCTTCCATTTAGTACCTGGTATTTGTAAATACTTGGGGACAGTCGCAACAAAATACTGCCCTATTGATTGTGTTTTTTCTATTTTTTGGCCCTTGGTCATACGTACCAATGGGCTATTTCCCTCTCCCCGAATAAACATTCCCAGTTGGCCAGATGGCTGCAGATCCTCACTCACTCCCAGACCTAGGCATCGCTACCGACCCCTTAGCGCATTAACTGACCACATATCGGCTTGACCTTGTCCTGATAGACCTTCATCGCCCTCCCTCTCTCTCTTCCAAAACCTTCAATATCACATGATGAACCTTAAGCTACCTTTAGCGTTCAGACTCACAGGGTGAAGCGCATTCAGCAAATTCTCCAGGCCCTGAACTATATATACTGTTCATACCATAGATCTCTGACTTCCCCAAGACCTGCTGATCAAGTTGCATCTATTCTATTTAAAATGGAACTAAAGGATGAAGGGTCACCTAAGCTACATTATAAGGATGTGGCAAGTCAACCAAGTGGCTGCGTCAAAGAACGAGGAAGAAGGCCAAGCACCTTTAGAAAGACAAGGAACTCCAAGGTGTCTGTCAATATCTCATGGGAGTCTGGCAGGAGGTATTTTATTCCTTCAAATGCATGAGGGCCCCATAACCTACTCCTCAACTTCAAGATTACTCCTTCGGGTTTTTACTTCGACTTGTGAAACTGAGAATATAAGTGACATCTGAAAAAAGACTTTACCACGTGGCTAGTGATCTATTGAACAACTTATTTACCCAGTGCTATGCACCCCACTATGAAAACCAACTGTAGGTAAAACTATGCAGCAACGTGCAGTGATTCTGCTTTCGCGTAATGCATGTCAGCATTTCAATAAATTCACATATTGTCAATATCTGTCGTTTTTTGTGAATGACTGCATGTTCAGTGAAAAAATAGTTCCAAAGAGAGAGCTGATCTCTACTGGTGTCTTTCCTGGTTTAAGCAGCAGCGGATGCTCTGCTGAGTGACGAGCCCTTCGCACAGGTCTGGTCTGGCCCTGCCATTGGGCATTGTGATGTCACAACCTCACTGTAATGAAAGGTATCAGTAGAGTAGTGCTGTAATTTACCTATTACAGGTTAGTAGTAATGTCTTAATAGACTGTAATAGGGAATTTCAGCACAAGTTGTATTCAGCTATTTCAAGCTTCTTTTACAATGTTTTGACTTTTATGTCAGCATCAAGGCGCGCAATCAAGGGGCCTGGGCTTTCCTGGTGTAGGACAGTCTTAAGCCTGCCATCTTAACCATTCTTAAGGACGATCAATGCTCAGACTGCACTGTCTGAGGCTAGAACAAAACTCTTCCTTTTAAACGAGTCACATTTTCGTGCTTTCTTAATGCCAGGAGAACATTTAACATCAATTCCATTGCTTCTATTTGGAAAATAAAGGAACTTTGCCCTTCGAAGTAAGCTGAGCTTGGATGTTTGATGAAACGCGAGCATTGCATTTTGGCAAACGGCAAAGATAGATTGTTTTGGTCTGATGATGAAAACCAGCACTGGCCTCCGCAAAAAGAAAAACAGCAAAACTAACTCCGCGTGCACGTAGGCATTGCGGTGCCCGGTATCATCTTGGTTTACGCCAGAACAGACCTATAAAAGCACCGCATGTACAGTTCGCACAATGTACCCCTACAGTTTTTGAGCTACAACATTGTGTTGTTTTTCGTTCACGGCACACCCAGCCCATGTTTTAATCGCACCACCTCTGAGGGAGGTGCACATCTGTGCATTGGGGGTAAAGGTCAGCGCAGAGGTCAGTCCGCGGCCTTCCTTACTTGAAGCAGAGCCGAAGATGGTCCAGAAACTTCTTGTGGTAGCGGTCTATCTTGTGGTGCTGGTCGTTGAAGGCGTTTTCCGAGTATATTGGCCTGGCCACCACATACTGGTTCCCCACGGTTTCGATCATTGTGTCCAGCGATGGTGGAAGAGGCGGTGATCACCCGGGGTCCCTTGGGCTTGTGTTTGATGCTCTTTCGTCCAAGCCACTCCGGGGTCTGAAAAACAAACATCTTTAAGTTCAAACTAAATTTGGATGCAAGGGCCACATTACAACAAAAACAAGCATTGGCATAGCCAATAGGTCTCGCCTTTGGGACCTTATAAGTGTTTAGCCATGCAACAGTTGCATAACTAAATACTTATAAGGCCCCAAATGCGAGACCTATTGGCTATGCCAAGCGGCCGTGCGGCCACGAAAGGGAAAGTGCTCGCGATCAAACATCAAAGCGGCCGTGAAATTGAGGCGCGGGCGCCCCCGCGCACATGCACTCTAGCTCTAGGCTGGCCTGTAAGTCTGGCCAGACCTGCGCATGCGCTGGGTCAGGCGAGACCTAAAAAGGGAACATGGTCTGCAGTGCATCCTTAACTGAGTGAGGCAGGCACAGAATGGGACATTACAACCTAGTATTGTCGTTGTTTTGTTTGAAGCCCAATACACTGCATATTCTGTATCTCCCTCCCCTCCTTGTTCCCTCTATAGCGCCTTTAAACCGTTTGGTGTGAGCACGCGTTATTAACTCACTACCATAACACATAGCAAAGTCTACCTTTCAATCGCAGCGTGAGACCCGCCATCAGTTAAAAGGGGCTCTGGGATCCACCGCAGGCAGGTACAGTAAGTGACTGGGGGTTTACCTGTGGGGTACTGGGTCCTTCTGCCCCCCGTCCAAGGACTGCAGTCTTTGAGATCACTGTGTCTGTGCCACTTCTATGCGCCATGCAAATAGCGCGCCCCCTAACAGCTTCTTTGCCATTGCGCCCCTTCTGTAATGTAGCAGAAATCTCTAGGACGCTGTTACACAAAGTGTCCTGGGGCGCTATTGGTGTTTGCACCCGCTGCGCTGTTTGTGCTCACAATTGAGGTAACTTCTTGATGGAAAGAAAAATTAAAGGGCTGAACATATTTCTGTGTCTGTATTCCACACAGTAGCTGCCACCACAAAGTTGTGCCGTTTTAAAATATGGGTCGCTGTCACCCATCCCCACAGTACCCACCATGACCACAATAGAGGAACAAACGCAGGCTAAACTTGTTTGGGTTCGAGCTGCAGATCGCCAGGTTTCACAACGATTTCTGCAGCAGGCGCATTGGCCCACCGAACTGCCCCAGCAGTTAACACAAGGAGCTGCAGCATTTTACTTTTACATCCTATACGTGAGATAACATTAAAAACACATACCATTGAATTTGCCATGTGGGTGACACATTAAAACATGAAAATACAGGCCAATTTTAGCAAGACAATTGTTATTTTGAAAACGTCCGAAATGAGTATTTCTGAAAGACCTTCGTCATACTGGGGCAGACTTGATTCCATCTGCTACAAGACATCTGTTATGCCGTGCTGCTTTACATATTCATTTTTAATACGAAAAGCATAACAATGCTACTCTGCCTTACAACAATACATAAAACGAGGTTCCATTCTAGCATTAACGTTGTTACTATAGCATTTTTCAAAATCTCATTTAAATCCATCTAAAAATTTGGACCTTCCGATTAAAATAATTTCCATCCATTTACCGTTGCTTTTAATCGCGGTGGGGCAAGGTCTTATCAATTCTCAAATGCATCAACACAATCCTTATTTGAAAGTGGCTCTGTTATGTAGATCCTATCAAGGCCGGGTCTGTATCACCCTGAGCCAGATAATTCAAAATGCACCGGTGCTGGACAATTTGCACCAGTTATGGTCAATTTTGCACCAGCTAAGGTCAATTATGTACCAGCCTTGAATCCACATTAGCACAAAGGAATTGGAGCAAATTGACGTTTTGCTTTAGTCACTGGGTGCAAATGTCGTGCTTGCACTTTTCACTGGTGCAATTGTCACTGAAACATGGTCAGGTACTGATGAAAATTTGCCCTGACCCTGCGCAAAATTGCCCAGACCACTTTAACATACCTGCTATCCCCCTTGGACTTAATGTAGTTCACAAGCAGATGCTATCTCAGATTCGAATGTGTAAAGCAATGGAAGAATTGCACAGATGTACTTACCATAAAAAAAGACCAAGGGCTTAGCACAAAATTGCTCAGCCCCACAGAAGAACCCGCGCAACGCTTAGTAAATCTAGGCCTGAGTTCCTTCTCATCCATTGGCTGTGTAATATTCTCTTCAGGTCCAAGGCATGTCCCACCAGATGGAAACCTACCTGTGTCAGAAAGCTGTCAGGAACTTCATTCCAGCAGGCCACCAATAAAGGCTCTTGGAAGAAACACACACAGGTTCTGCAGCATGCGCGCCTGCACCGCCTTCCATATATGCCTGCGGGAGGTGTTATCATGCCTCCAGCAGTAATAATTAACTTTGATTAACTTTTACAAGTACAGCCAGGTTTCACCAGCAGCCTTGACCATTGAGACGAGAATCAATACAGGTGATAACCAAGCTTCCTTGAATCTTTCTCAGGATTGCTCAACTTTTTACACACCTTTGCTGGATGTTCTTAAAAGCCAGAGCCATAAACAGTGTTTGTTTGACACAAAATTCTCCAGTATTTTCCATGAGGTGCTACGTCATTCCTTCATGAATTGCCCCCACTCAGCTGAGACAATTGGCAAGAAGATACCATGTTGAAGGAGGGGTAAGCGGAGAAAGCGTCACTCCTTGGGGCAAAAGTACTCCGCTGCCACACTCAAGGCAGGCCCCCAAACTCTACTTTGTGAGACTTCCCGCAGGTGCCACAATTGGACTCGCTTTCCAATCTTGGGCAAGATGCTGACGCTCTTATCAGCCAATCCGCATGCGCAGGTGACAGGAGCGTAAACCTGTCTGCGTTGAGATATGACCGCCACATCTGGGCTAATATTTACTACTGCTTCTGTTAGGAGTTTGATTCTCCGTCAGGAGCAGCAACCACTCAAGGGCTTTTCCTTTATCTGTGTGCACGTGTGTGGAAAACGCTGATTACCCAGCATTCATAGCCATAAAGGGCTGGGCTGTTAGCTGACAGTGGTTGGACACATTCAGTGCTTAGATGACTTTCATATTCATCATCTCTAGAGTAAAGTCTCATTCTTGATCGAGTCATGAATGGTTTCTTTTGTACTTGCAATAAGGATTTTCCAAGATGGAAATTTCATTAGTTAAGTGGAATTTCCACATGCACAAACACAAGATTAGGGAGAACATGCTGGCATTTCTAGATGGATTTACCTGCAACGGCTTTGGTGTTCTCATCTGCCCAGCTGGGACTGCTGCTGTCACAGTGTTTACATTAGCCTGCATGGATCCATTTGCCTCAAAGACTTCACCGTCTGGGGCGGGGCTGCAGCTGCTAACACAGCGCCTCTACCATGGTGCCAGGACCACCTCTTTTCCAGGGCACAGGTCCTAAAAAAAGAGAAGTGAGGGGACTAACCAAGTTAGGCAGTATGCAAGTAAATCACAGCGCGTGGCATCACAGGACGTGGCATCACACCCCATGATTTTACAGGAAGTGACATCACAAGAAGTGACATCAGATTTTAAGATCTCACACATATGTTTAGCAGGTCTAATATGAGTACATTTTAGTGCAGTGGTTCCCAAATGTTTGGCTCCTGAGGACCCCCACTGAGTCATTACTGGAAGCCAAGGACCCCCAAGCAAGTCGTACTATTTAAATTTCAAACATTAAAACAAAAATTTGCAAAAAATTCCGAAGCAAGTGCACACCAAACAAATACTCAAATTACTAAAGATTTTATTATTGAAAAAATGAGCAAAAATCAAAAAATGTTAATGGTAACGTTGTTGCTCCATCTCGGCGACTAGCTTTTTAATATTTGGTTTTCTTTCGCCGTACGATGCTCCTGCCAGGGCAAGACTGGAAACCCAAAGCAGCCCTGGTAAACGTGGTCAAACCAGTCCCCGTACAGTGCACATCAAGTGCAACAAGTGAGCCTGACCACTACAAAGAGTTCTTTGGGGGGCTTACCTCCTAAGAAAATTAGGGAAAAAATAATGCATTCTACAACACATTTCTCATTGTTTATTGAATTGTATTAGCTTTTAAAGCATAGTAAATGAAGACCTTTTTGTGCACCAGGATACGACAATCTTTGTTGGGGCTCTTCAATGAATCCCTCACACAGTGCCTCTTATCTCTGCATTGCCCCTATGTCACATGTATTTCATTTTTTTTATAGCACCTCTCATACCAGTGTAGGGTGTCAGAGCACTTTACATCACACAAATACAGAGACAATGAATCATACATGTGTAAATCGGTGTACAGAAAATGTTACATAAGGCAAAGGGGACTGCGAGGTGTAGGATTCACGTCATCCATACTTAGGCATTTTTTAGGAGTGCTTGGTCTGGAGAAGCACACACTCAGGATTGAGGACATAACACAGAGGTTAGCGTTGACTTTAATAATAAGATTTTATTACTACCCAAACAAACCTTTTTTAGCAGCATCAAGAGAATGAATGACTGGGGAAAAACATAACTTCCTAACTTTTGCATGTAGCTCTTTGATGGCAGTTCATAGCTCAACAACAGAATCTAAGTGACAAAAGGAGTAACTCACTGAGCTATGTCCATAAAATATTGTTTTTTTCGATGCATGGTACACGGTCTTTGCAGCAGGCATATTAACCATCTGTTCTACCTTAGATAAGTCAAAGCTGTCACTGGACAAAATCCCATCTCTCTCCAGCAGGTACATTAATCACAGAAGTTAGCCTGACACTTTTGTTGTTGCCCGAAAACTGCTAATGATTCAAGGAACTTTTTAGTGTTTTTAAAACTGCTGCCTGCAGACCCCCTTGGTATGTGTCATGGACCCTGGGGGTCCACGAACCACAGTTTGGGATCCACTGTTTTAGTGCATTACGAGTATACATGCAAACACTCCTGATTTAGACAGAAGACTCTAATGCTTTTGTAAGCTACACATAAAAAAATGTTGCCTTTGGTCAGCGTAAAGCTTCCTTTCCCCAAGAATTGAACAAACTAACCCCACCACTAGCCAGACCCCCCAGGATATTGCAGCATGGATTAGCAAATTTAGCGGCACAAATATGGAAATTTAGTGGCAATTTTGTGGCACTTTATGTTACTCATAATCATTCATTTTCAGCCTGAAATCAATGGAAACTGTTTTAGTAGAGTATTCCACTTTGAATTAGGCATGTTTAAAGTGTCTGTAGCTCTACAGAAGCACAGCTCCAGTCCTAACCTCAGAGGAGGGAGCTGTATTTCTCCCTAGGATGTTCTAGCACCCATGTATGCACCCCTGCCGGGGCACCGCTGCCTCCTGGATCCGTGAGGCAGGACTCCTCTTCCTCAGGCACCCTAGGGTGCAGGATCGTAGTGATCGTAGTGACTGATCCAAATAAGTCAGACAGACTGCATAGGGAGGTCACCTCTTGCCTACCTGGTCCAGTCCTCATAGGTCGACTTGAGCAAACATAGCCAGTTCTCAAAAGGGAATCTTGTCCTGAAGACTTTGGAGAGGACGCTTGAACATAAAGGATTACTTTCTAGACCTCAGCATATAAGGTTTGAGAATTTTTTACTCTGCCGCTCCTTTTTGCCTCATGTCTTCAAGTTCATTACAAAATAGTTTTGATTCTCCAAAATTTAATTTTTTTAAGTAGACCTCTCTGAGTGGAGTCTAGTTTCCATGACTTCATCCAAGGCAGTCTAGGACCAGCTATTGAAGCCCCAACCGATGCTGCGGCTGCCCACAAGCTTTTATTTTCTTGTTTCCCTTTTGGTCTCCTATTTTTCTTTTTTCCCCTGCTCCCATAAATGTTACTTCAACGCGTGGTGCTAAGATCCTGTGGCGCAGGAGGTATTTGTTGTAGATAATTTGATAAAGATTTTAGATGGTGTTTGCCATTCCATTGAAGTGCAGCAGCCCAACCAGACATGCACTTCACTTCACATGATGCTGACAGTGACCACAAGCACATGTTTGTGCATAAATAACTGAGACTGGCTCTTGAGAAAGGTATACAATGAAGTGATGGATGTAAAGCAGGGCATTTTGGCAGGAAGAAGTCCCATAGGGAAGCTTTGATGCGTAAAGACTCTTTTAAGTTGACTATTTAAATACCTGTAAACATTAATATTCTTGCAGTGTCTCGTTTTCGTCCAGCTTACTACATTCCCCATATCAACGTGTTCCCTTGAGTCTCCAGATTGGGCCTCTCCAAATACAGTTGGTGTATGGACGAAGATTCGATGATGAAGTATGCCACCAGTAACTTTAGTGGGCTAGAGCCCCACAACAAAAAAAAAGACTTAGGGACTTCGTGAGAGAAGAATTATTGATAATGGGTCCACTCTCTACTGATTAATCATATGAACTTGGGCAGTGTTGGCGACAATCTTTGATAATTCTCACTCCCTCATTTTGATTAAGGAACCTGTGATCAGATATCGTTAACAAGTGTGACAAAATGAAGCAATACTATCCACAGTTGTCTTTTCTTGCCGGTTAATTTAGTCAACCATGCTGCATAATTTGGTTGTCTCCTGCCGCATAATTATTCTCATAATCAAAAACACCTCCAAAACTAAAGTCTGAGAGGAACATGGAATGCAATGCACTACACAAAGTGAGTAGTTATCTGGCCAAAGCCAACTGAGAACATAACCACTTCAAATTGAGACAAACCTAAACAAGAGTTGTTCCATTAAGTGTTTGCCTCTGTACATAACAGATGTTTGACTACAGTTTAGCCTCGTCAGTATCCACATTCTATTACCTGTACGCAAGCTATCCTACCACTTCTGACATGCTGATAAATTAAATCTTCCCTTAACAGACAGAACAAAGAAAATAAATGCCATTGCCGATGTCGGTCCTTCTCCCCCTCCTAAACCATGTGCCCGCCAAGTCACATCCACTCTCTCACGGTCTTTAAGGCCACCAACGCACAGACCCGTGATTCTCTTTCACAGGCTGTACACACTCTGCTGACCACGCACTTTATATGGTATATGATGCCAGTTAAGTGGCTCCCAAGAGCTGCTCGCGACATATGGTAACACTATCCAATTTAATGGCCCTTCTGGGGATTTTTCGACTGTTTTCTGCCTCTCTCCTTCAAATGCTTGACACCACCGCCATTGCCCCACCAGCGCCTCCATTCTGCCACCTCACAAACTCTCAGCGCGCCCCAATCCTCTTGCTCTACTGTAAGGCCCAATCTCTCCTTTCCTTCTTCTTTGCCCGCTTCTGTCCTGCGAGCTTCCCTCCACCACAAGGCCTCCGGAAGCACCGGTACCATGTTCTCATCCCCTACGAAGCCTGTGACCCTTTGTGTGGTTCTTCCTTGCCCTTCTTGGTACCGAAGATGGAGGCAAGATACTCTGCCATCTTCCTGTTGCTGCACTGCACCGTCGCCGGTAAGAGGTGTCTCGTTCTACAAAGTAAGTGTTTCAACGAGATGGCCACAAAAGGCCCTCGTTTCCCAAAATGTTGGGAATTGAGAGATGAAAATATCTGTTTTCCCAGCCCTTCGTAAAAAAAAACAACAAAAAAATCACATTTTGGAAATTTCGCGGGCAGTTTTGTAAAATTTGCGGCATTTTTACAAAACTGCTGATTTTGCAATTGTTTTGCAAATCGCGAAATCCTGGAGGGTCTGACTAGCCTACTCCACCATGCATAGTATTCCATATGCAGTCATTTCCATGTAGCTGTGATTGCTTCAGCTACATGCGCTCTCCAGAGTTGAGACCACTCTCGTATGCGATGTATGCCTACTCAGCACTCCTACCAACTAATGTGTCTGTGATGGGCACCAGCACTCATTTTAAGAGTTCAGGGCTCATTGTTCACCAACAGACCATGACCCAAAGAAAGATAGACAGACAGAGGGGGAAGAAATGAGGAAGAGAGATGGGAAAACAATGATGAAGTCAAAAAAGGGGATAAAAAACAGAACCTACAAGAATGAGCAAGTGTAGACTAGTGAAAGAAAAAGGTTATGGCAAACGTGGGATTCAGAAATAGGGATGTTAGAAAATTATTGAAGTTGTGCATTTATGTTTTTACAAATTACACACTGCCCCTAAAAACTCACCTCCATATTTAGCAGCAGATATCTCTTGTGTTCTTATTGTTGGCATTATTATATCTAACCACCCTCACATTTACCAGTGCAACCTGACAGCTCAGCCTGAAATCAGTACAACAAATTACCCACACAAAGATTGGACCAGAAATTTCAGATTAAGAGGTATCAGCTCCACATCAAATAAGTGTAAGCCTCCCAGCATCTAAGGATGAGAATGAAATGGTGATAAATATAGCTCACTGGAAAAAGGCACATTCAATTCCAGTCCCAACTATCACTTTCAAGAAAATATTGCCTTTCCAAAGGAAATGTTGCTGGCTTGCACAGGAAAACTACCCAAGTGGGGAGACACAGGAACAGCGCGAGACACCAAAAACTATGGCCAGCAATTAGAATGTACACTAAAGTACACTCACTAATTAGAACTTTGCATATTCTAGACATATCACACTGCCCTCATGGTGCACTGGAGACAACCTAGTTGTCCTTCTTGTTTATAGTAAAACTGACTTGTTGGTGTGCTTAGTCACTGTAACCGCACCCTGAAGGAGCCAGTCCTAAGTAAGGACACATGATCGTTCATTTCATACATAGCATAACTGAAATACATCAGTCTCCTAGACCTAAGAGCTTGGTAACAACAAAGCTCCCCTGTGTTAGTGTGTAATAATGCAATACATCATAAACTTTGCAGCATTGCTGCAGTAGGTAGGTATGAGAAGAACAAAGAAAAGACGACCAATTCCCTGACAGGGTAACGACTTGGCAAAATTTAACATGGGCATATCCAGTGCTCTTGAATGTTATCCTTTCAAGAAAAAACCTCTTCTACAATTGGTAAAAAAAACATACAATTTCAAATGTTCAGAAATCATTTTTTGTTATGGTGGGACAGATCTAGAAAAAAAAAATGTTTTGCAGTTTTATATAGCACCAAAAGCATCCTGAATTTGGGTCAAGGTGGAGCTACCACGATTATGCAAAGCAGTCCTTATTTGAAGTGAAAAATGCACAGTTGCGGTATGAACCAGCAAAGAAGCAAACACTTGATTTCTAGGAATTGGCAAATTATTGTTCCTCAATCTGTGGTACTGACCAACCATGAAATGATCAGTTCAAGTAGACAAGGGCAACATACATATATCGGTCTATGCACTTTCACAAACATACAGCATTAAGTTGAAGCTGACCTGGGGTTTATTTATGAGCGGCAGGTATATAACTCTTATGTGTGATTTATTCAATTATAATGTTGTTCCATGTTTAATAAGAATCTAGGCCATTTATATGGTGTGCATGACAGTTGACGTGCATGTGGCTTTTGCCTGTCATCCGTGCTCCAATCTCCTGTGCCAATAAGTAAAGAAAAAAGCTTCCCAGATTTACCATATTGTGTGATGCTAGGCAAATCACTCTCTTGTGTTTGATTTAATTGGCTTTAATGTTGCACCACGTATAATAAGAATCTAGGCCACATATGGGATGCACTTGACTTTCATGTGGCTTTTGACTACCACACTCTAACCTATTGCACTAAGAATTAAAGACAAAATATTAACCTTTGGTGTGAAATAGGAGAAATAAAGAGACGTCCATTTAGTGGAGGAATTGCACAAAGTGAATGCAGAAAACCTCTGTGCTGCCCATTATCTCCAGATGTCAGGAGAGGGCCGCAGTGATGATTGAGGGCTGTCTCTCTGGTGCATTGCTCTATGTTATGTTGTTATCTTATTATTTTTATAAAGCACTCACTTAACCATATGGCATCTTGGCGCTAGCTGAAACTTGCTGCAAATTTATTCCATACGTGTGATCTGAAAAAAAAACTGACCACGTGTTTATTTCCTCCTTGCGATCTGAAATTATGTTGAAAACAGCCAGGTTTTCAAAGCCTTAGTGAAGGCTAGCAAGTTTGGCATAGTTTTCACTTGGAGAGGGAGTGTGTTTCAAGATTTAGACGCACCAATCACAAAGCTCCTGCCTTCCCAGGACACATGCTTGAATCTAGCTACCGTCACCAAATTGGCATTACTGAGTGAAGCCCCCTGCCTGGCCTATACCAGGTAAAACTTTTTCTCAGAAAGGCTGGTCCTGGGCCATGCAGTGCTTTATACGTGATGCAAAGTGCTTTGAAAACAATCCTTTGTCTGACTGGAAGCCAATGCAGCTCCCTCAAATACCTAGAGATAGATTGATGTTTAGGAATCATCCTGAAACAGAAGCCAGGCTGTTGTATTCTGCAGTATATGCAACTATTTTTTGTAACTGATTGATGTGCATTAAGATATAGGCCATTGCAGTAGTCAATCAATGACATCGCTAAGGCAGTGATGGCTAGTTTACATAATTGTACTGCAATGAAAGGAAGAACTTTTTTTCAGCAACCTCAGCATTGAAAAAGAAGCTGGTTTGAGGGCATTCGCCTGATCCATGAAATTGAATGGGTCATTAAAAATCACTCCTAGATTCCTTACCATCTTAGTGGGGACAAGAGTAGAGCCTAGGTCAGATGGCCACCAAGATAGTGACCAGAAGGATGGTTTTACCACTAAGTTCAATATCTCAGTTTTAGCTGAGTTGAGTTTAAGGTAATTTTCGGCCATCCAAATTCTAACTGCTTGCATGCATTTAGTGAACCTTTGGTCACAGGCCTCCTTACCCGGTTTAAGAGAGAGAATGATTTGTTTATCATCTGCATATGATGTGAGTGAGAAATCAAAAGACCTGATAAGTTCTGCCAAAGGAGTAACATATATATTGAATAATGTTGGACTAAGTGAAGATCCTTGTGGTACTCCACAAGGAAAAGTGTAGATAGGTGAGGTAAAACCCCCCAGTTTTACAGTTTGTTCCAAGTTATTGATAAAAGACCTCAGAAGTTTCCAAGCTATTCCAGATACTTCTATCCTGCTCAGCCGATCCATCAGCAACTCATGATTGATCATGTAAAAATCTGAAGATAGATCGAGCAGAACAGGGGCAGCTTTTCCTCCTTGATCAAGAGTCAACTGAATTTCCTCGTAGGCTTTAATAAGAGATGTTTTGGTGCTGTGTTCAGCATGGAAACCAAATTGCGTGACATCTAGACATCTAATTTTCTGAATATGCTCAGTTAGTTGTGTATTCATCCCCTTTTCAATGAGTTTTGTTGGATGAGGGAGACAAGAGACTGGACGATAATTATTTGTGGCCCCTGGTTCAAGAGATTTTTCTTCTTATAAAAGGCAAAACAGAGGTTATTTTCAACAGGAAGGGAAAATGCCTGTGTCACACATCTGTTGAAAAATGGTTGTAAGTGCTGTAGCGATGGATTCTCCTGCAAGGCCACTTATCTTGGGGGGACAGGGGTCACACAGTGATCCTGATTTTGCCTCTTTAATTAACTTCATAACATCATTCTTAGAATGAGGAGAAAAGTGCTTAAGCTCCACCAGTTTAGTTTGCTGATTAGGGACAGTAAAATCAGGGGTTATAGCTGCTATCAAGAAGAGGGCAGTCACCCTGTGAAATGCTGTGACCTGAAGGAGCCACCATTTCCCTTTGTGTGCTGTTACAAACCTCGTTTGCCAGGAGCAGTGTGCAGCCAGAAAAGAGAACCAAGCACTGAATTAGTGATGCTGTCAGTACTGGATGAACTTAGGCTCATGACTGACAACAAAAAATTGCGCGCCTGATTCTATTAGATCTGTCAGTGGCCTTCGATACGGTCAATCATGCGCAGCTCCTGGCTCGGATAGCCGAGTTGGGCATCTGTGGGTTGGCACATCAATAACTGGAGTCCTTCCTGTCAGGGGAGTCTCAAATGGTCCAACTGGGCGAGCAGGTTTCCAACATTGGCGCACTCACCTGTGGTGTCCCCCAGGGCTCAGCACTGCCCCCGCTCCTTTTTAACATCCACCTCCAGCCACTAGTGGTTGCTCTGATCCGAATGGACTGCCAAGTCTTCAACTACACAGAAGACACACAACTAATCCTCCAGATTGATAACTGCCCTCAAGCCCACGCCCATGTGCAAAACATACTTAGATACACTGTGAACTGAATGACAGCTAATTTGTTGAAAATCAACCCTGATGGTAGAGAGTCAAGATGGCGTCAGAGTAGCCGCCGCTTTGCACAGCTCCACCGGTCCAATCCTCAAAAGATGATCAAAGCCCCTGATATGCCATATAGGTCACTTTAAAAACACTTGTTAAACTTGACACATGGATCAGCTTCAATACCTGCAAATTGTGGTGACATTTCCTGGATAAAGAGAACAGGTTGAATTCCATGCAGCGGCGAAGCATTCTTCCTGGTCATCTGCAGTATCGGCTCGTACCGCTCCTGCATCTTTGTTTCTTGCTGCCCTGCAGCGGGATTCCTCTGTGACCCGCTCCTTGGAGAGGATACTATCGGCTTTCCACAGAAACCTGCTGACTTCGAGGGAAACAATCCTGACACACAGGAGCTGCAGCGGCCCCCGGTCCGAAGTCTGGGAGCAGAGGATACATTGTTGCCAGCACTCTGAAGCCAGACAAGTAAGGATGGCGGGGCAGGGGGCGAAACCGCTTAAAGGCAGACGTGTGCATTTGTCAGCCCCCGCGGGTAATAAACTACTGCAGGCTAACCCCGCAATAGTCAAAAATCGCCAGAAACGCCCTGACACGTGCGTGGCAAAAAACAGGGAGCAGATGGAAAAAGCTGATTCCATAGATAAAACAGTTAAACCGAAAAAACACAAATGAAAATTACTAAAGTCGCTGATATCGGTCAAGCCGCCCACAACGCTCACAGCGGCCAGCCACTCATCTCCAATATATTTGGCCTGATTGATGGAAAAATGCATGGTGAAATGATGGTCGGAGCAGCTGGGGGAGAGGGCCTGATTGAAACTGTTGCTATTAATGTTGCTGTTTCCCCCGAAGCTGCATTGGAGATACCTACTGCCCCTATTTTTCAATCAACTCCAGCTACCAGTTTCGGAATGACTCACGAAGGGGTTAGTGTTAAACCTCCAACTTCTTGTTCCATAGATGACCCACAAAACCCAGAAGTTAACGCTGCTGGCAGAGCTGGAATATTTAACAAGGATACTGCTATCATCAAGGAAAAACTCATGGCCCCACCAAAAAGCCCAGATAACATGGACATGTTTTATTCATTAACAGATGAATCTGAAATTTCAGACGTAAGCGCATCCACTTCCAGCGAAGGAGGGAGTCATAACTGGAACAGCAGCACAGACTTAGAACTGTCCATGAAAGCCTGTGCACAAAAAAAATCTCTGAGGAAAAAGGCTAGTCGGCATAAGAAGGATGAGACCCTGGATCTCAGATGGGACTACTCTGCCTCTCAGATGGGACTACTCTGCCTCACAATTATCAACTTTGACCGATCCAACGATGTGCACAGGGGGCAACCATACTCTTACAGGAAGTACACGGGATGGAGTCGCTGACTCCAAGAGTGAACCTACCCTTGCTATAGTGCTACAGTCAATTAAGTGTTTTGAAGAGGAGGTCAAACTAGACAATCAAAGATCACGTCTCGCCACACAAAAATTACAAGTCACCATAAGGGAAGTGGGCAGAACTTGTGTCGAAATTTCGGACAGAATGGCCTCAGTCGAAGTACAGACTGAGAACCTCGAGAAGGATGTCCCAGCTCTGAAGACGCAAGGAGATGAACATGATGGCATAGTTAAAGATCTAATGCTGAAAGTTGAGGAGCAGGAGAACAGATTACGACGTAATAATCTCCACGTTCTTGGCATTCCAAAAGGAGCGGAAGGGAATGATCCCAGGACTTTTATGATCAAGCTCCTTAAGGGAGCCTTCCCGGAACTACACTCCTAGGACTGGGACAAGGAGATACAACGTGCTCATCGTTTTCCACTGACACCATCCAAACGTCCTACCTCTTCTTCGCAATACCCACGAGCAATGCTACTAGAATATGCCTGTGCACTCCGCATACCATTATCCCGCATGCTGTCACAACGCAGTCGTAACAATGACCGCATTGTGACAACGCATACCATTACCCCGCAAGTCATTACAACGACTTGCAGAGGAGGGGCACTGGATGTTGGAATAGTAAAATTTACTATTCCAACTCCAGTTTGTGCGGACTGTAGTGAAGGTGTTGGATTTTAAATCCAACACCTTCTCCCCCCTCCGCAAGTCGTTGTAACAACTTGCGTAGTAATGGTATGCATTGTCACAACGCGGTCGTTGTTACGACCGCGTTGTGACAGCATTCGGGGTCACGGATGCGGGGTGAAGGTAGTTTACCATGCTACTATACTTCAGGAATTTCCTCCTGCGACAGCTAATCTATTATCTAGCAAGGCCAACAAACAAGGAAGAATTTAATGGCATCTCCTTCTTCACACGGCCTGACTTTGCTCATGCCACTGTTGAGCACAGATGGAGGATGAGACAACTCTTTGCTCCGTTTCAACAACTTGGTGCGGGTGGTTTATCTGCAGAATACAGCCCGCCTAAAAGTCATATTCAAAGGGACTACACGCAGCTTCATATCTGAAATCCAGGCCCAGGCTTACTTACGAGAGATCACTGATCGAAAAGGAGATAAAATTTAGGACTCAAAACTTAAGAACAATTTCTCAATGCATTAATGTAGAGTTCTTAGATTGCTTATAGCTCCTGGCTCTATTATTATTTTGTCCCTCTCCTTCATTCTTTTCAATAGTTATATACCTTGATTGCTCTGAAAATTTCCTGACAAGCCTGGAGAGGAAATGGGGTCGATTACTTTTTTTTAAACTTGGTTTTGTGTTTAATACTAGCAATAGTAATGATTACTGCATAGAACTAGCTAATCAGTTAGGGCTGGACTACAGAGGAGGGATAGTAGAAAGCGGGGGTTGGACCGGGGGGAGCGTGGGGTCACGGCTGCTCAGATGCCCTCGTCCTGGCTCATTCAGCGCCAGGTAACCTCAGTGGTAGGTGGTGGGAGGGAGGTGGGTTCCGAGGGGGGGTGCAGGTTCATGGGGGCAAGGGGTTGGCACTTCGGGGGTTAGTTTTTTGGTTCTTGGTTTTTCTTTTCTTGGGTGTAATTGGTATTAGTAATGAGTAAGCAGCGTATAGCAACAATTAATATTTGCGGCCTAAACGATCTTAAAAAACGGAGGAATACTGCAGCGGGGCTCCGACTACTAAAGGCTGGTGTTATTTGTATGCAGGAAACTCATATCGAAAGAGCACAGATGTATTTTTTGGAAGCACTTGGGTATCCATTGGTAGGGGCCACAACACAAAATTCAAGGATACGCGGGGCAGCAATTTTGACAGTGAATCGATCCATTCAATTTATCCGAACAGTAGTTGATCATAATGGAAGGTGGGTTATCACAGAATGTCGTAGAGTTAATGGGAATCCAATCACTATATGTACCATTTATGGAAGCACCCTAGACGATCCAGCTGTATTCGATCACATAAATAATTAATTTGCTGCCTGGCCATTACCCATAATTATCTGCCGAGATTTTAATATAAATTTGCCCGCCAATCAAAATATAACCATTGATAATTACTGGATTTATAGTGGTCGGAAACCTAAGGTATTGAGAGCTTTGAGGACACTTTGTCGCGAGCAGGCACTTTCAGATATCTGTAATTGGGAGAACCCTATGGACCCGGGTTTTACATTTTATTCCTTTCCACACAATAAGCATGCAAGATTAGATTATATATTAACATCCCACACTATTCTTCATGCCTGCTCAATTGAAAAGGCCCCACGCATATTGGCTGACCACAATCCTTTAGTAGTAGAACTTAAAGGGATAGTGTCTAAAACATGGGTATGACCAATTGGAGCTTTGAACGATCTTAATTAAGAATACTGTGAACATTTGAGGATGTGGATCCCCCAATTTCTTAAAGAGAACATAGGGAGTGCAGGGGCAGAAGTAGTATGGGATACACTGAAAGCAGGAATACGGGGAGAGACACTTAGTTTTTCGCTATCTCTGAATAAGGAAAAGTGTCGCTTGCTAAATGATATGCAGAATAACTTGGCCATCGCTGAAGAAGACTTGATTACAGTGCTCCAGAATGGGGGTGACTCCAAGGAAGCACTTGCAAAAGTGATGGCAGCCAAGTCATCAATTATGGAGACAATAGCAAAAAGAGCTGCAGATAGATTAGCAGTGTGGAGGGAGGAAGCATATGAATGTAGCGAGCAGGTCGGGCATCACCTTGCAACTAGAGCTAGACAAAAACCTACACGGAACATAATAGTAGAAATCAATGACCCTATGCGAGGGAGAATTACAGACCCAGAGGGAATTCGTAATGTATTTTATTCATATTACCAAGATCTATATCATGAGGTTAATCCCGGCTACTTGGAAGATGTTATGACATATCTTAACCAAGTTCTAATGGAACAGTTTTCCGAATAAGATCAGCAACAACTTGAGGAACTCCCCCAATGGGTGGATATTTTGCTATGTATTAACAGTCTCCCAAATGGCAAGGCCTCTGGCCTAGATAATATACCCCTAGAATTTTACAAGAAATTCTCAACCCAGCTGAAAAACTGTATGCTACAATTATTTGTACATGTATTTAAGGAGGGAAGACCACCGGACTCCTGGACACAAGCCAAAATTATAGTTTTTATCAAAAAACATAAAACACCATTGGAACCAGGTACTTATCGCCCTATGCTATAACCTTGATAAATGCCGATAGTAAGATCTATTCTAAAGTCCTGGCCACTCGCCTAGCTTTTGTAATTCATAAGGTAGTCTCATACCGACAACATGGATTCATGCTAGGCCTGGGCAAAAATTTCGTTCCGTTCGCGGAAATTGCGATAATTTGACATTTTAGCGTTCCGCGGAGAGCGCGAAGATGTCAAAAATTCCGGTTTCCGCAGCTTGGCGATAATTTGTTTCTTGCTCGCGCTGTAAAATGATACATTCTCGCGCGCGCGCGATCGCCTTACCTGATTCCCTGCGTTCGCCGACAAGTTTTCTTGATCCGGTCGCGTTCTCCATGAGATGTTGTATTGTTTTTAGCCATTTGCGCTGTCTCGCGACAGTTCGCGCCCGCAGTGACGTCATGCGTCGCGCGATCACGTCTTTCTTCTCGCGATCATGCACCGCGAGAACAACTCAAAACAAGATGGCCGCGCCCGCAAGCAGCCACATGGGTAAGTTGGCGACCCGCAACCATGCAGAAAATCGCGCGAACATGCCGGAAAAAAACTTCCGCATCTTCGCGATATTTCTGCTTGTTTGCGATAATTTTAAACATTCTCGCGATAATTTGCGAAGGTTAATTCCGCAAATTCCGCCCACCCCTAATTCATGCCAGGGCGTGGCCCGACAGACTATATTAGAAGAGTCATCTCATTATTCGATACCGCTAACATCTCTCGGGATCCAACAGCACTTATATTGCTGGACGCTGAAAAGGCCTTTGACAGGGTCTCCTGGTCTTTCTTATGGGAGACCCTGGCGAAGGTCAGAATAGGCAAAAGACTTATACAGGCATTTAAGATGCTTTATTTCCAGCCCAGTGCAAGACTTTTTCTAAATGGTGTACTTACAGATTCATTCAAAATAACCAGAGGCACCCGTCAGGGATGCCTGAGCTCGCCGCTTTTGTTTGCAATATATATAGCCCCTTTCTACGACAACTGGAAACCAACATGATTATTAGGCCTATCGTATCCCATGTCTGGGAAACTAAAATTTTGGCATACGCCGACGATATTGCTCTAGTAACACCTAATCCGGAAACAGCTATAGTCGAGATTGAGGCAGAGGCGGCGAGATTTGGGCAGCTTTCCGGGTATTCTCTTAACAGCACTAAAACCCAAATTGTTTGCAATAACATCAGCATGATTAACAACACTAGATAGGTGGAAAAGGCAACATATCTTGGAGTTGATATTACGGCCGACGTAGATAAAATTGTTGACGGTAATATCGATGCTTTAATTGCGAAAACAAAAATCGAACTAGTGAGATTACATAATCTACACCTGTCGATTATTGGCAGATATAATATAATCAAAAAGTTTTTTTTCCCTAAGTTTTTGTATTTTTTAAAGGCAATACCGTTAGAATTCACTACTATTTGCTTGAAAAGAATGTAAGATTTATTTTCTCGTTTTATCTGGGCATATGAAAAGCCCAGAAGAGCCTATAAATATCTATCTCTACCAAGATAAAGGGGAGGATTGGCCTTACCAAACATAAGACTATATTATTGGGCCACCACTTTATTATTTAATCTAACCCTTATACGGGATAAGCCAAAAGATAGTATTATGGAAGAAATACCATCACCTATTGAACTGATTATGGGCAAAGACGCATGGGGTTGGGTCTGGAGATTTTTGAACGGCAGCCATTATAAGAAGGTCCGTTTCAAAACTTTGATAGGAGGGCACAGAATCATGAGATCAGTCAGGAAATTGCTAGGTCTGGGTCGCCTGAATCATTATACACCGATTTGCAATAATCCCTATCTGCCAGATATTTTTAAAGATCCTATCATCAAAAAATGGCGCGATGCGGGTTTGTCCAAGCTTGGTGATTTTTATTCCCTAACCGGTATAGTCTCTTTCGAGAAGCTGTATGCATTAGATCGGAGGGATTTCTACAAGTACCTTCAAATCCGGGATTTTCTAAGTAAGAAAGCGGGGGCCCAATAGGTTTTGTCAATAACCATATTATAGATAATTTAAGAAAAAACAGACCGCTATCTATTGGAGCCGTATTTAACTTTTTCAACTCATTAATGCCGGATGATATGGAGGCACGAGCATTAAAATGGAAAGCAGAGATAGGAATTCAGGAAAATCTATTTTTTTACTCAGCTGAGTTAGCACAGAAAATGTTAATTCCGGCTCGGCTTCAGGCTCAATATTATAAATCTTGTTTTTCACTTTATTACATCCCAAAAAAGATCGCTAAATGGGGGACAGGAAGAGGAACTCTATGTCCTCGGTGTGCATTAATTCAAGCGGATTTAAATCACATTTTTGCTTCCTGTGATGCTCTAAGTAGTTTAAAACAAGAGATTTCTAACTTTTTTAAGGAGGTGCTAGGCGTTCACTATCTCCTCTCCTCGTCCCTGATTGGACTACAGGTGGACCAGGAACTGCAAGGGAACCCAGGAGAAAAACTTGTGTTTATTGGCATGGCGATATTTCGCCTATGCCTGGCTTCGTCCTGGCTTGATCCAACCCCCCCTGGATTTCACCAATGGCTTTCTCGCTTACTGGCAAATTACAATTTCGAAGAAGCCATCTATGAAAAAAGAAGATTGCGGTCTCGATCCAAAGGTCTAAAAATTTGGGTACCTCTGACCAGATGGCTTGAGAAGAATAGGTAAACTTCAAATGTCCATTTCATTTCTTCTTTTCATTTAAAAAACTAAAGATAATTGAGCAAGTCCAACTCCTTGTGGGTGGGATGGGGGGCTGAAATAAGACAAATTGTGCATAATTCTCTTCTCTTCTCTTCTCTTTTTCCATCCTTGTTTGCTTTTCTGTTTATCTGTCAACGAGTTGTAATTTTTGTATATATGATTTTCAAATTATGCACCAATAAATTTTATTTTTATTTTTTAAAGAAAATCAACCCTGATAAAACTGAGGTCCTGGTCATCACCTCCAAAAACAATCCCTGGAACAACCTCTTCTGGCCGCAAGAGCTGGGCACCACCTCAATGCCAGTTCCGGTCATAAAAAGCTTGGGCATCAAGATTGATACCAACCTCTCCATGGCAAATCAAGTCTCGGCCGTGGTCGGAACCTGTACACGTTTAATGAGACAGCTGTGGAGACTGGCCCCCCTCCTGGCATTTGCCACGCTACAGATGGTAGTGTCGGCTATGATTGTGTCCAAACTGGATTACGGCAATGCCTTATATATTGGTCTCCCCGAGAAACTTATTAGCAAGTTACAGGTGACCATGAATGATGTAGCTAGGATTGATTTTTAGACTTCCCAGATGGGCCCACACTACCTCCCCTGTTGCAGCAGTTGCACTGGCTCCCCATGAAACAGAGAGTTAAGTTCAAGGGTCTCTGCATCGCTCATATGCATGGCCAGGCCCCAGCCTATATCAAGGAGCGCCTAGGGAACTATGTGCTGGGTCGCACACTTCGATCGTCCGAGGCAGGCCTTCCCACGGTTTAAAACTGCATCTAAAGGTGGCAGAGCCTTTTCTGTCCTAATTCCTCAACTTTGCAACTCAAGACTCTCCTGTTCAGGGAGGCTCTGGGCACAGCCTAAAACCATTCCAGGTGTTGTAATTGTGATTGCTGATGGGGTTTGGCCACCCTCTCAAAGCACTAAGAGACCTGTCGGTAATTATGCCCTCTACAAATGTCGGTTAACATAACATAACATAACAAGCCATTATCCACGCAGAAAGAGCCAATGATTCAACTACCCAACAATCCAGGAGGACCAAAGACCTGCCTTCGAGTTCTGGGAGGCTTACTACATAGGCGGAAGAGGATGTGGACACCTGCCACCTCTACTGTAGCATCCAGACTCCTGATCACCGCCGGTAAGTTCTAGGAAGGGCCAATGCACAGCATCAAACGCATTCTCAGCATCGAGTGCTAGTAGGACATGTGGCTCAGATCGACCCTTTATTTAGTTAATCCAATTGTGTGCAAGTCTCAGGTTATAACGGGTAGATCTTCCGGGCATAAAGCCCGATTGATTCCTGTGGATGAGCTGCTTAATGGCTTGTATCAATCATTTGGTGGCTAAAGTCATAGCCAATATCTTAACCTCAATGTTTAATAGGGATATCGGGCAGTATGAGCCGCAGTGGTCGCTGGACTTGCCGTCCTTGTGCAGAACAACTATAGTTGCCCTCTGACGGTCAGGGGAAAGAGCTTCATTCCTGTTTGCCCAAAAGAACATGTCTAGAAACCAGGGTCCAAGAAGGTCTGCGTACCTTTAGCAAAATTCTGCAGGAATCCCATTGGGCTCTGGAGTTTTATTAGTTTTGAGATGGGCTTTAGCATTTCTGACTTGTGTCTGCATCTAATGTGTCATGGGCCTAAGCATCTAGCATCGGAGTGTTGATTGACATGCTGTGATCTGGGATGCTGATTGCAAGGGCCTGGCCATACACAGCTCTTTATAATAATAAGCAAAGACTCCAGCTATGGCTTTATCTGACTCAGTCACCTCCCCATCTGGTCCAACCAACCTTTGTACCCACGCGGTCTCCAGCTATTTTTTCGCCTACAAGGCTATAGTCTACCGGCCTTCTCTCCAGCATCATATAGCTTGGGAAGGATTGCTAGTAGCTGATTTTTGGCTCTTTTCTGCCTGCGCAAGGCACAGTATTCCTCTCTAAGGAGCTGCCTGCGAATAGAAGGGTCAGGTTCAGGGCCCAAAGTACTTTACAGTTCATGCAATTGGTTTTCTAGTGATTCTAGGGAACAGAATACATGTTTCTGTTTTCTGCGCCACCAGGTTCTGTGCTAAATCTCGAACTACTGTCTTATAAGCCTCCCATAGTGTTATTTTAGAGGTGACCATGTTCTAATTTTCTTTAAAATAAAGCTTGGTGTCTACCCTAAAGGACAATTGCCACCTCCCGATCACATAGATCCCAGGCATTTAGTTTCCAGCTTGTCCCAGACCTCGTACCCTTGCCTATCTGTATCAGCAAAGGTGAATTGAAAATAATAATTAAAAAGTACTTACCTACCATTTCCAGCCACCACCTCGGTGCTCCTCCACAGTTCCACCATATTTAAGTGCTGTGAATAGTAATTTAATACAATGGTTCTCAATGTAATTTACTATTGCTCAATTTACAGACTTTAGGCGGATGAATTGTTGGGCTGTCTTTGTCAGGCTTCGCACTTGTGATCTGCTGATTACCACATGTTTCAGCAGCGTGCATTCAACTGATTGAGCCATTCTTCCGATACTGTGGAGAATCCGATAGTCATAAGGGTGCTGATAATTAAACCGTGCTGGCTTTAAGGCCGGGTGCTGCCAGTAGTACTGGCTGGGGCCATGGGGTGCATCTTAAACAAATATTGATGTGGAGGTTCAGCTTCTTGCATGAGTGGGTAGATGTTTCTGCTCCGGCAGTCCATGGGACACACTGCACAGACTCCCCACCAAATCTAGACTCTGCTCTCATGCTATTACCCACCATGAGCGAAGCGCTGGGACTGGTCTGAGCGGGCTGGGTTGATGCTAGCTCAGGGACAGGGAGCCTGTGCCTCTCCTCCAGTGGCTGTGCAACACAGCTGGGTTGGAGGAATCTAGGTGCGCATGTCAGTTCGGCCATACTAAGAAAGCCGGCCTAACCGACATGGTAACTTGCAGTGGCCACCACTCATCCGCCCTGCTGCTGTCTATGGAGGATGGCCCCACCCCGCCCTAGACTTGGCTCAGTCATTGGAAAATAAAATTATAAAGTTTTTGTTATCATTTTATTTTTCCTCTGCTGGCTCTGAGCAGTGGGGGTGACACTCCTCCACATTAACAGATGAGCCACAACAGACCCTCACTCTCTCCCTCTCCCTCATCTCACCTCTAAACACATTTTACTTTCTTTCGATGTTCTTAATATTTCAACAGCTGTGTATACCTCCTTCACACACATTCACATAAAGTGCTATGTACAATTGGCACATATGTGACCATTGTTCTGTGTGCTCTACAGACTTGCATGATCATATTTGCTGAATAATGCTTTCTCTAACTCACAGCCACGGTGGGAGACTTGCAACACCTTTAGAGCCCTTAGTCATGCCTGATCATGGACACCCACCCACAGCCTGAGCTCACCCAGACATCTAGCTTTAAGGCTTTAAGAATCTCATGTTGCATTAAAAAAATACAGAACCACATCATCCAGAAAAAGCAAATACTTTTAGGGAAGGCAAAATAAAATAAAATATAAGCAAGGACTGCATCACTGATGTGCATTACTTAAAGGGTTTTTCACCATCCTTGTTGAGAAACCAATCTATGTTTTTGCCTTTAAAGTTAAAGAAAGGCTAAGCAAGGACCATTTCACCGTAAGTTAATTAATCTGAGGTCTGAGACTGCCAGGATCCACCCGCCTTAAAGTCCTGCCTCGAGCCATTGGAAATCGGTCTGTCTTAGACTCATATAGACATATAGATCTTGTGATTTAATTTTTGTCCATTTTCAAATAATAACTTTTCTATCCATAGACTCTTATGTTAACAGTGACTCCCAAGGAACTGATTTGGAACAGTTAAATTCTTTCACAGTAATTAGCTAATAAATTTTCCTTTTTTCTAAATTTCAACTAGTGTTTACAGTGTATAACATTGTACCAGCATGGAAATCAGAGGTCAAAGTGGGTGTGATCTGTAGCCCATGACACGCCCATCCTTTTTTAGTTTAAGTAAAATAATCCCCCCTGGGATTTTTTTTAATAACAACTGTTCCACACGGATGTATGACGTTACAACGCATGCTGTTACAACGCATGCTGTTACAACGAAAGTTTTACAACGCGAGTGCATTGACAGCGCAGGACATTACAACGCAAGTCTTTACATCGACTTGCACTAGATGGCGTGCTAACATTAAAAAAGTGTAATTTACTATTCCAACTCCAGTCCACGTAACAGTAGGGAAGGTGTTGGGATAGTAAACTACACTATTTTTAATGTTAGCACGCCATCTAGTGCAAGTCGATGTAAAGACTTGCGTTGTAATGTCCTGCGTTGTCAATGCACTAGCGTTGTAACAGTTTCGTTGTAATGGTAGTGCGTTGTAAAAGTTGCGTTGTAAAGGTTGTTCCCCATTCCACACAGTTGGGATGCTCTATCTGAATTTGATGAGAGGGAGCCCCATGGCTGTGAAGCCGAGGGAGCAAGAGACAGACAGCTAAACAAGAAGCCAGCCTCATTGCCAGGGTGCCTGCTGCCTGACAGAAATGTAAATGCGTGCAATTGGGTATTCTACCAATGTAAAGACTCCCTGGCAGACAGATTTGGCTTTAGTTGATGAAGCTCGGCAATGACAAAGATTTATTCTTTTCGAGAGGAAGTGTGAAAGGACGGTTTTAAAAATGTTTGTACTAGATACAGTCTGCAGTTCTAAAATCTACATTTTGGAAGCAAGTTTTTAATCTTAAACCTAAATCCTTATTTGTGCATTTTGTGGCAGCCGATCTTATATTTTGTGGAATAATGCATTCCTCGCTGATTAATTTTCCTTGCATTTATTTTTCATTTAAGATGTGCTTTATTTTGTATGTGGGTGAAAGATCAACATATAATAGCAGAACGTTTTTTTTGTTCATTTGAACCTCGCTTTTAGCGCTCAATGACCCCTTCATTCATCCCCCTCCCCCCGAATTGCACTCAGGATCTTAGTTCCTATACATTTAATACAATTCAACCAGTGATAGAAATTATTTTTTTCACCTCCGATTGGACTCATTTGTAACAAGCCTGCGCAACAAAACGAGGCGGAGGCAGGGATAAAACGGACGAACCGGGAAATCAAAATTCTCAACATCGTTCGGTGCGATATACTGTGATGGGGCGTCCCAAATGCTGTCGCCAAATGGCAATGACGTAATCCCTTTTAAACCAATCAGATTCTAAGAATCGAAACACCGACTGGGCCTTATGGAAATTCTTCTTCAATTCGTGCTTTTCGCTGAACTCATGAAATGTTAAACAACATAACCGTCTATAACTTTTATTTGAATGCCTGCAGTCTGGATGAACTCGTCAAACAACCAATTAAATCTTTATTTCATAGGTTATGGCGTCATAAAATGGAGAATTTAAAAATATGTTTTATTTAATTGTTGCAGCGTTTCAATGCCGCTGATGCGGTGTGTCTGTTGGAAAATAAAAGACAAGAGTGGCTGAGTGAGTGAGATAAAAGAAAGAGAATCCTTTCGAATGTGTAGTTGGGAAAGTATTCTGCTACTATCGCTGATAAGGTAGTAAAGTCGAAAGGTCAAACGGAGGACATGAAAGTAGGAAAGGGGCAGAGTCCTAAATCCCTGAGTAGACGTTGCACAAGCAGCGCGTCCCTGTGTTTCTGAAGGGGGCTTGCCTATCATGTGTTAAATGTTACAGAGCACAGAGTAGCGGGCGCACTTCCAATATAAGATGCAGCACCTGGAACGGAATGTTTTGTGGGTGACTGGAGAGGGTGGGTGGGAACACGTCGCTTTAGCCGGGGTTCAAATGAAATTTGACAGAGACATTGGAAATGCTTGAATTCCTGGCCATAACTGTTGCATGTCCCTCACCCGTGGTCAGCTATCAGAAACGACAGCGACATCAATGCCTCTACTTCCAGCCTCACTACATCCCAAAGGTAAGTTTTAACGGTATTTAACTACTAACGAGCACTCCTCTACGACTGAATCATTAATCCAGACATCTAACATGGATTTATTTATATTTAATCTTTTTGTTTAAACCCATTATAATCATTATTGTCTCCATGGTCTAAATATAATTTAATTAAATGCATTTATTAACCTTAACATACCCTTTCTTTTCAATTTAAAATTAATTTTATTAGGCTGATGGTCCATATAAATATAATACACTAATTGCAAAACATGGCATATAAATACAACACATTACAGAGCCCATTGTATTATAGCATTTATGTAGACCTTACTACTCCTAGGTGGTGCACTGAAGCACTTATCCACACGCTTAGCACACTTCGCCACTTGGATGTGTGTTTGAAATGTGCTATCTTTGCTATGAGGCCCATATGAGAAATCTTTCCATGTCACAGGCGGGAAATGATGATCACCAAGGTGTCGTTATCATACTGTGGACCGCAGCACATGGCACTGTGATGGATGACGAAGTGTGAGAGATAGATGTGCAGTTTTATCATTTGCGGTATACTGGATGTTGTGATTAGCTCACTAGGTTCCGTTATTTTGCTGGTAGGTTTTCTTTTACAGTCTCTATCTGATTTCCTATGCTCGCTGTAGCAGAAGGTTGTCCACTCTGAGATATCACGGATCCAGGAGAGCTAACAGCTGTAGAAAAAGAGTGAGGGTAATTAATGATCCACCCGCATAGAATGTGCTTCAGTTCTCTTTTTATGTGACTGCCATTATTCCACATTATTTACAAAAAGTAACATTATTGTATTCATCCTTTTTCAATGACAATATAAAATGTTGGTGCCCAGACTGTGTACCTAACTGGGTATGCAGGAAAGGCTATGTTAGATGCTTCCAGGTATTTGCAATGTGTGGCATATCTCGCTGCTCTTCGCTGGTCTATCTGGCTAGCTTTGAGTGCTTTGTTGAGCAGGCTGGTATAGCTTCTGTCTGTGATTTCTAGTTGCAAGCAAGGTACTATAGGTAACTTCAAACATTATGTACCTGCCACTCTGATGATGAGGGATCATGTAGCGAACTGGTATAATTTCTTTTGGTGACACAGATTATATCAATTTGGGACTGGTAAGAGAAAACTACTGTCCACCATTTTGTGGTTATAGTTAGGAGGTGGGAAGACATTGTTTATATGTCTGTTGTTAGAGGTTTTGGCCTTAGGGCGGTTTTCCGCCAAACCTTTTACCTTACTCCACCATTTTTTCTTATCTCGTTTATTGGCCTTAGGACTCTGTACGCTTTACAACTGTCGCCCAGTGTTAAAATGTTTGTGCTCTCTCCTTTAAACATCTTGAAATTGGCTTACTCCCAATTGGCACTTTTAATTTATTTGTAAGTGCCTAGTAAACTGGTACTACTTGTACCCAAGGCCTGTAAATTAAATGCTACTAGTAGGCATGCAGCACTCATTGTGCCACCCACTTAAGAAGCCTTTCAAACATGGCTAAGGCCTGCCATTGCCGCCCGGGTGCAGTTTTAAAATGCCATTTTGACCAGGCAAAATAAAGCTTTTGCCAGGTCTCAACCTTCCTTTTTAATAAGTATGTCACCCCTAGGTTAGGCCCTAAACAACCCATAAGCCAGGGTGCAATGCATGCAAAAGTTGGACATGTACTTTCACTGCTACATGTCCTGGTGGAGAAAAACCCTTAAATTCATTGCTCACAGCTATAAGGCCTGCCTCTCCCATAGAATAACATTGAGCTATCTTATTACATTTAATAAGTGATAACTTGCAATTGGGAGCAGGTGTAAATCTCAAGTTTGTTATTTAAAACCCTCTTTAATGATATTGTCGGATTTTAAGTCACAAGGGGTTGGGCCTATTTATAGTTAGTAAGTCTAGGCCACTGTTAGATGCAAAACAAACAAAAAAACAATGCTGACATTAATTAACAATGCAATTACTTTTCATTCATGGTCACGTAAATAAATTAACTTGATCACATTGTATTCTTTTTATTTTTTACTTTTTCATCAAAATGCTGCTGTAAATTTTCAACACAACATGTCATAAACATTGTAATAGAAGATCAGGATATGCAAGGCAATGAACAAAACTATTTGAAAGCCTACATGATTAATTGGGAACTTGTATCACACACAATAAAACCTAAAATAGTGAAGACTAAGAAAGAAATATTTCAGAAATGAAAATTGAACCACAAACAATGATAAATTGATGATAGAAAATTGTGTCCCAGTACCTAATTTTGAAAAAAAGAGAAGCCAACATTTGGATATCACATGAATCCAGACTCCTTCAGTAAACCTTAGCCAGAGTTTGCAACATCACTTCTTACTCAGGCCACGGGGAGGGACGGAGGTTTTGTTTTAAAAAAAATAGGTTCCCTGTGTGGCAGAATTTCTCAACTAAGTTTCTAGGTTATAAATTGCCAACATGTTTTGAACCCCACAATTCAGGGTTCTCCTCAGCACCAAGATCTGGTGGGTACTGTAGAAAACAAATATAAGAAGGGAAGCAATGGGACTTTGTGAGCATTCATATTTTGGTTGGCAAAAAAAATCTTTCTGTAGTGGTCTAATTGTCATTTACCAGTCCACTGTCACTTTTTAGACTTACATTTTTTTATGCTGTACATCTCAATTATTTAAGGTATTATTGCCCATTCTTTTGTCATGGATAAAACCAGAAATAAGCATATAAAACCAGTTAAAATGTCAAATAGTTATTTTCAAATACCTTCTGTAAGAACGCTCATTTATTTTCTTACTAAACAAACTCACTTAGTTTTAAAGAGTACAGAGGGATCCATGTAGAGTCTGTGTTACATAACTTTTGACTGGTTTACAGCATTCACACAGTCAGGATTGGGAGAGGTGAACTATAAATCTGTGTTTTTCCTTCAAACTTTTGGAGCTATCCAATGAAGACAATGTTTAGTGTGAATCAAATTTTTCTGCGAAGGTTGCTATTTTCGTCTGAGTGAGGCTTCATAAACTTGGATACACCAACTACAGAGGATGTGGGGGGGCGTTGACATTATAGGAACTTGAACTGAACTGAGTCTGCCGTGAAGGCATCCAATAAAGATAATGGGATCACCCTATGTCCCTCAGAACCTGGGTCTATGTGATATAAGCTACAATGTGTTCTGCTGGGTAAGACAATTGCTTAGTCCAAAAAAGAATTGATCTAATGAAACCACAACAAAATCCATTGGTTAGAGTAATTAATACTCAACACGTAATCCAACATCAAAAGTAAGTCACCACACCACACAAGAATATTATTCAATATTATGTATTCAATTTCAGTTTTATTGATTACCCTTTTAATCTCATGGCTCCTGGTATTAAATGTGGTGACACAAACTAGCTTATTCTTGGTAATTTCATCCTTTTGTTTTACCTCTACCAATGTATTGTGAGGACAATACCAAGACCTCTTCCTGGACCTATTAAGGCTCTTGGGATAATCTCGCTCTTTTAGTGTGGTGATCAATATGTCTGTTTCTTTGAAAAAGTCAGTTATCCTCGTGCAGTTCCATCCTAACCTCAAGAACTGACCATAGGGCAAGATTTCTGGAATGATTAGAGTTATATATTAGAAATGTGTTACATTCAGTAGGTTTCCTAAAGAGTGTTGTGCATACCTTGTCATCTTCTATTTTCAGTGTAAATAAAGGAAGCTGATGGTCTCCCTTTTATATGTCATTGTGAATTTTATGTCTGGGGACCTGCCATTTAACAAAGAGGTGAACTCAATCAGATTCAGTTCACTGCCTGTCCATATCATTAAAAAATCATCAAAGTACCTTTTCCACATCGTGATAATATATAGAAAGGTATTTTTTAGGTTATATATATGTATGTCCTCATATTTGTCCATGAACAAATTCATAATTAGGAGCAAATCTGGCTCCCATGGCTACTCCTTTGCGTTGAAGAAATAACTCATTTTGAAAGACACAAAGGTTCTCTCATGGAAATATCCAGTAGTCCCACTATAAAGTCTGTCGGGACCCAAACTGGGCCTAGTCTTCTGTCAAGAACCTCTGGTACTACTTCAAGAGCTTGATCTTGCAGTATACTGGTGTAAAGTGAAGCAACATCAAGTGTGACATGAAACTGAGTAGAGGAATCAAACGGTTTATTCTCCACCATTTGTATGACATCCATAGTATCTCTCTCATTTGACCTTGTCTCACCTACCCACGGTCTCAGGAAGATGTCAATATATTTACTCAGAGGTTCGAAAATGGAATCCCGCCCAGACACAATAGGTCTGCCCGGAGGTTGTTCAAGATTCTTATGGACCTTCGGGAGGGTGTATCTGGTGGGAGTCCGAGGATGTTTCTTGTTCAGGTAGTAATATTCAGGTTCACTAAGATATCCATCTTCCAATCCTTTGCGAGTTAGTCTGTGAATAAGTTTGACAATGTCTTAGGTGGGGTCTTTATTAATCCTGAGATAGCTTTCTTGTACAGAGTGTTGTTTCCTTATCTCCATTCTGTACTAATCAGTATCCTGTATGACCACGGCTGCACCCTTATCAACCGCTTTTATTACAATCTCAGGATTGTTTCTCAATGCTTCCAAACATTCTCTTTCCATTTTAGTAATGAACTTCATATCTTTAAGTAGGTCCATAATCTCCTTAACAACTTTTTGTTCATAAGCCTGAATTTTATGTATAACTAAATGTGCCGCTGGAGTGACGGTGGATGGGGGTCTAAAAATAGTGGCTACACTCTGTAAAGTTTGTGTGGGATTATTTGAAAAAAGTATCGAAGCCATATTTTCCTAAAGAAATGTTGTAGTTCAGTTCTAACATTAAATGTGTTTGGAGATGCAGTAGAAATGAATGAGAGTCCTTTAGATAGAATATTTGTCTCCAATTCAGTAAGGGTTTAATTAGAAAGGTTTATGATTGGATCATGAAGACCCTAAAGAACCTCTAGTGTGGGTGTTTCACCAGCTTGTTGTTCCTGTACTAAGCCTTCATCTGGGGTACGTGTAAACCTTTCTTTCACCATCTGTAAGTCTGTCTCCAGGTATGAACTTCCCCATGATTCTCTTTTGGGTAAAATCTGCCCCTTGAGCTGTGTGTTCCTCCATTTGTTCCAGACTCTGTGTCTGCCTCAGTTCTGGTTTTGCCCTCTCCCTCTGTTGGTCATCCATGAGCCATCTCCTATAAAAGGAGATCCACTGTTAGGATTCTGATAGTTGGGAAGCTCGTTGTAGGGACAGCTACTTAAACTAGTGATGGGTATTTCTGTATCACTTCCCAAGGAAGAATCAGAGAAACTTGTAAACCTTCTAGCTCCTTGCCTCCCTATGTTAGTATAGTAATTTTGACTATCTTGTTGATAATGATACTCTAATAGACAGGAATGGGTCGCCTTTTTATCGTAGTCTTTAATATCTTAGACAATTTGTCCAATTTTTTATTCTGTGTAATGGTGTTAAATTCTAAGAGCCTGATTCACAAAGGTAATCTGAGACAAAATCCTAACTTTTCGCCTTTTGGTATTCACAAAAGGCATTTAGGAGTAGTAAAGTTATAATTTTGTCTTACGTTTTGGTCTCAAGACAAAATCTGAAGTTAAGTTTAAACTTAAGTTAGGATTTTGTCTTAAGACGAAAACTTAAGACAAACGTAAGACAAAATCCTAACTTTACTACTTCTAAATGCCTTTTGTGAATACCGAAAGTCATAAAGTTAGGATTTTTTCTCAGAATACTTTTGTGAATTGGGCCCTAAAACTGTTTGCCTGCTCTAAGGCTTCTTTGGCATTGTTTAATGTTCTATCCTCTAGGATTTCTTTAGTCAAATCCACTGTTGCCTATATATGTTTTCTAACATATTCAAGGGCAGTTTCCACCCCTAACACCATCCACTGCCTTGAGCAATTGTTGGACACAAAGCTAAATCCCTCACAAATCTTTGGAATATGCACAAAAATTGCTAGTTTGTTTTTTACTTGGAGACCTTTGGGGATGATATTAGACTCTAAGGGCCATATGTAGATAGCCTAATACCGGTCGGTAACGGCCGATTTTCGGTAAATATACCGTTACCGACCGATATTTAGGCTTTTGCTATGTAGGGGGAACATTTCAGGATTCGGTCATTTACCGAATCGGTAAAATTACCGAATCGGTAATTTTACCGATTCGGTAAATACCGAATCCTGAAATGAGATGTAGGGGAGTGTGTGGGTGTTGTGTGGATTCGTTATTTACCAACAACTAAAAGTTGGTGGTAAATGACGAATGGCTTTGAAAATGCATTTTTTTGCACTTAGAAGTGTGCAATGTGGCAGACATACATGCCCTTAGGGCATGTATGTGTGCCACATGTGCACACATGCAGGAATCAGGGGTGCAACAGGGTGTCACTGTGACACCCTGCCACCCTTGATTGTCCTCCCCCCATTACCGAATCGGTATTTACCGATTCGGTAATGGTAACTGGCTTCCCATTGATTCCTATGGGCCTCCTGGCCCATAGGAATCAATGGGAAGCCAGTTACCATTACCGAATCGGTAAATACCGATTCTAAAATACCGACCCATTCCGAATCGGTAAATATTACCGATGGATTACCTACATAGCATTTACCACTTCATAAATACCGAATCGGTAAAATTCGGTATTTATGAAGTGGTAAATGTTAGGCCACCTACATATGGCTCTAAATCTCTATTTAAGAGGTGACCATGTAGCCCAGAACGCATTTGTTTTTTCTCAAGTCTTTCTAGTTTAGATAATTCCTCATTAAAATTGATATATAATGGTGATGCCCCCACTCCTAGGAAGCAATATTCGCCTTGATCTTATATGAGTTTATAGATTTATTCCACACTACAAGATAGTGGCTCTCTTTCTGACAGAGTTAAAAAAAAGTGAGGGTGAATGATCAATGAATAGAGATCCAAAACCCTTGCAGGTATACACCTGCACTAATAAATGATTAAAGATAATGGGGTTACCCTGTGTCCCTCATAACCTAGGTCTATGTGATATAAGCTACAATGTGTTCTGATGGGTAAGAAAATGCTTAGTCCAAAAAAGAATTGATCTAATAAAACCACAGCAAAATCCATTGGTTAGAGTAATCAAAACTCAACACTTAATCCAACATTAAATGTAAGTCAACACCCACGCAAGAATAATATTAAATATTATGCATTCAATTCAATATTTCTAAGTAGTCATTTCTTTATATATGGCTGTGATATATACAAAAAAAAAAAAAAAAAAATTAAATATGTGACTTGGGGAACCACGTGACAAACAGTGCAAATGTGTTTTATACAAAAATAATAAGGCAGTTCATCAATACATAAAAATATATACGATTGTCCGTCCATTTTATATACAATAAGTTCAACTGACACCCTCTCTATACAATGGTTTGGAATGTTTTACGGTGATGTGACTAAGGACGTGGACTGAGCAGAATAGTATCGAAGTTTCGACCCCAGGTGTATACTATAAATATACATGACGGCATGCCTACTTCAGGACTGGTCTAGAAATTGTAGACGGCCTATATGGAAAAATATAGTCTTACATGAGTATGGTGTGAAAGAAAATTCTTTTTTAGAAATAACATCTTAGAAGAGGCGGCATGGTAGCTCACCAGAAAGCGTTAAATAATTTCAAAGGGACATCCTCCAACTGTATGGACTCAAAAACATAAGACCCAAACAACGTTCAAATAGTGGGGTTCATCTTAATTGGTGATCTCATGGCAGCAAAACCGCCAATGTGTGGATTAATTAAGTAATGAATCATTAGTCCTCACACATTTTATTCCAAAAGTCGGTAGCTGTACGAAATCCTAGCAAGCCCGTTGTAGGAAGGTAGGATCCTTCTACATGGTAACGCCCACTTTTTGCCTGGTGCTAAGCTATAATTGAGTCTGACTGGGATCCTGCTAATCAGGACCCCAGTCTATCTGCTTTTTCCCTAAATTGTTGTGTTGAGTACTTAGGTGCAATCCCAGATTGGATACTGGGGTATCCTTAAGTTGTCAGTCCCTAGTGTATGGTACCCATGTAGCCAGGGCATAGGTACCCCAGAGGCCTCCCATGGGCTGAAGCATGCATTATGCCACCCATGGAAGACCATTCAAAATGGAACTATGGGCCTGCCATTGCAGCCTGTGTAAGTTGGTGCATGCACCACTTACTAGAGATATAGGTTTACTATATCTAAGGGCCATTGCACTTAAAACCTATAAGTCACCCCTATAGCAGGCCTTTACAATCCTGAAGGCAGGGTGCTTGGTTCTAAGTGAGAGAGTGCCCCTGCATGAGCAGGACACCCCTGCAGTCTACGGAGTCCATTCTCCTGGGTTGTCAGTGAAGCAGCTATATACTATATAGAGGGGCACCACTTAATCGTGCGGTGACCATCTCGAAAACGGCTGCAACTAATCCTGTCATGTTTGGTATAAAACACGTTGGAATCATACCCCCACACCGTAACTGGTGTGAGATGTATGATTCAAATCACTGGAAGAGCCCTCTGTTAGGCTTTCAGTGTTCCCGGTACCAGCCTCCTTCACCCAGACAGCACAAAATGATTGGTGCCGACCAGAGACACATTAATCTGCCCACCTGCTGCTGGTCCAAGCTCGAGCAGGAGAAGGTAGAACAATAGGCATCCTGTCACAGGGAGGTGTGAACACCCCCAAAACAGGATTTAGTATATTAGGGCTGGGTTGGTGTGCTTGCCAGCGCCAGAAAGTCTGCATGAGGGGCACATTTGGTGTCCCTGTGCATAGTCCAGTTCAAACCAGTCCTGGAAGGTGTTGGCTCCCGCTCTGGCACAAAACTGGACAAAGGACATGGGAATAAACTCCCCTCTGTCCAGACCCTCCCCATGGATGGTCCCAACCCTTTCCTTAGGGTACCTAAAGGCTTACCTGTGTGTAGGTCCCTAGATTTGTTTGTGGGATAAGATGCAGAACTGAAACCACTGCACTTCTACCGTCTGGGGACTTTGGACTTCACTGGAATTTGTTTGGGCCTGACCTCGTCTCCCTTTCAGTCTGCTGCATCGTCTGTGCCTGTGCACCATACAGGATCCGTTCAGGACCTGTGGAGCATCCAAGACGCTTGAAGGAATCTCCCTTGGAGTGAAGGAGTCACTCCCCTGCATTCGCAGGCACCGCAACTAAGTCAACCGATCTGCAGATCCTGAGCTCCTCCAGACTCCATGGGCTCTGTGATCCAGTTGGTGGTTTTCCCCAGCTCCCAAGGTTTTCTCTACCCTCTCACCAAGTTTGAGGCCAGTAGTCCTCGTGGGAGTTTGCAATAACCGAACCCCTGGGCACCACATCCCCTTTGAATTTGCAAAGGATTGTTTTCATATTTGCAAGAAGATCTTCGGGCCCCAAGTAGCCCCAACCTCGAGCACCACCAGTGACCAGAATCTTTGGCTACACTGCATCGTGTGCATCATGGCCTGCATCTTTTGGTGAGCTGCTTGAGGTCCTCTTGCGACTCCTGTGCCTCCGTCCTGTGTGTTCATTTGAGGGTCACTTTTGTTTTCCTTGGTCTCCCCTGATTGCTTGGGGCCTGCCCTGACTCCCCTGCTTGTGCTGTGTCTCCTGGACCTTGCTGGTCCCAACCGCGCTCCTTCTTGACTTCCTGCGTGGTTTGCATTTGCTAAGGCTGGTTGGTGCTCCCGTCAGACACCGACCCCTCAGCACTCTACATTCTTCATGGGATAGCTCGGATCTGGGTCCTGGTTGTCCTCGTCGTTGCCTGGTTCTTGCAGCTGCAGAGTCAAAGTCATCTTTATCTTTCCTGAAGCATCCGACATCGGAGGACATTCGTCTTCCAGGGCTCCTGGTCACTTTCGAGTGACATACTCTATCCCCTCTGCTTTCAGGTAATACTTTTCAAGAATCAATGTTTGAATTCTTCAGACACTTTCTCCTCATCCTGAAGCAGCACTTTTCTAAAGTGCTCCATAGGGTTCAATGGTGGTTTCAGATGCCACTTCACACCTATGCACCCGGCTTCCCAGAGATAGGTAACTTGAGTACCATAGTATACACGGGTGGGGTGGTTCTCCAACCTTCTTTCCTTCATGGGGTTTCTTCAGGGTCCACTAGGAAGGGACCCTATTCTTTAAAAATCCAACCGCGACTTGCAAATAGACTTGTACTGAGCTCGCGGTCCTGTTCTCACACTGCACACACTCTCCATGGGGTCCTTATCTACTTACCTTGGGTGGTTCTGTGGGTCCCTAGCAATTCTACGTCCTCTTGACATCATCCTGACTCGAGTTGTGGTTCGTATACCACTTTCTTAGTATATGGTTTTGTTCCCCCCGAGGCCCACTGTGTATTAGTGGCATTTACTGTGATTTCTGTGCTAAAGTATTGTGTGCTTTGGTATATGTTTTTTCCTTGTTTCATATAGTTTGAATTCACAAGGCATCTTAATTATCATACATTCTCACCACATTAACAATGGAGGATCGTTTTTTCCTATCTGGATAGATAAATATATCTGCATTAGTACAGGCAAATGGATTTATATGATCGTCCACCCCAAAGTAAGTGGTTCGCTCTGCCTTCATTGCATCCAATATGATTTATTACGTTCTGTCTTCGGGATAGACGTTCTATGGGGGCAAATTACAATTGATCGCTTCCCATACAATTTGTGGTCTAATTTCATGCCACTACTCTTCGGTTTTAACCATTGATTCGTAGCTCAGTGTCAGGCTCAGTTCCAGATTGTTTTCAACAGGTTACCAAGTTGTGCAACAGCTGTCGACTGAACGTGCATGCCCACGTAGCAGCGTCGTCTGAACATCTGGTTGTAATTGACAAGCATTCCTTTGATTCTTTCTTGACACTGACATGCACGCTTATCCAGTGGCCAATGCCCTATGTAATGTGTAGCTTTCCCAGCAGCAACTGTCTCTTTTGTGCCGTGGAATTTGGCATTCATTGCGTGAAGCGCCTTTGGGTAAGTAACCACCTGTTTCGTTCCACAATTTGTTCTGCTACACCTGGGAGGTTCGATCTCTCACCCCTTGGTCTCTCTGCTTGATTTGAGATTTTCTCAGAAAATAGCCATTGGCTTGCTAGGATTTTAAATAAAATGTATGAGGACTAATGAAAGTTGTCCTTTGACACCAAGGGTGAGCTCCCATATCCACTTGGGCTTTTATTAATACAAAGTTTTACACATAAGGAATAATCTGTTCTTAAGATTTATGATTCTTTACTTACCTAACCCGCAAATTGGTGCTTTTGCTGCCATGAGATGACCAATTAAGATGAACCCCACTGATTGAACGTTGTTTGTGTCTTATTTATTTTACTCCACCCTGTTGGAGGATGTACTTTTGAAATTATTTAACGCTTTCTGGTGAGCTGCCTTGCCGCCCCTTCTAAGATATTATTTAAAAAAAAAAAATTCTTTCACAGCATACTCATGTAAGACTATATTTTTCCGTATAGGTCGTCCACAATTTCTAGACCAGTCCTGAAGTAGGCCCGCCGTCATGTATATATATAGTATACACTTGGGGTCGAAACTTCGATACTATTCTGCTCAGTCCACGTCCTTAGTCACATCACCCTAAAACATTCCAAACCATTGTATATAGAGGGTGTCTGTTGAACTTATTGTATATAAAATGGACGGACAATTTTATATATTTTTATGTATTGATGAATTGCCTTATTATTTTTGTATAAAACACATTTGCACTGTTTGTCACGTGGTTCACCAAGTCACATATATTTTTTTTTTTTGTATATATCACAGCCATATATAAAGAAATGACTACGTAAAAATATGACATGGAATACATAATATTGAATATTACTCTTGTGTGATGCGTTGACTTACATTTAATGTTGGATTAAGTGTTCAGTATTGATTACAATGGATTTTGTTGTGGTTTCATTAGATCAATTCTTTTTTGGACTAAGGAATTGTCTTACCCAACAGAACACAGTGAAGGCCTCCAAGGTCTCAAGAGGCTCGTGATTGAAAGGAGTTTACAAAGCTTTTAAATAAAGTCCTACTCAACGTTGAATAGCAAATACTGGAGACATTGAAAGGGACATATGTGTTCTAGGGAGCATGGGTATTGAACCTCTTTTTTACGCTCCCGGTCTCTACTTCTGTGGTTTATGTTATTAGTATGGCGGTTAACCGTGGGATTTTGTATCTCTATTTCTCTATCTATTTCTTTTTCTTGCTGACTCCATTTCCCATTGAAAACCCAGTTCCACTCCATCCTCCAAACCCCATCCCCGTATGACTACCCATTGGCAACCTCACAGATAGATCTTCTCACTACACTCATAACCTCCCTGGACCTCATCATGATGGACAATCTCGGTCTCAGTTTCGATGATGACACTGTAGCCGAGATACTGAGGGCCCCATCACTACTGACTGTAGAGGGTAATTTTGCTTCTGGGAGCAAGATTGAGGATTGGAAGTCCCTGGCAGCCCTGAGGAAGCAGCATGTTAAAACTGCCCTTCATGGATCCATCATGACAGAGTACTTGAGAGCGAACATCGCCCCTAACTGTCTTTTAGTGACTCTCACACCTAGGAACTTCATTAATGACATCACATTCCAGCAGGAATGATCCAAAATTGCCTGGAAATGTACATGGGACTGGCTAGTCCTAATTATTAACACAGCAAAGCACCTTTCAGAAGCCCTTTTAATTCAGATAACTGTTGCTGAGAATACTCTAAAAGCTGGCATTAGCATCTCAGCTTTCAAGACATGTCTAGCTGAAATTAATGAAGACATTAATGTGCATAAAGAATATCTCACACAACAAAAGATTAGTAAACTTAAAAAAATGTGAAACGGTTTGACAGGGAGAAGGTGTACCCATACATTAAGGAAGACTTCTAGGCCCCTGTAGGCGATACCTCCTCTGATGAAAGATCGATTACCTCTTTAAGAAAATCAGTCTTATTGAGCAGTACTTCAAGCAATGACAACAGGAGCAGTTATAATAGGCAAAAGGGGAATTAACAACCACCTCCCCTTTTCCCAAGCTTCCCGATCCAGCCATATCCGCACAATCCATACGGATGCCCATGGGTGGGACAACCACCAATGTGGTACCCAATGCAACAGCTTCAACAACAACAGTTCCCAATGTATCAACAGTTTCCGAACCCCCCTTCTTTCAACAGAGAGAGGGGCAGAGGAAGAGGAAAAAGAAGAGGACAGAACAAGAGTGTACACTGGCAGGAACCGGAAGGACAGATGTTGCTGAGGAGTCATACGAATGTGACAAAACACTAGTCGTTAGCCTATCTTCATGCAAACTAAGTAATGACGAGACTAAGTTACTGGAAAAAGGACTTGGTTTTGTCCCTACACCTCAGGAAGTCCCCTTTCGCCTCAACTGCAAATTACAACAGTTTTTTTGCAAAATCAGACCATGTGCCTTCTTTCAGGGCAAACCCCCTCCTTTAACGGAAGACACTGGATTACGCAAGCGGTCAAGATTTACTCCACCATCATCTACTATGCTTAGCAAAATACTTACCTTCAAAGAAGCGGTTCTGAAAGAAGTGGAGAGCACTAGTATACGCCCTCCTTTTAACAACCTATCCAATCAAGAAAAAGGAACTTATAAGAGGAATAACCAAGGACCAGACAATTGTCATAAAACCAACAGATAAAGGCAGGGCCATTGTCCTTCAGGACCTCTCTACCCACAATGATAAATGCCTACGTCAACCTCTGAACACCCGGTATTACTGCCCAATTGACATTGATCCTATGGAGACATTGTCCACCAGAATCCAAGTACTCATTTCCGAAGCAGGAAAGGAAGGTTGGATCACGAAAAACTAGGCAATTTTACTGCTCAACAACCACCCCAGAATATCCTATTTTTACACCCTCCCCAAGATCTATAAGGATGTCAGCCCAACACCAGGTCGATCCATTGTCACAGGCATTGCCTCTCTCCTTGAACCACTGAGCAACTTTTGTGATAATTTTCTCAGACCCATTGTGATGTAGACCCTCACCTACCTGAAGGACACTACAGAAGTATTGAACCTCATACAGAACTTCACGGTGCCAGAAACTAATGGCTTCTTGGTCACTTTAGACACCAAAGCCTTGTATACCAACATCCCCCAGGATGCCACCCAAGAAGTCCTTGAGACCATCCTTACGATAGAGATCCCATGAACGTCAAAGACACCACACAGCTTCATTTTGGAATGCTCTGTCCTAGCTTTCAAGGAGAATTTCTTCAAATTCAAGGGACAACTTTACCACCAGATGCAGGGCACTTCAATAGGAGCACCTTCGCTCCTAGTCAGGTTTGTCTTTATATGTCTGCTTTTGAAAGCAACCACATCCTCGGTGGAGAGAACCCCTATCTAGGGAATATACTTGCCTGGCATAGATACATAGATGATATTCTAGTCTTCGGGCGAGGTTATGCACAGAATTCTGCGGCAGGATTAACACACTTAACCCGTTTCTGAAGTTTATCAGAACTATCTCAGACCAATCCATACCCTTTCTGGACCTATTCGTTTCCATAGGAGGAGGCAGATTATTTACCACCAACTACACACAAAAAAACACTGATAGGAACAGCTTGTTACTTTATGAGAACCATCATCCTAAGACTCTACATGACAAACTCCCGGTGGGCCAATTCCTTCGCCTCCGTAGGAAATGCAACATCATGAAAGAATATGAACTGCAAGCTTCTACCTTAAGATCCAATTTGATGGACCGCCACTATCCCCATAAGATTGTACAGCAGGCATACAAAAGAGCGAAGTATAATAATTTCTTGGAGAATAGAGAAAGATCATCTATAGAAAAGCTCACATGTGTCACGACCTTTACCCCCTCTTAAAATACAAAAAAATCATTAAAAAACACTAGGCCATTTTGAACACTGGGACTTTTGAGGCGGGCTCCCCCCCCTGCCTTTTGCATACAAACGTACAATTTGCAAGACCTGCTCATCCATACTTGCCTGAGTTCACCCTGGGAGCCCAAACCACACTTTGGGGTCTCCCTCGTGTAAAGGGTTACTATCCATATGGGTCGTGCACAGTATGTCCCTTCACACAAACCACAAAGACAATTGACATTGGCATGCGACATCCATCGAAGCAGAGACACCATACCAATTGCAACACGAAAAATTATATATACATCATTACCTGCCCCTGTACCCTGAAATATGTAGACATGACAACCAGAATGGTAAAAACATGCATTAGTGAACACCACAGTACAATACGCTTTAAGAAAACCAGCACCAAGATGTCCTCTCACTTTCTTGAATCGAACCAAACTGTGGACAATCTGAAGTGGACTAGTATTGAGGCAAATAATAAATGGAAAACAAAGCCCCTTTTGAACAGCGGAGGATGTTTCAACTCAAAAAGCATATCTATGGACTGAACAATGGCATTCCTTGGTCTGAATGCACAAGTTTATGTACTTCTGCCTTAATATACCTTTTCATGATGCCTCCCCATTTCTTTACAAGGTATCATACTATTGACTGAGTCCCTCTAACAGTGACACAATATTTTGATCACTCAGATATTACCCTATCATCCATGATGCCGCCCGCCCATCTACCCTTTTCACAACAAGACACCCCTCCAGTGATTGAGCCCCTCCAGTATAGACATTCAATGTTACTCATCAAAGGTTTTCTATTGGTTCTCCACAATGGGGTTATAGGGTTATACAACTTACAACGCTTCAAGGACTTGTATAAATGATAACTGTACTTCTTTCTCCTACCCTTCCCCCCTTCCTGAACTGGAGGTAGAAGGTGAGGTTATCATAACAAGGCTGTTTACTTTCTTGGGCGTATGTAAAGAGATAAGTTGAGTTAGAGCCAATCTCTCTTAGTGTCACTGTAAAATAGTTTTTGATGATGCTCTATGTATTGCTAAAGTCTTCTAAGTAGGAGTTCAGTAGAGTAGTTATCTCTTCAGGTGTTCAAGGAATCGGTTGTTGTGTCCAGGAGGATGATATATATGATGTGGGAAGGGTGTTGCTTATTGTGCTTCAACCTGTAATGCGATTGAGAGAAGTTTAAAAGAAGCAAAAGTAGGAGAGGCAATTGGAGGCCGCTCCAAAAATTAACCCTGAGTTTAGACTCTGCAAGTAATGTAGAATTTGCACACAGAATAGCTAATGAATATGTCTCTGTAACAGGCATCACTAAAAATTATTACATGCTTATTAAATAGCACTATTCCTAAAATCATGCCACAAAACTAGTCAAACGAATGGAAAATGTTGAACATACTTAGTTTTGTCACCTGCACTGATCAGGCACCAGACATCAAACAAACTGTCACAATCCAAGGTGGACAGTCCACAACAGTACCATGACCCGAGAAGCAAAGACAAGCAACACAGTGGATGGGTAACACAATTCCTTCCAAGGAACACTTGGAAGAACCATCCTATACTCCACTAATTTCTAAAAATACTGCATGAACTCCTAGCTTGCAAAGTAACTAGCTTTGCCAATAATCAGGGCTATATCTACGCTCAGCAACAATAACCTTACTTTAGAAGTGCCACATTAAACAGCAACATGTTTTAAACCGCCTAAAAACAGAACACTCACACTTTAATGATATTTATTTTTAAATAATGTTAAAACACCTTAAAATACCAGTTCGAACAAACAATGAAAAAGAAACATATTCAGACTGCTACTTAAACATTGCTATAATAAATATTTAAAAATAAATAAATATACACACCAAAATGCCTTACATTATTTTAGAACAGGTACAAAGAAAAGACAGAGCCATTTAGAATTAGGTCGATCTATGGCATACATCAGAAAATGGAGGATGTCCCTCCCATCTAACTTGTGCTTAGCCCACCTCATTTACAGTCTGGGGAACTGGAGTGTTTCTAACAGCAGAGCTGGAAATCCTTTCCTTGGATTCCTATCCACCATTCGGACTATCTCCTGACTGTATTTTGGTGGGGCAGTCATCATTGGTTTTCCTTACGGTGGTTTTCCAAGGAAGTGGTCTAGTGTCCAATTGAGAGATTGGACCTTAATTAACCTTAATGGGGTTGTCAGCTGTTGATGTTTTTAAACCATGTAGTACATGCATTTTTAGGGTACATGGGTCTAATTACTAAAAAAGAAAAGTTCTGGCAGCATCAGCTGAAACAATATGAGTCTGATACCATGGCCAATCAAGTGCTTGCTAACTGGTTCAAGTAGGTAAGTGTCTTTTAACGAAAAGATAACCATGTCTCATGGTAAAACCATTACAATTGAAACATGTCATATATAACCATGTATATATAATTTGGATCTTTAAAGAGTCTGAAGACTTACTGCTGGAAGCAATTGACCCACAAATCCATTACATTTTCTGGCAACAGTAATACATGCTCCATCATTTTACCTCCTGTATCACTACTACATTCAGCACATTTACTGGAAAGCAAGTATGTTAATCATCTTAAAACAGATAATTGAATCCATCTAAAACTCCACAAAAAGTTTCTCAGGTAATTGACTGAACTATTGTGGAGATTGTATAATTTCTGAATCACATGACCACCCCTACATATTTTACTCACTGTAGACCTACCCCTTATACTTACAGCATACTTACTCTTCACACAATTGGCTTCTATACTTTTGTCTAATTGGGCATTATACTGATCCTGAAAAAATACCTTGTTTCTGATCATAAGGTCTGGTGCTGTCAATTCATTTGTATTCAAATTATTCAAACAAAACAAGAACAGTGCAGTCTTATTCTACATAGAACAAAAAAAAAAGCTCTCTCTCCACCCAGAGGTGGACTCACCAAAAATTCTGGATACAAGCGTTTAATAATTGATCCTTGGGGCGTCGTGAACCCCCCGCTTTAGCAGCTACAGCGGTGGTGGAGTTCTTGATGGGCCTCTTCTGTCTGCAGCTCTGCAGACAAAGGCTCATAATGTAAAAGGGCGTGGGGGTAAGTGATTAAAAGGAAGGATGGATGGATGAATGTGTGAGTGAAAGGATGGATGGGTGAGCCGAAGGGTGGATGGAGTAATGGCTGGATGAATGAGGGAAAGGATGGATGTAAGAATGAATGGGTGAAAGAATGGCTGGATGATGGGTGAATGAAAGGATAGATAGAGAGATAGATAGATAGATAGATAGATAGATAGATAGATAGATAGATAGATAGATGACTGAGTGAAGGATTGATGAATGGATGGATAGTTGAGTGAACAGGTGGATTGTTGAGTGAACGGGTGGATGGTTGAGTGAACAGGTGGATGGTTGAGTGAACGGGTAGATGGTTGAGTGAATGGATGGATGGTTGAGTGAATAGGTGGATGGTTGAGTGAATAGGCGGATGGTTGAGTGAATAGGTGGATGGATTAGTGAACGGGTGGATGGGTGAAAGGTTAGCTGGGTGGCTGAGTGAAAGGGTAGATAGACGGTTGAGCCAAAGGGTGGATGGATGGATGAGTGAAGGGGAGGATGGATGGATGAGTGAAGGGGAGGATGGATGAGTGAAAGGGTGGATGGATGAGTGAAAGGGTGGATGGATGGATGAGTGAAGGGGAGGGTGTGGATGAGTGAAAGGGTGGATGGATGATTGAAAGGGTGGATGGATGGTTGAAAGGGTGGATGGATGGTTGAATGGATAGATAGAGGGATGGATGAGTGAAAGGATGGATGGCTAGATTGATGAGTGAAAGGATGGATGGATAGATTGATGAGTGAAAGGGTGGCTTTACAACCCTATCAGTCTGAGCAGAAGCGTTTGTGGTGTGGGGTGCCCCAAGGATCTGCTCTAAGCCCACTGCTACTTGGCCCCCCTGTTTTCACTCATTGCCAACTGGGGGGTCAAGGCAATATCTTTTGCCGATGTCACCCAGTTGGTGTTCCCTTTTAAAGACCAGTCGACTGACTCCTTTGAAAGTTTCAAGAGCTGTCTCACTGATGTTGCAGCTTGGATGAACAATAATAAATTAAAATTAAATGCTGATAAAACTGAGGTGATGTTTTTTGGGACCAACAAGCCTCCAGACTTGGACTTGTGGTGGCCCCAAGTAATGGGGGTGCCACCCACCCCAACTGGTGTGGCGAAAAATCTTGGAGTACAATGGGAAGCTGATTTGTCTTTTTCCTCTCAAATTCAGCAAGTAACATCTTCTTGCTTTGGAAAATTGAGGTACGTGAGGACATTTTTACACCTGCTACCAGAAAATTGCCATTGAACCGTATTTCATGCAACGGTGACATCCAGGCTGGACTATGTGAATGGCCTTTACTTGGGCCTACCTGTTTGCATGGTGAAGAGACTGCATTTGGTTCAAATCGCGGCAGCTCGACTGATTAGACGCTTATCCATGCGACAGCATATCTCTCCACATATTAAGGAACTTCACTGGCTACCGGTGGGCAACAGAATTAAATTTAAGGCCCTAACTTTGGCTTTTCAGTCTTTCCATGGTCATTGTCCCAGATATCTGAAACAATGACTATCTGCCTACAAACAAACTCGCCTATTGCGGTTCAACAATCAGAATCTGCTAGCTACCCCACGAGTTAGGAAAGAGAGTTGGGGCGGCAGATACTTTGTGGCAAGAGTGGCAAAACTGTGGAATTCCCTGGCGCCTGCTATGCCGCAAATTGATTCAGAATGCCTATTCAGGAAGACAGTTAAGACTTGGCTTTTTAACCTGGATTAATTCCGTGGGATTGCAGATGTCTGACCTTTTAGGCTGCTGTCATTTGTTGTTATAGCGTCGGGACACCTCCTGCTGGAGGTAGCTGTTTTGCGCTCTATAAATGGCCCTATTATTATTATTATTGTTATGGATGGATGTATGGATGGATGATGGATAGGTTTGGACAGGGTCATTGAAACCCCCATTTTAGCAGGTACAGTGGGGGGAAGTTCTTGATGGGCGTGCACACAAAGGCTCATAATTAACGTGAAAGGGTGGGCTGAGTGAGTGAAAGGGAGGATGGATGGTGTGAAAGAGTGGAGGGATGGATGAGTGAAAGGGAGGATGAATAGGTGGCTGGATGGATGGATAGATAGGTGAAAGGATAGATGGATGGGTGAGTGAAAGGGTGGATGGATGAATGGATGAGTGAAAGGGTGGCTGAAGGGATGGGGGACTGAAAGGATAGATGAAGGGATGGATGACTGAAAGGATGAATGAGGGGATAGATGCCTGAAAGGGTGGATGGCTAGCTGGCTGAAAGGGTGGTGAATAGGTTTGATGGATAGGTTTGGATGTGGATGAACAGAATAGGGAAAGACAGAGATGGATGAAAGGATGACAGAATGTTATGGTGAAATGGTGAACATCAGTGGATGGAAGGATGAAAGGATGAATAGATAGAGGCTGGGACTGACGAGACAAGAGAGCTCTACTGGGGAGGGCCGTGACGACTGGGGGATATTTTTATTATATGGCTACTCCCTTGATTAATCCCCATTACTATAAAAGGTGTACTGCACAACAGCATATCTGTCAGTTCTTATCATGATTTCCTATTTTACCCCATAATTGACTTCCCTTAGACTTCCTATGGTCCATTGAGTCCTAGCTCAACAACCAGTCACACACTATCATCAACATTGTTGTACCTCTTGATTACAGCATCAGGATAAACTGTTAAAAATAACCAAGATGAGGAACACATGATTGCCACGTCCCCTGTAAGAAAATTAAAACTCCATATCACTCCCCTGTTGAAACCTTAAACGCTGGGACTCCCCGCTGAAATCATCAGTCTCAGCACTTACTAAATAGCCCGAAAGTACTGAAAATTAACCGAACAGCTAACATTATCAAAGTTAGGGATTCCCACCCAAATTAACGAAACTTAAATATTTGTAGGACTTTCTTCTTGAAACATTTAAACTAAGAACTACTTGTAGCGGCTGTCAAATCACCCCATGCACATCAAACTCGAAATCCTAGATTTGATAATCTTGAGTTTATTCCATGTAGTAGTTGACTGGTCAGACCACTTTCTTATTATCCTGGATGTATGTCTGCATTAGGCCCTGATTCCGAGTAGTAGGGAGTAGAAGGTGGCATTCGCTGCACCAGGTCAATACTTTTATTCAGGGGTGGGATATATACCACTTGTTGTATGTGCCTCCTCTTCGGAGTTGTCTAGACAGGAATGGTGGACAATAAGCTGAATCTCCATTCAGCACACAGAATTCTGCATGTTGTGTTTTTTTCTGTCCACCCTCCCTCGAAAAATGTTGAGTAGTTTTTGCTGGCAATATCTGTCAGTTTATAATTGCTGGTGTGTGGTCGTTACTGCATCTGGAAATATTAAATGTGATGATTACTTCATTACTCAGAATTCCGATTCTTGTGCAGACCCCCACTTGCACAGGGACCAGAATTTAGAGATCAGATTTAGAGGCCTTTCTTTGTTGAGGTTCCTTGCCGAGGGGATACCATGTTTGACATGTTCGCTCAGCAGAGTAGTTTGTTCTGCAAGAGAAAACTCCCAAAGCAGGAGTTTGTTTTTGCCAAATAAACTATTTCTACAGAGCGTTACAGACTGCCCATGGCAGAAATTAAGCAATTTCCCTGCCCAGGATGGCCATGTCTTGCACGGTAGCCTGGGATAGAGAAAGCGAGTGAGGGTGGTCCTCCCCTCCAGAGGGAGGGGTGCTCTCACTATTACCAGCGGTCCTGCGGTGGATGGACACAGGGGTCAAAGGTTTCCACTGACAGAGCCAGCTGATTCTCTACCAACGTTAAGCCCGCGGCACCCCGCTTCTAAAAGGGCTCAGGGGATGGCAAGTTTGGCAAGATGGTGTATCCGCCACATGCTCTGTTCCAGCATTCTGTAAATAGCCCCCTAGAACCTCGCACCAAAACAATAAAAAATAAAATAAACTATTCAGTCATGGGTCAGAAAACGCACTTACTCGCTTCCCAAATGAAACCTGTACAAAACGTAGATATGCAGCTACACAAAGCCTATTTATGTTTTTTTTTCTTTGTATTAACATTTCGTTAGTGAAATTTGGTAAAGAATGCAAATAAGTAACGACTGAATCATGCCTCAAGCATGTCATTACATGCAATAACTGTTTATGAAGAGCATCCTGTTCGATCCGCTTTATTTCCCACTACTTAAGCAACATCGGAGTTCATATCTAAGGTGTGTGATCCTGTGCAACAGGAGGTCAAGATGCCCTAGCCTAACTTTTCACCCTATAATTACGCTATATTTAATGCTATCATCAAAATCACTTGCTTTAAATGAAAAGAGTTATGTAAAAGATCTTTAACTTGTGATTTTCTGGGGGCCTGTTAAACAATGGAAATAAATTATGAAATCATGAGAGGGAGTGCCGGCCTGTCTGGCTATAACGTGGAAATACAGCAGGAAGGAAAAAGCAACATTTTCCCCACCAAAGCTTGAAATTAGAGGTGTATTAGCCTCATAAGTCAATGTCATGGCATCTCTTTCATTCCCAATTCTATATGTCTCATACAGGTTAATAGTATGCTAGAATGATGACACGCTGCTGTGCCCATCCTAAATTTGACATATTTAGGCACGACGCAGCTCAAGTACAATATCTCAGTAAAATGGAAATCTCAGTTCTTCTATTTGATTTACCTCCTATTGGTTAGGATTTAGTTCAAAAGTTGTGAGGTTCCCCCTCCCCGGGCAGCGTAAATAATGACTTTAGACCAGTGACGGTTGAGAGGCTTCTTTAATGTTAACGCTTGACAAGGGTTTTTGAGCTTTTGTTCAGTCCTCCAGGGGGTGCTGGTTTGCTAGGGTCCTGGCCTTTTCTCCGGCGTTGTCGGTCTTCAAGGTTCCCTCCCGCTTTGCCAGGTTACGTCACCGGTGGGGAGGTAGGCTCGGCACATAGAACAAAAAAAGAAAGAGAGTCCTCTCAGGTTTCAGGGAACAATCTGTCGGTCTTGGGGCAGGGTTTGTGAGGGACACCGCAAAAAGGAAGGAGCGTGCATTAACGAAAAGTTCCAACACCAAACAGTAGTACAAAAAGGGTGGTAACCGTAGATGAACCGTCCACGGTCTACCACGAGGTGTCCCCTGCTTTAGCCCAAACCCGCTTTCCCGGACCCAGGATACGACTTCGTACCTGTTGTAGCCAGGAACCTCCGGGTCCCTGGCAGGGCGCAGCGAGGTTCTCGCCTCCTGGCTCACTCTCAGCTTCTTCTGCAGCTCCCGGGTCTAGTCTATCGCTCGCGGTGGTCCGGTCTCCGTACTCCTGCTCCGTCGCTTCTCCTCGCTCTTCCTACAGCTTCCGCATCTAAAATTGTAAAATTGATACTTGTATAGCGCACTACTCACCCGCAAGGGTCTCAAGGCGCTTGTACGAATACCGCTGTGGAACCCATCCTGGCTTTCCCTGTGAGGCGTCCACTCCTGGGCACCCCCAAGGTGGAGGCCAGGCATCCTTAGCATTGTGGGGGCCGTTGTGGAGATTAAGCAAGCTATTGCCCAGAGTTGCAGAGTGGGACTCCATGATTGGAATAGGCACCGAGGCGAGAATTATCAGGTCCGTGGAATTTTTGAGCCCAAGACCCGCCAAGGCGGGGAATTGAACCCTGGTCCCGGGCTAGACCTCTGCATCAGGGTCTGCCACTCTAATCATTGAGCCACACTTCTCCACGCATCTGCGTCCTTTCTCCGGATGGTTACCCAATCTGGTGCGCCGTCGTCACAGGGGGCGTGTCTCTCCTCCGCCGGGGAAGCCCACTTCTGAAAGGGCCAGCGCTCTTCTTTCTCCTCCGGTGATGTCAGCGTGGATTCTCTTAGGTCCTCCGGGGACTGTGGGGCACAAGAGGGAGGTGACACAGGTAAGTCCGGGGTCGGGCGGCGTGGGAAATGAGGCGCCTCCCTACACCCCCCCATGCATAGTCCCGGTCGGGGACATAGGGAACCCTGGAGAGGAAGTCAGCATTGGCATTGGAGGAACCTTTCCAATGGAGGACGTCAAATACAAACGGTTGGAGGGAGAGGAACCACCGCATAACTCGGGGATTGTTGGACTTGTTACGGCTCATCCACACGAGAGGTGCGTGGTCGGTGTACAAAGCAAACCGACGACCCTCCAAATAATACCGTAACTTCTCCACAGCCCATTTAACAGCGAGGCATTCCTTTTCGATTATGGGATAATGTCGCTCCCGGGGAAACAGTTTTCTACTGATAAATAGAATGGGCTTTTCCACGTTCCCCTCCGTTAACTGTGAAAGAACGGCCCCTATGCCAGAGTCAGAGGCGTCCGTCTGGAGGATGAAGGGAAGCCCAAAGTCCGGAGACACAAGCACTGGATGGTTTGTAATGGCCCGTTTCAGCCGGGAGACTGCCTCTAGGACTTGGGTGTTGGATGTCGCAGGTTCCGGTCAGAAACGGACTTTTTCAACAGTTCGGTTAGAGGAGCCGCGATTTCTGAGTATTGGGGTATGAAGCGTCTGTAGTACCCCAAGAGGCCCAAAAAAGCCCTGACTCCTCGTTTAGTGGTAGGGATGGGGGTCTCTCTGATGGCCTTAACTTTTTCGGTTTGTGGTTCGATGCAGCCCTTTCCGAGCAGATAACCCAGGTATCGTACCTGGTGAAAAGCGGCAAAGGACTTTCTGGCAATAATGTGGAGTACCGCTGTCCGTAGCTCCTGAAGTACTTGTCGGCAATGATCTAGATGGGATGGCCAAGAGGAACTGAAGATCACAATATCATCTAGATATGCCGAGGAGTAGTCCGTATGGGATCATAGAACGATATTCATTAACCTCTGAAAGGTGGCTGGGGCACCGTGCAAGCCAAAGGGTAAAATCGTAAATTCGAAAAGACCATCAGGGGTGGAGAAAGCTGTTTTTTTCTGATCGCACTCCCTGAGGGGCACCTGCCAATACCCTTTCGTTAAGTCCAGGGTGGTTATGTATTTAGCCTTTCCCAACCTTTCTATTAATTCATCCACACGTGGTAAAGGATAGGCCTCTAGGGAGGAGATGGCGTTGATTTTTCTGAAGTCAATACAGAACCTGATGGTTCCATCGGGTTTAGGGACTAAGACTATAGGGGACAACCAGTCGCTTTGGGAGGGTCGGATCACCCCCATCTGTAGCATCTTCTGAATCTCCGAGGCCACGGCCGGCCTACGGGCCGCCGGGATACGGTAGGGTCGCTGTCTTATAGGTTCTCCAGGTCGAGTGTCTATACGATGTTCCACCAGGCTGGTTTTGCCAGGAGTATCTGAAAAGAGATCCTGAAAGGAACAAAGGAGGTCCAGAAAGTCCTGGGTTTCCTGAACGGACAATTCGGGATTCACTGTCAGGTCCTCTAGGGTGCAGGGGGAGCATGGTTCTGGTTGTGATAAGTGGATGCTTTTGGGGGGGGGCCTAACCATTTTTTTAGCAGGTTGATATGATAGGTCTGAGTTGTGCGGTCACTCATTTGTAGTCTATAGGTGGTGTTTCCGATGGTCTCTATGATCCTATACGGTCCTTTCCAGCCCCTTTTCCCCTTGCTCAGGGTTGAGGGGAGTGAAACCAAAACCCAATCATTCAATTGGAGAGTACGTAGCTTGGTGCCTTTGTCGTACTGTTTCTTTTGTTGGCCCTGGGCTTTCTCGAGATTCCGGTGGGCTAACTCTCTTAGCTTACCCAAGGTGAATCGTAGATGCCTAGCGTACTCCAGGAGAGTCTGGGTATTATCCTCTTCCGCTTCCCAGGTTTCCTTTGTCATTTCCAGCAGCGTATGAGGTTGTCTGCCGTAGAGTAGTTCGAACGAGGAACACCCTAGGCTACTTTGTACCTGTCCTCTAATGACAAAGAGTGCCAGAGGCAGTAGGCGTGCCCAGGACTTCCCTTCGCTCTCCAGCATCTTTTTGAGGGTCAATTTTAGATTGCCATTGTACCTCTCAACCAATCCGTCTGTTTGAGGATGGTATACGGAGGTTTTCAAATGTTTTATGTTCATGAGTTTGCATACCTGGGCCATGAGTGAGGACACAAAGGGGGTACCCTGATCGGTGAGGATTTGTGAGGGAAACCCCACCCGGGAGAAATAGTCCATGAGTTTGTCTGCTATGGCTGTGGAGGTAGTGCTCCGGAGGGGAAAGGCTTCGGGGAACCGGGTGCAATAGTCCACCAAGACCAATACATGTCGAAACCCCTGGGACGTGCGGGGTAAAGGCCCTATGATATCCATACCAACCCTTTCAAAGGGTTGTCCCACGATTGGTAGGGGCTGGAGGGGGGCTCGTGGGGGCTGGTATGGATTCTTGAGCTGACAGACCGGACAGCTCTGGCAATAGGACTTAATTTCCGCATAGATACCGGGCCAATAGAAGTGCCGTAGTATATTGTCGGTGGTTTTCTGGGCTCCCATATGGCCGGCCAGCAGATGACTATGCGCAAAAAACAGGACCTGTTCTCTGAAAGGCTTAGGGACCAGGAGTTGTGAGGGACCCTGGACGTGAGGGATGCGGTATAAGAGTCCCTTTTGGATGGAAAAGCAGGGGTAGGTTCCCCTCCGCTGTGCAGGGGGCTTTTTGGCCTCCTGCCAGGCGTGAAGGAGCGTAGGATCATTAATTTGGGCCAAATGGAAATTCCGGTCAATAGCCCATGGCTCTTGGGCCAAGAGACCGGGAACTGGATTGATCGGGGTTTCTGTGGTCTTCCAGAAGAGGGACAAAAACTCCGGGTTGTCCGTACCCAGGATGAGATCCTCAGGAAGAGTGTCTAATAACCCTACGGTGACATAGCTGGAACCTGTTGTCCCCGGACAAGAAAGGGGTACCCGGGCGGTGGGATAACATCGCACATCCCCATGAATACACCTAATAGCTACCCGCCCACCCGGGACCCTTTGGTTGGGGGAGACAAAACAGCTTTTAATCATGGACTGTCTACACCCCGAATCTAACAAGGCTGCCACGGTGAATGTATTTACCCGGAGACTTACATAGTAGGCCGCTCCCATCTCGGTGGAATACAACATGTTGCGGGGTCCATAACTAACATCCATTGGTTCCTCTAATTTCTTTTGTGGACAAACCCGAGCGATATGCCCCCAGTCGCCACACTCGAAACACTGTGGTTGTCGCGGGACCAGGGGTTCTGGTCAAAGGGCCCTGACCTTTTCCGGTTCCTTGATGGGGTGGAGAGGTCTACGGGGCAAAGTTGAGGGACGTAGACCTTTCTCGGGTTCCCACGTTAGAGGACGAGGCTGCGCTCTGACATATGATGTGGCCATTTCCACGGCCCTGTCTATGGTGAGTCCGGCATGTTGACGTAGCCAACGCTGGGTGGCAAAGGGCAACGCCTCCAAAAATTGCTCCAATATGATGGCGTTCATGATCTCGATTTTTGTAAGATCGTTCGGCCGTAGCCACTTTTCTGCGGCCATCTTCAGCTTTAGATACAAGGTTTTAGGGGTGTCGCCGGTAGCGCCCTTTTCGCGACGGAATCGTAGTCTATACGCTTCGGCGTCCATTCCTAAATGTTCCAGAATCACCGCCTTGATGTCATCATACGGGACATCACCCCCCTCATTGGCCAACTGGTAGGCGGCTTGGGCTTCCCCAGACAGCAGGGGTGCCAGGAAGAAAGGCCACTTCTCTTTGGGCCATCCCGCCGCTCTAGCTAAGTTAACGAGGAATGCATCGGGATCCTCACCGGGGACATACTTTTCTAACAAGACTGTGGGAAAGGCACTGGAGGAGCGGATAGGAGCTTGTCCAACTGGACCAGAGGGCATCTCGTCAACAACACGGGACAGCGCATCCAGTTGCGCCTTCATCTGGTCCTTGAACGTGTCTCTGTCGGCCTGGGCACTGGTCAACTGTCGTTCTACAGCCCATTCTAATTTACGCTGCCCTTCTACCAAGTGCTGAATGAGCGCTTCCATCAGGAGTCCTAGTCCTGCGCTCTTATGCCTGCATTCTCCACCAAGTTGTGAGGTTCCCCCTCCCCGGGCAGCGTAAATAATAACTTTAGACCAGTGACGGTTGAGAGGCTTCTTTAATGTTAACGCTTGACAAGGATTTTTGAGCTTTTGTTCAGTCCTCCAGGGGGTGCTGGTTTGCTAGGGTCCTGGCCTTTTCTCCGGCGTTGTCGGTCTTCAAGGTTCCCTCCCGCTTTACCAGGTTACGTCACCGGTGGGGAGATAGGCTCGGCACATAGAACAAAAAAAGAAAGAGAGTCCTCTCAGGTTTCAGGGAACAATCTGTCGGTCTTGGGGCAGGGTTTGTGAGGGACACCGCAAAAAGGAAGGAGCGTGCATTAACGAAAAGTTCCAACACCAAACAGTAGTACAAAAGGGTGGTAACCGTAGATGAACCGTCCGCGGTCTACCACGAGGTGTCCCCCGCTTTAGCCCAAACCCGCTTTCCCGGACCCAGGATACGACTTCGTACCTGTTGTAGCCAGGAACCTCCGGGTCCCTGGCAGGGCGCAGCGTGGTTCTCGCCTCCTGGCTAACTCTCAGCTTCTTCTGCAGCTCCCGGGTCTAGTCTCTCGCTCGCGGTGGTCCGGTCTCCGTACTCCTGCTCCGTCGCTTCTCCTCACTTCCCCGGTCTTCCTACAGCTTCCGCATCTGCGTCCTTTCTCCGGATGGTTACCCAATCTGGTGCGCCGTCGTCACAGGGGGCGTGTCTCTCCTCCGCCGGGGAAGCCCACTTCTGAAAGGGCCAGCGCTCTTCTTTCTCCTCCGGTGATGTCAGCGTGGATTCTCTTAGGTCCTCCGGGGACTGCGGGGCACAAGAGGGAGGTGACACAGGTAAGTCCGGGGTCTGGCGGCGTACGAAATGAGGCGCCTCCCGACAAAAGTATAAATTATAAAGTAGCAAACTTATCTTTACTGATGTTTTAAATACAGGTCATAATATGCCCTTGCTAAAATTCAGATCCATTTCCACCCACACAATTAAGTAAATAAAAAATGCAAAGCTAACCAACTAAGTGCCATCATTGATATAGGTAATCTACTAGCAAGTTAAAGTTCTGGACCGGATGCATTTTGTAGTATGTAAAGTTATATTACTTACCTGCTGCAAAATACAATTTACAAATCTACAAATGTAAATTTCAACCTCCATTTCTCCTATGTTTTCTATGGCGAGTTCCTTACACAAGTTAGTTTAGGAGCTGAGTACGATCTGCTTAGAAAGGGCTACGAATCGGATTTGGAATTTGCAAATCCGATTCAGAGCCCTTGTTCCTGATCGAATCGTCCCACGTACCGAACGACCAAGCACGATGCGAAGATCTCGTCAGCGTCGACCAAATTGTTTCCAAACCTGTCAGTCCAACTCATTCGCAGCCGAATCGTGCCGCGCAATGGACCCAGATTCCGAACGAGCGAGTACGATGCACGATTCGGACAGCCGTATCGACTCGGTTTCAAGACAAAATGTCTGTGGGAATTGGACTCCGGGGGGCCGTAGCAGGCCCCCCTTCACCCTTGGCCATCCAACTCAGTCACAAGGGTGCCCATGGGTCTCCCCGATCCAAGCATGCACAGTGTGGCGGGCGCCATGGGGTGACCGCCACAGGGTGCAAACTTTTCCCCACCCACCCCTTTTTGCTATGGGAGCCTGTGTACGTGATTGGTATACAGGCTCCCAATGAGTTCAATGAGAGTCCGAGCCGACCGCGTCCGTCAGCATACGGATGCATCGTATGGAGGGCTTTCCTAACGAGATCGTACTCGGCCCCTTAGTAGTAAATGTGAGACGGACCAGCGAGTGTGGGTAGAAAAAGGGGAATACTAAATGGGAGGGGTTTAGGGAGGAGTAGGGAGGGGTTTAGTGACAGCTTAAAAGGGCCTTAGGAAGGGACAGACACTCACCCACAAAAGATTAAGCCCATTGCTATTCAAAAACTGCAGCTATAAAGTTACTACAACCAAAAAAGGACACAAAACAGTAGTAAATGCTTCCTCCAGGTCTGAGCTAGAGTACAAACTCCACACAGAAAATGTTTGTTGGCAGGGACCTGAATTAGAACCTTATAGGCAGTGTTTAGAGTCAGTGGTTTCCGGTGCTCGGCTCCGACACTTGATTGTCAACACCGGCACTTATGACAGTCTGCTTCATGTTGGTGCTGTCTGTCTAATTTAGAGATGGGCACAACAACAGCTGTTTATTATATATACATTAAAAATGCCTAATACCTGCTGCCCAAGCCATTCGTATAGCGTTGGGTGGCCTGGAATAGTCTGGCTTGTCACACTTGTAGGAGTTTGATGGCCAGTAGTTACAGTGGCCTCCTTACGAGGACCCTGGCACTTAATTTTTTTAATATATTTTGACAAATTAAGCACTGTCTGGGCTTTATTTACACCCCTGTTATGTATAACTTGTGGTTGTTTTATTTCGACCTCTGTGTTTGTAATTTGTGCTGTCTTCAACTATCCCACCCCAACGTAGGAATTGACTGCTTATAGTGATGCACTTGTCATGAATGCCTCAAATTCTACCAACGATGACGTGGGGTTTAGGCTGATAGTTAACCAGAGTGACTGATGAGCTTGTGTCAGACTGCACGTTTGTGAAAAACAGTGTAACTGGTGAGGGTGCCATCAACGGAACTATATAATTCCAACTCAAAAATATGACATAATTTTTACTGTGAATAATTCATTGTGCTAAATATTTACCACAGTGAAGAACCTTTGTATTAGTGAAGCATAAACCAGAAACTGCACCCCAATCTGGTCTTTTATCTCCCCATTTTAGCGCCTACAAGAAACCCTTAGACCGCTCCGCCCCCAAGTCAATGCCAGTGACCTCCCATTTAATCAATATGCTGCTGGAACCAAACTGTTCCTCAAAATTAGATTTATTTAGATATGCAGAGATTTGCCTACTGATTAAAGGACTATCAGACAATGCCTGACCACCATCTGTATTAGCATGTATGTAACAAATACAGATTTCATTTTGGCAGGCGCCAAATGAAGTTTACTAGTAGACCACGGTCCCATTTTCTAATGCCAAGGCCCCATTCACAGGCTGCTGTCATTTATTTTGCTCAAGACATATTACCTCAGCACTAACTACCTGGTAGTTCTCCATTATTTCCTAGTGTACTTCTCCAAACAATCACTAACGCATGAATCATCATGCTAAATGGCTAAGTAAATTGTGACCCTGTTACTTCCTCAAACCTATTTAATTCAGACTTCCAGATTCACATGTTATACAAAACTAGTTTGAGGACTAGAAGGAATCGCTTCACACTAATGCTTCACTAGCACAACAAAAAACATTGTCTTCTCCCTACACTACTCAGATTGCATATATATCCCTCCTCACCATAAATCCTAAAGGTGAGATTAGATTTTTTAATTGGAAATAATTAGCAGCAAGCACTTGTAAACCCTATGGGCCAGGTCTATTTTTTAACTGTAAGCATATGTCACAAAAAGGGAAAGAAAAAAGGAAACATGCTGTCCCCTTAATGTTGCGGGCATATGTTAATTAAAAAAAAAATACTTTTGTATATAATTTTTTTTTAAGAGCATTGGCGCCTTATAGCATTGAGGTGTACAGGAATAGAATATAAACCCTGCAATTCAGGTCACCGGAAACTATGACTCTAATTGGCGCAAAGAAAGATCTATTGGCTTCGAGTTACAGTAACCCGAAGGCATATAATAAACAAACATGGATGACTAAAATGAAAAGAACATCAGTGGTAGTGCACCTGTGATCATCAAAAGGACATCACTCAAGTGCAAAAGATCCAATGACTGAAGAGGTGTGAACCATAGACTGGTGTGTATGCTGTGGTTTATGCAAGCGGTTGAACATTCAAAGGGATGAGTAGGGCCCACCCAGATCCCATCAATATATGGATATATGTATGTATTTTTGTTTAGGATCAGTTTGTATCAACATGAAGCTGTCTTAACAGCACTATAGCCTGTATGGCAGTAGCAGTCCAGCAACTGTAACAACCAAACTATGAAGAGCACTTTTCCACCATAGCTACAATTTGCTCTTCTACTCACAATACCCTCTCTCGTCCGTATAATCAGGTCTGATCTCTGGTCATCACCTGCCATTGTACATTTCCTGAATGCATACTATCCCCATCTTCAACCCATGCTCGTACAGTTCCGGACTACCTATTGTCTTCCTTTGTTTAATGATTTTGATGCTTTCTCTGCGCCCTCTTGTCTGAAATATTGTACAGCACAATGACTTCACCCTCAAAGTAGAAGAACCTTAGATCAAGTGGGAGGGGTTAACGCCTCAAACAGCTGTTTTGCTTACCTCTGTTTTGGTGTAGGTACAGCTATTAAATATGTTTGTACATCTCTTAGCTGTCAAGAACAATGTTCATGCTTTATTGGCAGTCATTCAATTCACCCTGAGAGATACATCACCAAATGGCATGGACTTCACAGATTCAAAGATAGTTATGATTCATGTTTGTAGGAAAAAGTTGCTCCATCCGACTGTGCCTTAATATTTCCATGATGAGACAAATGTCCATGACCCATTAGGTGCTTCTATTATTCCGTTAAAAACAGTGATTCAGGACCTGATTACGTTCCTGGCAGATGGGATACTCCGTCACAAATGTGACGGATATCTCATCCGCCGTATTACAAGTTCCATCATATCCTGTGTATTATTGTACAACAAGTTCCATTAAATACTTTGTGACAGAGTATTCCATCCAGCAAGATCGTAATCCGGTCCTTAGTTATACTTGTTTCTGTGCACTATATTTAAACATTGTTTTTCTTCAATTTTCCTTTCATAAATGTAGTGTTAATTTAGGTCCTGGTAAATTAGATGTTTTTTTCTGAATACCTTAGGATATTTAAACCTTTGACCAGAAAATTGCCATACTCCTTCAGAAATGACCCTTCAGAGAATTCTCCTTTTTGAACCAAAATACAGTTTGGTATAATTATTTCACTCCCTTGAATTTCAGGATAAAACCTTTGTATTTAACATTTTTCACATCTTGTTAGAAAGAACTGATTTAGTATGCCATTTTTTAAGACTTTTTAATTAGTGCAAAATTTAGTAAGACCACCCCAGGAGCAAGGAGAAAACTCCCTGGGCATTGGGCCATTTATTTCCTACTGGGAAAAGAAACTCATGCTTTGGGAATTTATTTTCTCAATAAACAATTTTGTTTTTCAGCAGGAAGCTTTAAACATGGCATTTGCTCTGCAACCCTTCAGTGCTGTGAGGGGAGCTAATGCAGGTCCCTTCACAGCACAGAGTTCCTCACCAGGGGAGAAGGGATCTCTAGACAGGGCAGACAGTCCTCTGCCAGAGTGGCTTCCACCCTTCTGCCAGTACCACATCCCGTCTTAAATTGGCTAAATGACTCCGCACTTCTTTTTCCTGCAGAGCTGTTTGTGCAGAGAAAGTGTTATAAAATGTCTGTCTAAGTGGTAAATTAAGATTTTAGTTGTTCCATCTTTATTGCAATGTTTTATGCCTCTTATATGGTCTCTGTCTGTGATTAATCTTTAGCTATATTTTCTGACACACCCACAGTCTTTGAGTATGGCTCCTGAAATGAACTTCTTGTTATTGCATATGCCTTCTAGTCGTTTATCAGAAAGATTCCAACTCAAAATCATTGCCAAAATGTATTTTAAGAACTGCCAATTGTTGTTTTGACAGTATAACAAGGAGTGATCCCAGTAATAGTACATCTAACAGTGTCAAAAAGATATATAATCATGCACAAACCCAATCAAAAATAAACGTATTTTTGCAACAGTGTTATTTAACCCCTTCAGTGCCCGCCCCTTTCCCCGCCCAGTGCCGGCCGTTGCATTAGCGGGCGGGGTCTATGACGAGCTGGACTCGTCATGAGCACAGCGCCACCGCGGCCCATGACGAGTCCAGCTCGTCATGGGCACTGAAGGGGTTAATCACACTGAACACATATTTCAATTGAGAAAACAGAAAAAAAAAAATTGAGTGCCCATCTGGAAAAGGGAAAAAGAATAAGGAAAAGTTGGTGATTTGGGTGAGAGTAGTGGGGTGCGTGAAGTTAGAGTACAGTGCGTATCACAATTTTACTATTCACTTGGCATGTCATTTAGCCAAAAGATTTCATAATTCCAATGATTAATACAGTGTATCACATAGCCATATACAGAAAATAACAAATCACAGTAAAGCAAGTACTGTCGATAATACTGGCAACAATGGAGTGTCGACGTTTCGACCCCTGAATGAGTGTAGGTCCTTGTAATCCTTACAGACGGGACACCGATCCTCACGCGGTTACGGCAAAACTATGGTCGTATTTAAATAGATAACGCGCCGCCGTGCCGTTCCTTTCCAACTGTGTGGAGCTTCCCTAGCGCATAGCGGTGAGTTCAGTAGCCGATGTGAGTGGGAATGCGAGATGTTTTTCACTTGGCAATGAGATATTTGGAAGTATGTTTCCATAATGGAGTCACTGATTTCTGCCTTTCTCTGCAGATTCAGCACCGCACTACTACCATCCCTTACACGGTTCATCTGGTAAACGCTGTGAGTTTTGCTTATCGTTTCGGTGTTTCGGAATAGTGGAACCTTTTATCCAATTTTTGATACAAGATGTCTTTCTGCAATGGAAGATTTGTGATAATCCTTTTACGTTTGTTTACAGATTGTGGTGAAAAAGGGTTTGATTCTTTATTGGATGAACGGACAGGTATTTATTACTTTAGCCAGCTACATGTGTTTGTAATAAACTAGCGATAGTTTGTCTTGTGGTATGCTAGGGTCCTTTTATAAGCAGTGATTATTGTATCTTCTTCCTCCTTTTATCTACGATTTTAGATTTAAACCTTGTGAGGCAACCAAGGTTCCCTCTTTAAAACACTCAAGTTATGGATTAATAAGAATGCAATACTAGAGTTATGGATTGATACAAATGACATTGATTGGATAATTAAGACTGGAGTCACCCACCTAGTAGGAAACCTGTATTAACTTATAACCAATACTATATCAATACCCTATCATTGGTGAGGGGTTATTGACAGACACCTTATTCTTGCAGGTATTTTCCGCTCTTAACCACTTGGAGCCGCTGAGCCCGATCGGTCTCACCTTTAATTCTTGTGAGGTCCCTTTTCATTCAGTCACGGTAACTATAGGGATTGGTACACTTATTGATGCATACTTTCTTTGTATAGCGTGTAGAAGTGGTAAACTTTTTTTGTATTCTACTCTTAGGTGCCCCACACCCCCTCTCCTGGCCTACACCACTATAGTCCTGAGGAAGACCCCGTTAGTAAGGATTACAAGGACCTACACTCATTCAGGGGTCAAAACGTCAACACTCCATTGTTGCCTGTATTATCGACAGTACTTGCTTTACTGTGATTTGCAGTTCTCTGTACATGGCTATGTGTTACACTGTATTAATCATTGGAATTATGAAATCTTTTGGCTAAATGACATGCCAAGTGAATAGTAAAATTGTGATACGCACTATACTCTAACTTCACGTACCCCACTACTCTCACCCAAATCACCAACTTTTCCTTATTCTTTTTCCCTTTCCCAGCTGGGCACTCATTTTTTTTAAAAATGTTTTCTCAATTGAAATATGTGTTCAGTGTGATTAAATAACACTGTTGCAAAAATACGTTTATTTGTTATTGTGTTTGTACATGATTATATATCTTTTTGACACTGTTAGATGTACTATTACTGGGACCACTTCTTATTATACTGTCTTATACCCAGGTCCAAGTAATTTTGGGTTTACCCGTTTATATAACAATTGGTGTTTTGAAGCAGATTTTTTTAAACAAATCCATTGTTTATTGCCCACTATGCCACTCCAGAGAGAAATATCAGCCATATGCAAGTCAAACTTGCACCTTTTGCATAGGAACAGCACAGCCCCAACTGCCAAGCCAGCTCCCTCAAGATGGGGACAAAAGCAACCCCAAATCGGTCTTGGCCAATTTGGGATTCATCAGCGAGGTGCAGGCTGATTCCACTGGCACAGTGAGCAAGAGACCCACATCTGGGCATACCTGTCGTACTTAGGTTGTCTCAGAAATTCAAAAAAAGTCTTAGGTGCAATGCTTCAATTAATCTTAGAGCTAAAATTACTTGATGTTGCATTTTAATCCATCATTTTTAGTCCACTATTCCACTGAAAAGAGAGGGCAGTAATAAGTAATAAATCAGCCTTAGTCTGGTTCCTGTCGGAACAACCCATCCCGAACCGCTAGGCCTACTCCTCTCAAGACAGGAACTATACAGGCCTGATTTGCATATATTTGGTCTTTGTCTACAGAGGCATAATGAGTGAAAAATTATGGACTGGAATGCAGCCAAGACCAATCGCCTGTGGCTGAAATTAATTCAAACATTTAACCATCACTTTGTTGTCAGCTGCAGTAGATGCCATAAGAGCAACAGGTATGTTTACACATGGGCCTCGTGCTCACAAGCAGCATCTCACTGAGGAGGCACAAAAAGAGTGAAACTGCTCTGGGACTGTTACAATTCCCTGCTGGAGGGCCCCTGGTGTGACATTTTGGGTTGGTCTCTTACTAGAAAGGATCAGTTGGTAAAAAACAATGGACTGGAATGCTCTTTGAGTAATTGCCAGTGACTTTATGACTACAACTGCACTTTTCTGATGAGATCTATGTTAGCCAAGACAGGTTTGGTGTTGCTTGACTTCCCTCCTGGAAGGCATTTAACTGAGCAGTTCAGGTTATACTTTTTCTGTATAGGGAGGATCAAGATATAACCCCAAGCCTTTGCTAGTGGGTCAGAATAAATGAAGCATTGTTTGTTTTCATCACTTTTTTGCCTATTGCAGTAGAGGCCTTAAGAGCAACAGGTATGCTCAAACGTGGGCACTAGGTGTTCCCCACTGACTGAGATTACCTCAAGCTCTACTCCCATCAGTTTGCTCCTTTTTGCAGGATTACAAAAATAGCAGCCTTAAAAATACACCAATATTAAAAATCAAAACAGCTTCCAAATATGGTACCATTTAAAATATAGCAGACTCAAGAATCGAAGAGTAATGGAATTAAGGCAGTAGTAAAAATATAGCAGCATCAAATATAGGATAGGTTTCAATGGCTTGTCACTCCCTTCTTAAATGGCACACAAGCTTAATGGTGTCAAAATTGCAATGACATTGCTAATTTTTAGTAATTGCTCAGGGCAGTTCAGCTTAGGTCTTGGATTGCCGCATCCCTGCTTGAATTTCAGGATAACCTCTGGTTATGTAAATTTGTTGAACTGAATTGTATTGTATCCAAATTTGTGTGATGTGGATATCCTAACGATATGCTATGGATTGGGTCATCCAGGACCCACATGGGTATCCCGGTATCAGGCATGTGTTGGGCTTTATACACGATTAATGTTTTGATCACTTTAAAAATTGTTTGTGTGATAATATTTATAAGTACTATGATCAAAAGCCACATTTGAAAACAATATGATATGAGGGATATTGAAACCATCTCCAATATTTAGGCCTGATGTTAGTCAAGACCTTTTGGTTTCACTGCAATGATATCTGTAATGTATTTATGTGGGATTTCAGCCAACCCTCTTCATTTCTCCTCGGTCCACCACAGGTTTTCCCATTTGAGTGGAGGGAGATTGCGCGAAAGCGGAAGTAGTTTTCCAGTGCCTCAGGGTGGAACGGAGCAGAGGTGAGCAGTCTAGCTGCTAGCCTCCCCTGTTTAATCCCATGCCTGGCACAACGCGCAGTGGACGCGCCAAAATCCACGTCAAAGGCAAGCCCGTCTGCGCCCGGTCATCGCCAGGACCCCTGCATGTTTTACGCCAGAATCAGGGACCAGACTGAAGGACATTTACACATGCGCCAACCAGGAACTCCTCGAGATCAGACGAGGTAGTTCAAATAAATGTACCCACCATGCATATGCTAAACTTACAGCTCCCACGGTTATGGAGGGGCCCTTTGCGTGTAGGTCCTGTCCATTTCAGAGCCTGAAGTTGGAACAGCACCTCACTGATAGTACGACTCCTGACCTAGGCAAAAGTCAGTATAGCCCCTGTGTAAAGGAAGACACCTCTCGCCAGACCCCTTAGGGAAACCAAGGCTGGAATTGCTTATTAAGCAATGTTTGATCTCTGCCTAAACATGCAGTTGAAATTTGGGACTTATTTTCCTCCAACCTCCCCGACATTGGATTCCTAACCGAAACCTGGATCAAACCCTGCTTCACCCCTGACATAGCAGTGGCACTCCCGGAGGGCTATCACATCCAAAAGCTGGACAGACAAACCAAGATGTGGGGGGTATTGCCATTATTTATAAGAAATCCATCAAAGTATCCATTCTCGAGCAACTAAACAATGACAAAATTGAATCCTAGTTTTCGGAATTGACCTGCTTCCTTAACACAGTTGGAAAGGTGCCCTTGTATACCGGCCCCCAGGTCCCCTCTTAGATTTCTCGCTCCAACTAATGGAATTAATTTCCCCTCATGTCATTTCAACAAAAAATTTCTTGCTCCTAGGTGACTTTAACATTCTCAGTAAAAACAGTGCAAATCAGTTGACTCTCCTGGTAGATTTCACCAGAATAGAATTAAGTAAGATCAACGACGGCCCCACCTACTCAGCTAGACACACGTTGGATCTTATTTTTACCAACTCTCCTAACATTCTCTGCGGAGTTCTTTGTCCACTGGACGGACCATTCACTAATAGAGTTTCAAATCACGGGTTCCTGGGTACATGACGTTTCCCCCACAACCCCCCTTGGCTTGCGCAGACAGTGGCATAAAATCACTCCTGTATACACCCAGGATATAATTCTAGCACTCTAGAACCTTGATTCAGACAATGTAGCAGAAAGCCTGGCCCGCTATAATTCTATAATTAAAACCGCCATTGATCATCTGGCCCCTCTAAAACACTGCCTTAGTTCAGCCAGGCACCCTCAGACAGCGTGGTTTTCCCCCAACCTCCGGATAGAAAAGAGTCTCTGCAAAAAACTGGAACGGCGCTGGTGCCTTTCCCATGAGGCACAGGATAAAGAAAGATATACGACCTCTCTAGCTCAATATCATAAAAATATTTAAAAAACGCTTGCAAAGCTCATATTGCGCTGCAACTTGATCAGGCAGGGAATGCCCACAAAACCCTCTACCAAATCCTAAAATCCTTCACTAACCCGAAGGCATGCAACAATGATGAAGCTCTCTCCCAAGCTCAATGTGATAAAATAGCAACTCACTATACTCAGAAAATTGAACTGATCTACGACAAAATCACCTCAGTCGGAAGCTCTCAGCAGGATCCCATGGCAGACCTCTCTCCTGCCCCGTATAACGTGCAGATGCTAGAAAATGTCCCCAGGCTTTCACCCGTGATGTAGAGTCCTTACTAAACACAGTAAAATATGTCTCCCCTTTGGACATTATTCCGGCTAAGACCACCCTACTGCTCTCTAAACAGCTAGCCATCCCAATGTACACAATCCTCAATCTCTCGATGAGAGAGGGTCAACTCCCCTCTGAATAGAAGACGGCACAAATAATCCTCATCCGTAAGAACCTTTAGGCCCCCATGGATGATCTATCCAATCATCACCCAATTTCACTGCTACCTCTCCTGAGAAAGATATTAGAAAAACACATCAACAAACACCTGTCTGACTACGTCGAAGCCTCTAGCTATCTTGATCCATCCCAGTCGGACTTCAGACCCAGGCACAGCACTGAGTCAGCTTTGATCGCTGTTACCGACAATATTCGACATTCCCTGGACAACGGACAAGCAGTGCTTCTCATACTGCTCGATTTGTTGGCAGCCTTCGATACGGTTTCTCATCAGACTCTGCTAAGGAGACTCAGGGAAATTGTAATCCAAGGGACAGCCTTACAATGGATGTCGAGTTTTCTCTCTCATAGAACTCAGAATATCAATCTTGGCCCTTTCTGCTCAAAGACTATGGGACTGACTAAGGGAGTACCCATGGGATCCTATCTCAATCCCACCTTATTCAACATTGATGTTGCTCCCTTAGGGGGATTACTCAGGAATTTAGGTTTTGTACCAATCTCATATGCTGACGATACTCAGCTCCTACTTTCCTTTGATAAAAACAATCCCAACGCTCAGTCTACCTTTCCGGAGGGCGATCGCTAGCTGGATAAGGAATAATTTCCTCCAGCTCAATTTGGGGAAAACTGAATTCATGTTGTTCGAAGATGCATCTGTGAGGTGGTCCCCAAGCTGGTGGCCAGCAGGGCTGGTCGCCGCTCCGGCTCCCAAGACTGTGGTCAAAAACCTGGACCAGAAACTGATAATGAAGGAGGACGCCGCAACTACCACCAGACGCCTGCTTCCATGTGTTAAGCCTCCTTCGCAGGGTATTTTCTTTCCTCCCTCTGAACACTCAGAAAACCCTCATCCAGGCACTGGTGCTAAGCTTCCTGGACTACTGCAATGCTCTTCTGATCTCAGCTAACGAAGCTTCACTGAACAGATTGCAAGTAGTCCAAAACACCGCAGCTCTCCTGGTTTCCAATGCCCCCCCCGCGAACTGCATCCCTCCCTCTCTTGCAGCAACTGCATTGGCTACCAGTGCAGAAGCGGATGAGATTCAAGATCCGCTGCATTGTACACAAATCCTTGTATGGCAAAGGTCCTAGCTACCTGGGTCTAAATATGTATTTCTGTTTTTAGCCAATATTTTTGCGGATGGAAAAAGATGTGGCTGTTTCCCAACAAAAACGGTTTGCCCAAACCATATCTAAGCAAGCATGGCACAGCAAAAGTTGAACAACCAATGCTGGAGCTATTATCTTTGACAATGATTTTTCTAAATGTGTTCATGTAAATCATCCAAATTGCAAATCAAACAAATGTATTTTTACCATCAAAACATTCAAAAAGTGTAGTAAATTACAGGTGTGATATAAAATGCACTGTTGTCGGTATCTGTCAAGCCGTCCTTAGCAGTGGTGTAACACAAAATGATGAGGCCCCCTGCAGAATGTGAGGAAGGACCCCGGCGTCTCCCTGATTGCACAAACCTTCATTAGTCTTGGGCTCAATGTGGGCCCTCTAAATGGTTGGGCTCTCCCCTACAGGGCCCTGCTCGGAAAAGCAGAGTGGCTGTCCCGAGTATTTGTCTATTTCTTAATCCATGCCATCACACATATTCTGCATGGCATGCAATAGAATGGGTTCGAGGGTAAGCGGGCCCATCCAATGCAAGGAACCCTGGGTGGCCCCGGCGCTGCGGATGTCTCCATTACCCTAAGTGGTAGATTGAACATTTTAGTTGTTCCATCTTTGTTGCAATGTTTTCCGCCTCTTATGTGGGCTCTGTCTTTTGTGATTGGTATTTAGCTATATTTTCGGACACACCCACAGTCTTTGAGTATGGCTCCTGAAATGTACTTCTTGCTATTGCATGTGGCTTCCAGTTATTATCAGAAAGATTTCAACACAAATCATTGCGGAAATGTATTTTAAAAACTGCCAATTGGTGTTTTGAAGCAGATTGTTTTGTTTTTACAAATCCATTGTTTATTGCCCACTATGCCGCTCCAGAGAGAAATATCAGCCAAATGCAAGTCAAACTTGCTCCTTTTGCATAGGAACAGCACAGCCCCAACTGCCAAGCCAGGTCCCTCAAGATGGGAACAAAAGCAACCCCAAATCAGTGTTGGCCAATTTGGGATTCATCAGCGAGGTGCAGGCTGATTCCACTGGCACAGTGAGCAAGAGACCCACACCTGGGCTTACCCTGTTGCACTTAGGTTGTCTCACTTAGAAAGCCAAAGATAGTCTTAGGTGCAGTGCTTCAATTAATCTCAGTACTAGTAATTACTTGATGTTGCATTTTAATCCATCACTTTTAGTCCACTATTCCACTGAAAAGAGAGGGCAGTAATATGCAAATCAGCCTTAGTCTTGCTCCAGTCCGAAGAGCCCATCCCGAACTGCTAGGCCAACCCCTCTCAAGACAGGAACACAAAAGGACTGCAGCCTGAGCTTGGACTATATGGGCCTTAGATGACAAGATTTTAGTGGAACTCACGAGGGCCAGAGCCAAATTGCACGTGCAACAAATAATTGGGCTTGAAAATGGTTTCCAGTACATCAGTCGTTTCTCTCCTCCCCTGCAGGCCAGCAGAGAAGAGAACCTTCTGTTATTTTGTTGCTCTTCCGTGAATGTCTCTGATTGGATTAGGATGTGTTTTAGGGCAATAAAAAAATCACATTTCCTAGAAATTATCTATTTTTGCTTTTGCATTCTGAAGTATAACTTAAGGTCTCTAATAGTTTCGTTTGGGTATCACCGTGTAAGTTTAATCAATAGTTTTATCCTCACCATATCACTGAAAGAGTCATACTCATATTGTCAACAATAAAAAAAAAATTAAAAAAGGTTTAGGGAGGTGAATTAATGCATCATTCTGCAAATTACAGATTTGCTGAAGCAGCACGTCTATACAATTACATAGGAGGCTGCCATCAAAGACTGGTTTAAAAAAAAATCAAGAAAATGGAAAACAAAATCGGAAAAAACGGAGAGAAGACATTAAAAAAATGTTGGCTATATAAGTGAAAAAACATGTTTGCTAAAGTAAACATAAATGTAATCAAACTGCTCACTGACATTTAGTTGGCATTGGTCGTGACTAGCAATTAAGCAAATATACACGATTCCTATAGGCATGTGCAGAGGACAGTAAATAGATCGTTTAGCAGTTTATCTACTCGCCATGTTACTTACCTGCCTACTTGTCAGTAGGGAAGAATAAGCTCATCTCTATGGAGGTGGCATTCTCGTAGCCAATTAAGTAGCAGTGTTAAGTAGTTGGCAGTTGAGATGTTTTTCTGGTAATTAAATTCAGTTTAGATAACGCCTGTTATTAAATAGCAAACAAGCTTCCAGTCTCTCCCCCGCCCTCTGTCCTCATCCAAACACACAATTTATCATTTACAAAAAACCACGCCTACTTTCTGTGAATTATAAGCAAAGTGTCCAGGCTTCCCCTAAAGTTTTACCGCCTGCGATCGCCTAACTGCTTTGTAACCTGCAAGCATATATTTAAAAGGATGAAGTAAGTAAATATCTATAAAAATGTACAAATCAGAGCAGCTCCAACAATCGGAGATAAAGCAAGATTCCTAAGACATTTAAAAAATGACATTAAACAGCTAAAAGTTATCTATGAAAGATTGGATAATTTTGCAATTGTGTACTCAGATTTGCTTTTAAATTAGTAAATTCTATTTTTTGTCAAATGCGAAAGATGTAAGTGTCAGACAATGACAAGCAATAAAAGCTGTATAAAGTGCAGCTGTTAAATGTACATAATAATACACTGTGCATACCTCCAAATATCAACACACGACCGTGCAACAGTGTAAAACCATTGCAAATATATATTGCATGCAAAATATATGCCTTAGAATATTTCAGGCGTATAGCCATTGTTAGAATTTGGGTTCCTGGTTGACTGAGGTGGAGCCCTAGTCAAACAGTAACCATAATCATACTAAGGGTAAGTCGCAAACACACCTTAAATTTACCTGTGCTCACCCTCTGGTAGCTTGGCACAGAGCAGCCAGGCTTAACTTAGGAGGCAATGTGTAAAGTATTTGTGCAACACTTCAAACAGTAAAAGAGTGAAAACACCTCACAAATAGATTGCACACCAAGTTAGGAAAAAAGCTCTTAATTTAATAAATAAAACAAGAGCAAAATGTCAAAAAAACAAAAAGTAGAACATGAGATATTAATTTTTAAAGAATAAACTGTAAAAATAGAGGTTAGAAGCAATGATCGCCTATTTGGGATATCTGGTCGCACCAGGACCAAGACAAAAGTCAGAAGTTCAGGCCGTCCATAATGGAGTGAGGGCCAGATACAGAGACCCCGTGAGGCCCGCTGAACAAAAGGACCTTAATCCTGGTTGCGAGAATGAAGATGCGAGCTGCAGCTGAGAGATATGCCGGTGTTGATCCTGCAGTTGAGGTGATGCGTCGATTCTCTCCATGCAACATTGACAATGCACCAGTTCCAAAGATGATGTGCCGGTTCCGAGGTGGGAAGGTACTGAAGTCATAGATCATGTCTTAAAAAAAAATTCAAGGAATTATTAACATTTTTAAAACATAAAAACTAAGAAGGACGTTCCAAAGACAGTGGAGCTAAGCATGTTCTAACAGAATCATGTTGACCCAAGTACTCATGCTTTTTACTGGTGCTAACAGCGTCAACAAAATGCATACAAGCATTGACAAAGCCAATGGGCATTACCTAGCATGCAAAGGATTATTGCCCAAGTCTATATGCTGGGATGGACGGAAACAAAATGTTAATGACAGTTGAATGGACCAATAGATGAAGCAGGCTGAACAAATGTCCCTCTATGTATGTATTGAATATTTTTGGGAAAACATTAGGCTGGCAAGACTGATGAAGTGTACTTGCATTCATCTATTTATTATACAGGATTGTGTAAATCAGTCACCAGGCACATCAGATACCTATTTTTTTTAATCAAGTGTACATACTGAAGTTTACATTACATAAGTATGAAGAACAATAAGATAGTTCACTTTCTGTACCAGCGAGTGGGCGTTTGAAGAACTTGACTTGAAGCTTTACCTTGCAAGGGACATCATATGTAAAGCGTTGGGCACCTTCACTTCAAGCAATTTTAACTCTAGTCCATTTGGGGCCTGATGGGGTTAGAAACCCATCCTCCATTCTGTGCTGCCAACATCCCAAATTACTTTGTGAACACAGAGGATTCTACCAATAGCACAGAGTAGGTGAAGTTTGAAACCTTCAATTCATTGAATACAATTTCAGGTGATGTAATCATGTGCTGCCCTGGTGCCAAAGCTCCTATATTTATAACAGGCACATCATTTAAAAACATACTTTTTATGGCACTTTACTATTGCCATTTACATTGACAAAAGTCAAAATGTTCTGCTCTTCCCCATTAGTCCCAGAACCTCATCCACCTCCAGCATTACATAAAATTATAATAAGTGGCAGCATATTACCAAGCGCATATTATTTTTTTATTACAGGTGTGTTCTGAGATCAGACTGCGCCTGTAAGAAGAAAGGCATGGCCCTAATAATTTGTATCAACCTATTAAAGCAATTAGTGATTTAAAACCAGTGGTCCAGACTTCTGTGACCTTAGAACTGTACCCTGCTGTTACCTCATGCCTCTACCGGCTTGTAATATGTTCATAACGTACAGTTGGGGGGTTCATTATCCCATATGATAACTCTCACCACTTGTGACATAAGGGTGTTAAGCAGCTTTCCAGCCCACTTAATAGCAACTGCTTAGCTGCCTGATGGAAGGGGCTAGCATGAGCCACTACTCACTAATGCTGTAACCAAGGATCCCACTGATCATACCATATATCACATGATTTTATCATGACAGCAGGGGCTATAATACAGGGCACAGGCGGCATGTGTGCCGCAAGCGAGTGAATGAAGTGGTCCACAAGACGCACACGTGCATTTTTGTGCCAGTGGCGTAACAAAGCTCCCCGCAGCCCCCAGCCCAAACTCCAGGGGGCACCCAAAGGCAGTACCCTGGCCTGGGAGCTACTGAGTAAGTCTGGAAGAGGGCCCCTCCATGTACTTTGCAAGAGGGGGGGCTCAAGTTTCGTTACGCCACTGTTGTGTACCCTAATGAGCTTTTGTACTATGTATAATGTCAGTGTCACCTGTACTGTGTGCAAACAGGTGTAGACTGACCCTCACCTCATTCCGTAGCAGGGCAGCTTGCTCCAGGGACATTCCATTCCGCACCTCACCCAAGCTTACAGTGTCAAAGGTGGTAAAGCAGGCCTTGCATGCCTCCACCCTGCCATTAAATGAGTGAAGAGCCTGTGGAGGAAAACCACTGCATGGACTCTCTGCTCTTGCACTGTTTAAGCCTTGGCTCAGTAGGACGAGGCCACTAAAATAGGATGGGGAAATGTCATTAAATACCCTCTGACCTCTGAATGGATGCAGCCTTTGAATAGAAGCCACTATCTCAGCTCTCCCTTCTACGTCTCAGTGTGTAATAATGAAGCAGAGGCCACCAGTCACCTGCACCAAAACGCTGCAGTGAAATTTTGTTTTATTTATTTAGCTATTTATTTATTTCCCTTCATTCTTCCTTCCATCCGTCCACCATCTATTTAGCCTTCCATCCATCCATATCCATATCCCTCCATCCCACACCCATTCAGCCAATTCATCCACCCAAATTCATACCATCCACCCACACACCCAATCCTTCCATCCCTCCACCATCTATTTAGCCTTCCATCCATCCATATCCCTCCATCCCACACCCACCCACCATCCTGCCAATTCATCCACCCAAATTTATACCATCCACCCGCACACCCAATCCATCCATCCATCCATCCACTCACTCACTTCTTGTTGGAGTCTCCTAGGTATGCTCACTTTTCCATGGTCAGGTTCTGCCATTTCACAGCTACTGTTTATATTCTTACTGATATAGCATTGAATTGGCATTCTGCAACATCCAAAAGTCGGGACCTTCATAAGCACTGATGTCACAGAGGACGTAGCGAACACAATGAATAATACATGGCACTGTAAGGAGATACGTATAGCCTGCTTCGCTTGCTTAAAGGTGTAGCTCCCACCCCACCCAAGAACGCTTTCCAAGCGCCTAAATTGAACAGGATTGGTATTAGTATTACGTTTGTACCAATTTTAAACAGGATAAACTTGGCTGTTTGGATTCTTATGGTTATTTATTCATTAATCACCATGTCAGTGAGTCACCCCAGGATTATTTTTAATTAGTAAGAATTCTGGGTACATGAAAGGTTACATATAACTTAACTGAGGTCAAGTCAAGTCAAGTCAAAAAGCAACATTTATTTAGACCATTGGTCTTTAAACAGCATAAAGCAACATATTATAAATAGCCTAAAATCATCACAATTCCATCGATAACTCCATTAAAATAGGTAACCTATGAATAATGAATATAGGACAGCACGAATAGCCATACAATAAGACATAGTAGCTAGTTTCATAGTGTAAACATTATCAGCACACCCCTACTATGAGTAAGATAAAAAAGTTAGAAGTTGATTTAAAAGCTTTATATTAACAAATAAGTGCAGATTAATAGAGATCATCCTTTAAAATCCCTATAGACCCAGTACAATTAACACCTATATTCTCAAATTCATTATTCCATAAAATAACTTTTTACAGCCTTCATATATCTTCCAATTGCAATTGCAATATCGAGATTAGGCATATCAGTGAGTAGGTCTACAGAGTGGGCCCGTGATGCAGTACCATATTTTAGAAAAATGGGACATAAAAATAATTTCCCCTGGGTTAAAACGGTCACACAATCTACTAATATGTGTGGGATGTCACATTTCATCCTAACGTGCACATACAATTGCCATCGGTCTGCATCCTTTCTGCTTTTATTTTCTCATTTATCAACCAAGGGTTAATGCCAATTCTTATTCTTAAAATTTCGCATCTGAGCCAATAATTAGGTAACGTGTCCAGGTATGGATACCAGGCTTCATTCAACCAGGTAGCCCTCATAAATTGTACCGAATTTTTCTCGCTCAGGTACTCCACATCTACCCTCCTAGACAGTTCCTGCCCTTTGGATCTGAGTGTACTCTTAGTAATTTCTATCTGGAGTGAGCGTTGACAGATTCTCACATTCAGGTTCTCGCAAACCGTGTACAGTTTCTTTCTAGTCTCCGTGGCCCATTTTAATCTACTGAGCTGAATCTCATTTCTACACCATTGAGAGACCTTTTGTACTGTGCCGAGATCCTGACGTTTCCAGAACCTTAGCAGGGCCATTTGAGCCTGTATACTCCAAGATAACACTCCTAGCTCAATTCTGGTGGCCTGAATCATTGCTGAGCCTGGTAACATCAGTAGGGATTTTAAACACTTCCCTTCCTCTAAATCCCAACCATTTTTACCACTTAAATAGAGAACTTTCGCTCCATACAATACTTGGGGGGGGGTATCATTGCACTATAGGACTTTAACAACAGTCTATGGGACATCTCCCCATACTCCTGGTTACATTTTTTCAGCCCACATACCAATGTGAAGGCCTTAGTTTTATGGGCTTCTAAATGCGTGTGCTACTTTAGGGAACTATCAAACCAGACCCCAAGGTATTTGTATTCACTCACAATTTCTAATTTTAATGGGTCCAAAAACAAGCGACACCTGGGGCCTCTTTTACCAAAGCATAACATTTTGTTTTTTTCCAAATTTACAGTTAAGTGCTTTGACAGTTAAGTGCTTTCAGTTTCTCTGAATGCATTTAGCTTCCTTTGAAGTCCTAACTCGGTCTGATCAAAAATTGCTAGGTCATCTGCATACAATAGGCATCATAGTTGTTTACCATTCATTTTCGGGCTGGCACTTCTATCAACCTCTAGGGCTGGGGACAAGTCTTCTGGAAAATGGCAAAGAGTAAGGGGGCCATCACACAGCCTTATCTAAGACTGTTCTCAATAGCTATTTTTGATGTCAAGGACCCCACTGTATTCTTGATGACCTGCGCCCAGTTCCCTCTATGTAGATCTTGAATTATGACCAGCAGACCTTCCAGGATATTATATTTTGTTCAAAGTCTCCCATAAACATTTACGGTCCACTAGGTCAAACGCTGCACGGAAGTCCACAAAGCAGCAACATAACTTCCCTCTTTGCTCAATTGACTTCCGTGCCACGGCCCATAGGGCGAAGCAATGGTCGATAGTGGAGTGGCCTTCCTTGAAGCCACCCTGTTCTACCAGCACAATCGACCGCTGCTCCACCCAATCCTTCAGTCTATCTAATATTATTTTAGCAAAGACTTTCTCCCCTATGTCCAGCAGATAAATCAATCTATAATTTTTGAGGGCTTTCATATCACCCTTATTATGCAAAGGTCTAATTACCGCACCCTTCCAATTCTTTGGGTATCTTCCTGAATCAAAAATAACTAAAAATATATGTGAAAGAAATTCAGCCCACCACTGTAACTGGGACTTTATGATTATAGCTGGGAGGTTATCGGGTCCTGCTGCTCTGGTTAAATGTAACTTCTTTATGGTATTCTTCACATTCTCTACTGTGATGTCTATTTTTAATTCTTCCACTAGCCAGACCCAATGCGGCGTTTCTCCTACTTCGAGTGTGCTACACGTACCATACAATTCCTTCAAATATTCCTCCCATGTGGCTTCTTCTACCACACAATGTATGGCCCCAGCTGGTTGTACTGATGCTGACTGTATCAGCTTCCAGAACTTCCGTATATTTTTAGTTCCAATGGTTTCCAACAGGTTTTTCCAGCATTTCTCTTTGTGAATTCTTTTCAGACTTCTAACTAAGGTTTTGTATTCACTTCTCAATGTTTTAAGTTTTATATACCTATCAAAGTCATATTTAACTCCAAGGATCCGTGCTTCTCTCCTTATCTCCCTTTTCTTCTTTAAACATTCTTCGGAGAACCCCTTAGCTTGCCTTACCGGAAAATGTTTATTGGCTCTTCACCCTTGTATTCTTATTTTTTAATTTAATTCGATGGCATTGCAGTACCTGTTCGATTATTCTCTCAAACCATTCCAGATTCTGCCCTCTGGTGCTTCCCAAATCTAGCTCCTGTTGTAATTTTGCCAGTTTTGCTATGCATTCGCCTGTTAATCTCGTTGTCACCCGCCTAGGGTACTTTGCTTGTTGTGGGATTATTGTATCTCGTGTGCTCAAATTCCCTCTTGATACCTCAATCTGCAAGGGGTCTTGGTCGCTACCTTCCCTTTGCCATTCCCGGAACCCCTTGATTAGTAAAAGTTCCAGGCGAGGGTAAAAACATGGTCTATAGGGCAGTTTTGTGTTCTTATTTTAAATGTTTTCTTGGCCGGGCAATCTGTATCCAACCCACCATTTAGACCGAATAGACCCTTTGTCCCCAAATACTTTCCTAAGTTTATATCTTGTCTTGAGGGGTTACAGTCTGGGAAATCAGCCTACAGTATTTCATAAGCTTCCAATGCTTCGTTAAACAAAGGATCTAGCTTATTTAGGTTCAGTTTATGGTTGAAATCTCCCAATATTAAAATCATGTCAGAGCCATATTGTTCACATAAGGTATCGATATCTTCTTTGAAATACCTAATATCGGCCCCATACTCCTCAAGGCACCCCCATTGCATATAGACATTTGCAAGGACCAAGTTTTCACACTTTTTGTCTGAGACATACAGAGATATCCTACATGCAAGCAACCATTTACATTTTACGCTTAGGGACATCACATCCTTCACAGTTTGAGTTGATATTAGGGTCATAATCCTGCCTGCTAGGCGCCCAAACCTTTTTTTCTTTGCGGGTCTGTGGAGTTGAACAAAACCGTCAATAATAGTTTTTTTTCCGCATAACCAACTTTCTTGTAAACATATAATCTCAGCACTCTGGGCTAGCTCTTTTATACATTCTTGTTTTACAGATCCTCCAAGACCATTTATGTTCCAAGATATGATCTTCAGGCTATGCGACGACCCATTTCCTACTCATTTTTGCTTAAACAGTCATCTTCCCTATTATACCACTGGGAGGGGCCTGCTAGGCTACTTCTTTGATTCCAATTCCCCCATTATTTGCAGATATCCGAATTATTAACTACTACATTGAAATGTTTGTTATCTTCCCCCACTTCCTCTAACAGCCTCGCCTGCCTCTTGCCTAATCCTGCATGACACTCTAGGAACCCTCCTCCTTGTTGACTACTCTCCTCTAGTTCTCCATCTGGGATTATCCTTATCTCTTCCTTTAGTACCTCTCGCTCTGCTTTCCCAATTGCCACCTTTACTAGATCGGAGTACACTAAGACCTTCGTGATTTCCTTCCCTTTACAGTTATATCTAAACCCCACCTGATGCAGGTCTTTAGTTCCAATTCCTCTCAAGCTGGGGCATTTTGCAAATGAATGTAAAAGCTGGGACCTGTTTAGGGGTAAAATAGTCCTTGTTTTTCCACCTCCTCTCTGCTTGTACTGGTTCAAAATGTAGCCACTTATTTCCTGCTACCTCCATTTCCAACTTGTGGGGGTTCGTACTTCCCTGCCAATTGGTCTTCCTGGTGCTTGCCTTAGTTTTAGCCCTGTCTTCTCTTAGTTTCCTAAAGTAAGCTTCTCTTCCGAGGTTTAGCCCTGGCGTTAGTACTTTCGAACTCTCTCTACTGAATTTCAGGGGTGATTCTAATTGGGCCTTTCTTATTTCCACTGCAACATTCTTCTTCCTTTCTTTTTTAAATCCCTTTCTCTTTCCAACTTCCGTAGGGTTTTTAGAGGGTCTCTTCCCTTGGTATACATTTTCTGATGAGCCCTCTTCTGGCTTCCCTTTTTTTTGTGCCTTTACCTCCCCCTGCTTTTGTGCCTTCCTTCCTATTCCTATTCATCTCATGTGATTTATGGGCCTGTACCTAGAGTATTCACCCCGTCTCTTTATCAACATTGGGCGTCTTGAGATATACACATTCTGTAAACCTTCTGGTATTACTGTGTCACCAGCAGATTCCGGGGTCTGCAAATCGGGGACTGGTCTTATTATGGTTGGCATTTGGACCCTAATACCTTGTAGCTCTCCCACAATCTTCTGTAGTTTAATTTTTTGGGTTTTTAGAATATCATTATTTAACATTGTAACTTCTAGTAACCCTTGTAATGTTCTTTGCAACATCAACATTATGTCCAACATTGAAGCCAAGGGGGTTGCTGAAATGTCTAGGTCTTGTGTGGTGTTTCGCACGGACCCTTCTGTCATTCCAGTTCTCTGATTGCCAGGCTGCTCTGTACTTTTATTCAAGTTTGGCCTTGGGGCTGTTACTGAAACATCGCCCTGATCTATCCCTGAACCGTCAATGTTGTTCTCAGTTGGATCTATTGCCATTACTTCATGATCCTGCAGTGAGAAAATTTGTGGGGATGAAGACAAACGAGGTTCTGTAATTAGGTCATTTTGACTTGAGAGCGTTTGATTAATCAAAAAAGATGAGCCTAATGTTTGGGCGCAGAGTTTAGTTGAGGAGCGGGCATGGTAAGTGCTGCGCCAGCAGCTCCAGAGCCCAGATCTGCAGTAAGGTGAGCGTGGGAGGCTGGGCTGGGTGCGGCGAGCAGTGCCCCTCCGCATCGCCCTTGCGGGCCTCCTTGTGCCTGGGGAACAGCAGACCTGATGCTCGGCGGCCCCATCAGTTAGTAGAGAGGTGAGAGGTGATTCCATCATCCCAGGGCAAACCTAATTCGACAGCCCTCAGCCAAGGGCAGAGAGGAAGACTGTGGCTATTTTGAGTGCCAGGGGCCGAACTGGGAGCACGAGGCCTGAAGCTGGGGGTTAGACCACAACTGGGGAGTACCCTCATCCAAGAGATAGGTTTTTCAGATCGGGCCACACACTGCCGGTATTCCGCTGAACAGGCGCAGCTCTCTCTCCTCCTTGTTTAAAAGCTGAAGCGGGCTCCCGCAGCGTGGGACGTCCATCGTTTGTGAATCTTCCTGGGACCGGACGGGGCTTGGACACGCTGCCGCAGTGTGCCTCACGCCCTTGACTCAGCACGCACCCACCGGCATCATCAAGCACCAGGAGGCGCTTGTTTACAAGCTGAAGCGTGCCCGGAAGAGGCTGGGCTGGGCCCCCTCTCTGACTCCTGGCCATCAGCATTCGTGTGCACCTATTAGTCTCAAGGTACTGTCACAGCTAATTCCATCCCTGTCAATAACCCCCATGTTCCATCCCCTTTAGTATAATACGGTCCTTGAGGTATTGTTTGTTGAGAACTGAGGACTAACAGACTAATTATGAGTAAACGTAAAGGAGTAACAGGTACATTAGACGCCTTCATCGTCAGTTGTTGCTGACTCATGAAATTGAGATGACCGAGCGGTGACTCTCCTTAGACTGTTTAACACTCTCAAGACGCTCGTCTTTAGGTTCTTTAGGCTCTTCCAATCAGGGAGGCTCTCCATTAATGTGTTTATCTAACACTCCCCGTAATGTGCCTACAACCCCCCTCTTGCCAACCCCGGATACACCCTCCACAGTTGTTTCCAGGGGATAGCTACTAGAGCACGGGTCTCCAAACCAACGAAAACGGGGTGTTGGCGCCCAAAATACCAAAAGTAACAAGGGAGCCAAATCTGTAAGCCATGCAGCTAACCATGTAGTATTTTTAACCAAATCTGTTGGCACACAGACGGACGACGCTATTCCTCCCCCATCACTAAGCAGGGACAGTTTGGGAGACTCTGCTCTTGTTTCTGCTGTGGAGAATGCAGTGGGAACTGTACTAGCCCAGTTCAAAGAGCTAATGGATAGGAAATTTACCCTGTTTGAAAAACTGGAACGGACTGATATTGTGAAGAATAATCAGAGTAGCAAGAACATAACCACACAAACTGGTTCTATTGTAGAGGAGGGTACAACACACAGGGGAACTGGCGTACAGAATAAAAGTGACAGTAATATCACCTCACACCGAGATGCTACTGTGGAGGAGGGTACATCAACCAGGGGTACTGTCATTTAGATTACAAGGGGTGGTGATGCGAGAAGGCAACCTGACTGTATCTCAGCGGTGAATAACCAACCCAAGAATTTAGGGGAGTCCCATGGTAGTGGGGGGATTGTAAAAGATATAACAATTTTAGACTCAATCGCCCACCTGAGGCCACATCTTTAGTCGCAGTGCTTACAGGAGTACCCCCACTTAAAATGAATCAGATAGAAACCACTGAGGACCTCCTACTTAAAACCAAGTTTTGGTGCAAACAACACTCAGCAAATGGGACACAGGCCTCTGCTTACATTATAATGGTGAGACGTGTTGGTGGGGTAGGACAGAGGATTAAAGAAGGCGAAGGCGACTGTATTGTTATTAAATTTGATCAAATAGGGGTGTTGGGATTGTTGCTTAATGGAGGTTATAATGTGGGCCCTGGGGGCACAAGCGCACTACAGTTGTTTTTTTTTTACCCACCCCCTTTGGGGACTTCATTACAAATCAAAAAGAAGGTTGACCCATCTTCGGGGCGGGGAGCTGGGATGAACCAGCTTGATAATTTGACTCAAAATAGAGGGCTTGATAATCTGACTCAAAATAGAGGTCCATTTACCCCCAAACTACTGTCTAAACCTGTTAATGAGGACACAATGGTGAATGGCCTAGTATGCTCTAACAGGTTTCTCCACTAAGCCACTTGGATGAAAACGATTGACTGCAGCCCCTTGTTCCAGTGGGTGGGGAGGGGGGAGAAGGACCACCTATGGAGAGGGTGGAGGAGAATTTGAATTGTAAGATCTTGAGTTGAAATGCTGCAGAACTTAGAATGAAAAGCAGGGAACCCAGATGGATTAACTTTCTTAAAGCCCATGATATCGTGGATTTACAAGAGACGTGGGAAAGAGAAGATAATTTCTGGCTGGACGGTTATAAATCATACTTTGTGTCAGCGTGGCCATCCGCCTCGGGGAGAGCAAAGGGGGGACTTTTGACCCTAATATCAGTAAAGGTGACGGGAAAACATTGCTCGGTGTATACCGGTTCTACCAATTGTTTGGCTGTAGAAATTAATAATGTTAATTCTATGAAATTGCCAATAGTAAATTTCTACAACTCACCGGAGGTTGGATTTTTAAATGTGCATTTAAGTAGCCTAAAAGGTTTTTTAATTGATTATAGACTCAAACAAACCACTTCTTACTCTATTTTTATCTTGGGAGATTTTAATGTTCACTCGTGTCTGAAGGATTGTTTTGTGGGAGACTATTTAGGCCCAGAGGATCCCCTTAGTTGCCACTTTGAGCATAGTCCACAAGGAGAATGTCTGGAGAATCTCCTGGCGGCAGTTGATTTGTGCCAGCCAAACACTAACACTGTGGGGAGGAGGATCCCTACTTTTAAGGCAAGGGGGCAGGATTCTATAATTGATTATATTTTTATTTCTCCGGTATTATCACCACAAGCTATTAAATATGGTGCAATTTGGTCTGATTATAGTGACCATAATCCTGTTACACTTGAGTTATGTGAGTCAATTGGTCTTAAAGAGAAAGAGGGACAATTACCGACCAATATACATGTAAGGACCACAGCCCAGGGACAGAGGCTAAAATGGACTAGTATAATCCCAGAGTTTTTCCTTCAACACTTAATACTTAAAGCGGATGGGAGTTTTAATATATGTCTTAATTCTGGAGATAAGGGCCCAGAAGTTTTATTGGCATTTGAAGAGATCTGTGCACTGGTGGCATTGGTCCTAACAATCCCGAGCAGAAGTCATTTTAATTTGGGAGAGAAATGGTTTGATAAAGAGTGTTCGAAAGCCCACCAAAAGCTTATTTCTGCCCTTAAGCAGATCCCTAGAGATCGTACCCTTGTAGCCCAATTGAGATAGTCCTATAAATGTACGATTAATCGCCGCAAGCAGGAACTCAAAGAAGAGGCGTGGAATGACCTGCTATCGGTTGAGGTCAATAGGGAAAGTGCAAGATTTTGGGCTATAATCAATAAACCCTCTTTTACGGGACTAATTAACACTCCCTCAGAATGTAATATTACTGAGGATCAGTGGTACTCCCATTTTAATACTGTTTATGGAGCATCACAAGCCAAAATGGTCTCCCCAGCTACTCATGTTTTAGCCCGGGGCAATACATTCTTGATTTTTATAGAAACTGAAGTGGAGGCAGGTTTTGTGCAAATGACTAGCAATGAGGCCCCTGGCCCTGATTGTGTCTCGGCGGATTTATAAAAAATAAGGCCTCAGCTCTGGGCGAAAATTATAACTAATCTTCTAAACACAGCTAGGAAGCACGGATTTCCGCCTTCTTGGTCTCTCTCGACCATTATCCCAGTTTTTAAAAAGGGGTAGAGAGGTGACCCAGGTTGCTACAGACCTATGTCCTTGATTGATTCAGTGGTGAAGATTTTAGGTAGAGTTATTTTAAATAAACTTTCTGATTGGTTGGACGGCTCTGGAATTTTAATAAATTGTCAATATGGTTTTAGAAAAGTTAGAAGTACAATAGATCAATGTTTAAACCTGCACCTTTTGGTAGAGAAATTTACAGTGGCGAAACAAGGTACGCTGCAGCTGGCCTTTATGGACCTGTCTTCGGCTTTTGACCTAGTAAATAGAACAAAGTTATGGTCAATATTGATGGATATAGGGATGGACCGCTGTCTAGTCTATTTTGTAGCAGATCTCCATAAGGATCTTTATGCTAGGGTCAGAGTCAACCAAGATGGTAAATGCACAAAGCACTTTAAAATTGACAAAGGGGTTCGTCAGGGTTATATTTTAGCCCCTTTGCTTTTTTATTATATATAAATAACTTAAATTCCTCCCTTAGTACCGCCACATTAGACATTCCACGTATAGGGGACAGGGTATTCCTGCTCTCCTGTACGTGGATGATGCGGTTCTTTTGCCTGCACTGCTGTTGGTCTGCAGAAACTTTTGGATTCCTTTGGATCTTTTATGCAATCCCTGGACCTTATTGTCAATAAAACCAAATTGCATACGATGACAATGGGGCAGAGGCCCAAAAGAATTAAAACTTTTTATTGTGAAGGAGTCGAGCTGATAAGGGTCTCCTCTTTCCCCTATTTGGGAGTTTTATTTGATGAAAGAGGCTCCGGGATTCCCCAGTTAAGGGCAAAAAAACGTGCTATATCGAGGTCCATAGCTGTCATTCAAGGTTTTGCTTTCCGATTGGGAGCGAAGCCTTGCTTAAAATATATCGCTCTAAAAGCATTTCAATAGCATCGTATGGGTCTGCGATTTGGGGATGTAAACTCGCAATGGTACTTCAGCAAGTTGAAAATAAATTTATCAGATATCTCCTGGCGGTCCCCAAATCTACCTCTACTTTTGCTATTCACCAAAAGCTGGGCAGTGGCTTTGTTGAGGATCAAATTGGCATGGGTCCTGTGATTTGTTGGCTAAAGACATGGATTAATCCCGAACAGAGACTGAACAGAGAAATCCTTAGGGACTGCTTAACGTTGGACAACGTGGGTAAAATCCAATGGTTACAATACGTTTAGTCAATGCTTTGAAAATTGGGGCGACCGGAACTCTTTGCTACTCCGGAAAAGATAGTGAAAAAGGATGTGGCATGGGTTAAAGCCCAATTCTTAAATATGTTGTCTGTCGAGAGAGAGGCATTGGAGATTGTTAAACCCACGGTAAGAGCAAATTTGCTGTTAAAGACAGTCCCAAAGATTGAACAATATTTGATATTCATTACAAAACCTTTTCATCGATTTCTTCTAAATAAGTTCCGTTTTAATCTTATCCATTGTCTTCTAGCAGATGTACAGGGCTGGAGCAGGGTAAAAGACCCAGGTCCCTGTACATGTGATAATTTTTCTTTGCAAGACACCATGCACTTTACTATGTTCTGTGAGTTCTTTAGCCCTATGAGGAGAAAGTTTTTAAGACCCATTTTAAAGGGGAAGGGATTTGTGCAAGTCAGACCAGCCCTACTATATCTGCAGATGTTAAAACAACCCATGGGAGATTTTTAATGTTGCGAATTTCTTGGTGGCGGCAGTCAGATATAGGAAGAAAGGGGGCTAGATATTTTAAAGTGCTGATTGATTTTATACATAGATATGATTGCTTTTATTGCATGATTAATGAACTATAAGTCATATGTTTTCATTGGTATTATTTTATTGTTTGTACGTGATATATTTTAAAGAATTCCAATGTATAAATATGTTTTTTTAACCAGTTTTTTAAAATGTATTGTTCACTGTGGTGTACTTTTATGGCTTTGGTTAGCCGAATAAAGTGGTTTGAATTGATTGAATTGAATTGAATTGAAATTGAGTCATTCCCTTTCTGCTCCTACATCCTGGTACTTCATTGGTGAATATATCCTTTTAAAGTGTTTGCCCACGAAGTACTTAATTGACTTAGAGGATAACGTGCCCCCTCTTGTTCCCTGTGCAGCTCCATTTACAGCATCCTTCCTTGGTTTTCTTGCTGGTGCCCTTTTTTCCCTTTCTCTTGGGCTTTCCATGCTTTCTCCTGAAGCCCTATTTTCAATAGAGGACTCATTCGTCACATGCCCCTGGCCTGCATTCTCTTTTCTGGCTTTATTCTTTCTTGGGGCAACAGTGGTCAACGCGTGCTTAACATAACTTTAAAGTCCTTTATTGGGCGATGGAGTCCAATGTAGATTAACGCAGATCCACCAAAGATTGTGCATTCTTTCATATGCATCACTGCCCTTCCTGGCAGCTTCCCAGCCTTTTAAATCCCCTACTACAGGATTATAGGTACTGGATCCCTACTATTTATTTAGCCATAACGGAAGAAGCAAAACATAAAAAAGGGGCCAGTCACTTACCTCTGTTGTGCCATAGGTTGACTGACCTTGACTTGTGCCGTGCCGCTGGAGCCGCTAGAGTTTCCACCAGTGTGCCTATGAACAAAAATCAAGTTGAATTCGATCCCTATTTCATTCGATTCACCTACACCAGTTCCTTGGTGTTTTCACTATAACTGGTAGTCTTCTTTGTTACCAGGAGGGGCAGTCCAGAACATTTCAGGCGTGCCTGAGTCCCGAGGGGACAGAGCCAGGCACCGACACAAGCCTCCTGCCCCCCGCAGCCACACGCTACCTCTAGACCTCGCAACCTTCTGCTCGTCCGGGGGCCAGGAGTCGGTAAGCCCCCCACCTTCAGCCGCGCACTTCTGCTTTCTGGCAGCGGCACCACGGTCCCCGTGTTTCGGGGCTTCACTCCAGCTTACCTCAGCCTTCCGTCGTCAGCGTCCTCGCTGTCAGCGTCGCGGCTTCTCCTCCTGCGGACGGGGGTGCGATCCTTGCATCGATCCTCATCGCGTCGTCTAGCTGATGCGTATGCGGGCATGACAATGGCAGCAGCGATCCCATCAGTACGTGCACAACAGAGGTTGCAATTATTCATCTTATAGGCACCCACTTTCCTTCTGGTACTTTTGACTTCTGTATTTTATGTTCTTGCAACAACAACAACAACAACAACAACAAGGTGATAGATGAATTGCTTGGATTAATCTCAGCCGCAGGCAATTGCTCAGGCTGAATCCCAATCCATCATTTTTAGCCCACCATGCCACTTCTGTTTGGACCTAGCCATATGCAAATCAGTCTTGACCCTGCTCTAATGGAACAGCCCAGCCTGGTCCCCCCTGAACCCAAATACAAGCAACCTAGGACCAGGTTCACCATTATTATGGGCTCATCAGCCAGGTTTACCTTGATTCCAGTGGCACAATGAGCACAGGACCAAAGCCTGGGCATACCTGTCACACTTAGCGTTTCAAATGCAACAACAGCAAAGTGAGTCATATGAGTTGGTCCAAACTGAGGTGGCATGGTTGGTGAAAAACAATGTATTAGGATACAGCCTCAAGCGATCACCAGTAACTGAGCTTAATTCATGCATTCCATCCATCACCGTGTTGTTTTTGCATTTGGTGCCCTAAGTGCACTGAGTATGCCCAGATGTGGGTCCCGGGCTCACTGGAACCAAATTATACCTGACTGACGAGTCATAACTAGGTTAAAACCTGTCCTAGGCTGCTCGTGTTCTGCTTCAGGGAAGACCTCTCCTTGCAGTTTGGGTTGAACCATTCCCACGAGGAACAGGTTCAAGACTGATTTGCACATGGCTGGGTCCAAACCGAGGTTGCAGGGTTGATGCAGAACAATGGATTGGGATGCGGCCCGAGCGATTGCTAGTGGCTGAGATTGATTCACGCATTTCATCCAACACCTTGTTGTTTTTGTGCTGTATGTTCTTGGCCAGCCATTCCACATTTCAACGCCTTTAACTCCTAATCATATATTCTTGGTGAGCAATACTTGTAGAATGGTCCAAGTCTTGCATTGTCACAAATAAGGGAGTTTTTTATTTTTTACATCTTGGAGGGGAGCAAGGCTGGGACTGACACCTGACAAATGTGGCATGAGGCTGAAAAGGGCATCTGGGAGACCTTGAAATGCTAAATAAGGCTTGGGCAGGGTTTCCATTGCTATTCTAAGGGCCATATGTATCAAGGCGAAATGCGATCGCAAATGCTGAAATTCGCAGAATTTCAGCGTTTGCCATCGAAATTTGGCCTAGTGCTATGTATGAAAGCACAACTGTCTCGCAAATTAAGGAATCACAAAATTTGCGATTTAATGCAATGTATGAATCACCCAAGTTGTGCGAATATGGCATAAGGAATCGCAAATTACCACCAACTATAGGTTGGTGGTAATTTGCGATTTCTTTCGCCATATTCTTTGCAAATTTTTGCATTTTTCAAAGTGGCATGTGGCGCACACACATACCCTTAGGGCATGTATGTGCACCATATGTGCACCCATGCTCATTTCAGGGGTGCAACAGGGTGTCCTTTTGACACCCTTGAAATTGCATTCTCAATTTGCGATTCTCTAATTGAGGATCGCAAATTGAGAATGTCTTCCCATTCATTCCTATGGGCCTCTAGGCCCATAGGAATGAATGGGGAGGTATTCCTTAATTGCGAATCGCAATTTGCAATTCGGAATTAAGGAATATGTAGGATTCGCAAAATTATTTGCAAATCCTACATACATAGCATTTTGCGATTCTCAAATAGCGATTCGCAAAAAATCGCTATTTGAGAATCGCAAAACCAAATTTTCATACCTATGGCCCTAAATCTTTTCATTAGTTTACAAAATATCTTAAGCTGGATAACTGCAGTGTAATTTGAAGGCGTGTTAAGAATTATCCATGAAACTCACTTCCCAAAAAGAGACTACATAAAGGCTTTAATGGCAGCAAAGAGGAATTCAAAGGACACCCAATGGATAATGATGCCTGAGATCCGTGAGATGAACAATGCATAGAAGTTGTAAATCCTCTTTAACCGCTTGGCCGGTCCAGGCAACCCAATTCAACAAAATAATGCTCCCCCCACCAAATAGAATTGAATCATAAAATTATTTTATGTTTATCACATTTTGAACTCAGTCATTTTTGACTGCGGCCTGGACCCAACAGCTCTCAATTTGATTTGTATTTGATTTAAACACACAGAGGGCCTATTTACAAACTGCATTTGTGATATGTCTTGTAGTGCTACACAATTCTACTGACAAACCTACGAGTGTAAATCTCTACCTCTTTCATATCATTTTTATGGTTTGATCCTCACACATGTAGGTGTACCACTTGTTATTAAACATGGGTGGGGCCAGGAGGAGTGGCTGGAAAAAGGGCACACTTGCTTGTAGATGGGAGGAGTTTTATGAGATGTAAGAAGGAATTAGAGAGCAATTGTGTACTTTTCCCTTAAACTTTAACAGAGGGAGAGCTGTACCACCGGAGCAGAGATCTCCCTATGGTAAAGTTTAGGAAACATTTTATAAGTTTATTAAACAAGCACAAAATTACCAAACATATTTGTATATGAGATATTATTATAAATACATTATATATATTTATTTTAAAAATAGAACAAAATTAAAAACTGGCTAATTTTGAATGAAACAAATTAAGGTATTTAAACATATTACATTAATTTTTTATAACGTTTTTTTAACAAAATAATAGCACCTGAACTAAAATGTTTATATTTATTATTTTTATGCATGATTTATAAAGTGCATGGGTACCAAAAAAGGTTTTCCAGCTATATTTAACATATATTAAAATGACAAACCATTGTGAATAGAATTCGCTATTTTTAGAATAATTAGTTTTTTATTTACATTCCTTTTTTAGTTGAAAAATGTGATAAAAATATTTTGTAACAAAATATTTTTAATTATATTTACATTTTTTACATTAATTGTATTTATATATTTAAAAAGTCAAAATAATTTATTTTAGTTGAAAATGTTTCAGAGGAATCATATTTTATGTCCCTGCTTCTCCTATTTTCTGTGGGAGAATGTTGCGGTATCAGTGACTTGAATGTGTGATGCTGGACTTACTACTGCTCCTTTTAGGCAGTAGTAACTTTACACTAGTAAATTTGGCTACAACCACTGTTTCAGGGGGTGGAGACATGTAAGGCTACATGTTTTAGTAACTTTACACTTGGATTTTGTGAATAGTCCAAAGTAGAAAGGTTACTCAAAAGTGTATGGATAAATATACTAGTAGTAAATCTACATGTGTAGATTTACCTTTGTGAATAGGCTTCATACTTAAAGGCACCTGAGACACGTCTGCAGCCAACAGATTGTCAGCTGGCTTGATCAAATAATGACATGAATATGGTACAATTAGTTGTGCCCTCTGTTTCAATTGTGTCTGCCTAATAAAACTATTTTGGAGTCCATGAGAGAGTCTCTCTTTAAAAAAAAAAAAAAAGATATCCGACCATTTCATGCAAAAAGTATTTACTAAACCTCCAAAATATGTGGGCAAAGATCCTCACTGCTATTTTATTAAAAGAACTTCAGGAGTGTAGACACTGAGCCAATTTGTTGCCATGTCATCAGATTAGATTTTACTACATTTGACAACTCTATGGTTCTTTCAATGGTGGCTTATCATCCAGTCTATACAAGAGTCACATCATGTGTTCTTTATTGATTATAGTGCTGAATTTTAGGGCATGGCTCGAGTGGTCCTCTTACACACAATCCATGTCCAGTATTCCTACACTTGGGTACACATAAAAAGAGACAAAACCACACAAAATATTACAATCTCTAGATAAAACACACTTGTGTTTTGGACACATTAATTTTAGTCGGGATATCTCAGATCTGCAAATGAGCCAGACCAGAGATTCTTGAATCTCAAACATGAGGTACAATCATCATACAAACCCTGCCATTTTTATTTATTTATTTGCAGAGTTTTATATAGCGCTGGTTGTCCTGTGGACTTTTTTTGTCAACAAGGAGAGTGATCTAGGAGCGATAATTTACATACATTCACATTAACAGTGAAGACCAACGGGCTCCACAGGAAGCAACAGAAAATTGAAATGAGTTTAAAGGGTTTTATCAACAAATTACTTGTTGAATTCATTGATAGTCAGATAATTAAATTGTTTAGCATTAATGTTACAAATTTAAATTGTCAAAAAGGCAGTACTTTAGCATGAGCTAAAATGTGTCAGAAATCAAAATTACTTAGAGAATGTTAAATATCCAGAACATGTTACATAAAATAAACTTCTAATCTAAATTAAGAATGGATAGATCGGGGTGTGAATTTGATTTAGGCAAATAAGGCAAGGTGTCAGCTGCAGAAAAACAAATAAAGGTTTTTGATCAGAGAATAGGAAAATGTAGGCATCAAAACTTTGCACTCAGTAGGGATCAGCAGAGCCGAGAGGGGTTTTCGGCTCAAAGTCAGCAAGTATCTCTGTAACGGATCCTCTTTTCAGTCTAAGGAACACACACTATTATATTTCAACAAAATAATTAATTGCCGCATTTCAGCTCGTTCAAGAGCCAATTGTCTCATTCTGAACTCTCAGAGCTGGTATACTTCCCTTGTTCTCATTTTATTGCAATGGTCCATGCATGGCTATGTCCTTGAATCGTTACACTGGACAGACTATTTGGTACAACCAGCACTTCTCATGAATCTTCTATCCTAGCATCTGCTACTCCTCTCGATGGGAACCTTACTATCAATCATATAATGTATAACAAAACAGTTATTCCCTAGCTAGTAGAAAGCTTCTGAAAAAACACAGCATCTCCCAAATTAAATGTCATGGTATTGTGTGTGAAAATACATAAGAGGGGCTTAATTCATATTCAAAAGTGAAGGAAGATGCATGCAATGGACTGTCTTGAAGATGAAATGTCACCAAAAACACATTGTTGATTCAATTAACCTCCAGCAAGAAATTTCTTTGTAAGCCAGTCCCAAGCAGAATAAAACTGTGTTAAATTTCATATCTGCATAATGACTCAAAATTTGCGATTGTAATAAATATTATGCCCACTCCCAGGGTAAGACTGTTTCTTGGTGCCCTGTGACAATCAATGATTACTTGGCAGTGTCTTGTCAGGGTATTGGTGTTTACCACTTGTGTACCAGGGCCACAATACTGGCAATTTTTAATTGGTAAACCAAGTTGCTTCCTTTTGGCACTTTACTGTCCCAAGTGGGAGGGGCATTAGAACTCTGATTCAGTATAAGACAGTAAATAGTACTCAATAACATCAATGTCCAGTCAGCACATTACAGAGAAAACAAAGTCTTTAACAGGTCAGGAAGTCATTCAATTAAAATACACAAATGTTACCAGAAAGTTTTGGCACCTTCTCTGGCAGAAGCTCAGCTCCAAATGTGTTCATAGCTCCTTTACATTATACTTCTGTTAACACTGTCTCATGCTTCTTGTTGCCTTTTGAATGTTGGTTCTGAATGACTTGAGAATCTACTAATGTGCTTGGGACTCTAATTGTTAGTGGAGGCTAAATTCTTGTTAACAGCCTTCAAAGGTCAGCATGGAAAACAGAGACAGGGACCCTGGGCCCAAGGCCACCCTCTTAGGACCACACCAGTAACAAAGGTGGGCCGAATAACAGGTGTCAAACTCAAAATTAGTTCTTGGTCACAATAAGTTTGGGTGCCTAAAAATGTTGAACTCTACACACCCACCATGCAACAAAAGAGGATCCAACCAAATAACTTTTTATACAAAGTCATTGGGTGCTATCATGATGACCTGGTGTCTGATCACTGGTGACTGGATAGGGATGTCAAAACCAGTCTCTGGAATCCAGATCTCAGTTAAGGACCCATTCCCCAATCACACAACAGAAATGGGTTGGAAAGTAATTCGCTCATCAGAGTAACAGGCTTCTGGTGGGAGAACAGAAAAAGCTGAATGTGCAGACAGGGATTTGCAAGCTGGACATCACCATTGTGTGTAACAGATACAAATGGGTTCAAACGGACCATACTATTCGATTATCCACCAGTGAACCCCACATCCCACGTAAAGACAACTTACATCATATATCCATGTCCTAGTTTTGGGGACTGAATTGACCTTTACTTGTGAGGAACTCATATGCAGTCTCCTGAAAAGGGGTAGAGGTAAAAAAATCTATCGCCCTAGGATATAATCCTGCTAGCTTCATTGCCAGTCACCCCACAGTGGGAGTTGAGAAGTCTGTCAAGACTCTCACTTAGAATGGAGATACACTTCCATGTCCCCTGACATTAGAGTACTGATGCTTACAAAAACACATGTGGGCTCACATGATTGTAGAGCTCATTGATGGAAAAAAAAGAGGCCTCCCTACACAAACCTACAAGAGCGTGGTCACTTAGCTTTCCAAAGCTATCCAAAGGGCTGTCATCCCAAGGATAATGATGGCAGAACTTCCAAACACAGGACAAGTGGAGAGTATCATTCTTACAGCTTCATCAATCTCTTGTTTACATTCTCTACCTGCTAAGTCACAAGCTCTCCCCAGGTTGAGACTACATCATGTTACATTGATACACGTAGCTGAACAATCCAGCTGTCCTCTCATTGGAAAACATATCACCTACTGTTCTTTGTGTTTGCAGTTTCAAAATGATAGCCCTTTCCCAGTGAACAGACTGACATGGCAAACACCTGATGCACAGATTTCGTCCCTGGAAATCTGTACACCTGCACTGGCATTTATTGACCTCAGAGGTTTTCCAGACCTCAGTCACTTGAGGAACAATCTGGATCACCTCAGAATGAAGATGAAGAGGAATGGCAACTCAAGTCAATGCCACAGATCCTGGCAATCTGGCTCATGCCCATCTGGAGCAGTTACGGTATGAATATCTTTATCTGGGCGAGTAGCAAGGGACAGGAGTGCCAAGTGCAGTGGTCTAACAAGAGAGATGTTGGTCTGAATGTCTAGGTGTTGTACGCGGCCGTTGTCCTGGAACCAATGTTGTATTAAGTGGGCCTGTGCCATGAGATAGCATGTTTCCATATTGGAAACAGCAAAGCCCCACCCCCCCTTTTATATGCGAGTTTCATCTCAGTGCAGCTAATTCTAGGTTATTTGCCCAGACAAGTTTAATTAGGAGTGTAATATGGTATGTAAAGACACCTCTATAAAGTGGGATCAGAATATTCCAGAACAAATATAGGAGCTTCGACAGAATTACCATTTTAATCAGCCCCACTATTCCTGCTATACTAAGGGACAATTTCTAAGGGACATTCATCTATCTAACTGTTTGGCAAGTGATTCTAGATATGTCCCATATTTTGCCAGCAGGATAGTCTCAAGGTCTGAGTAGAACTACACACAAAGGTGTAACGGACAGCTTCTACATGCAATTTAATTGGATAATCAAACCTGGGGGGCAGCTACTGTGAATGGGACAATAAGTGACTTAGACCACTTTATAGTCTATTTAGACCTGTTCCCAACACCGATTACCATAGAACGATTTGGATTAAATTCAGTTAATCTATTTTTAATTAGTAGGAGAATATCATCTGCCTACAATGACAATACTATCTGTCTACACCCTATCTTTATGCCTCTGGGCTCATGAAATTACTGCAAAAGGTAAACCGATGGTTCTAATGTGAGGGCAAAGAACACTCAGGACAAAGGACATGCCTGGTGGCTCCTTCTGTCAAAAGCAATGGGAGGGAAAAGGAGGCTATTAACTTTGACTTTAGCAGTCAGGGGGGAGTCTTAATCCTATTTATCATCACTTTGCCCATCCCCATTCTCTCTATTATCGCAAACATGAATGCCTCTTCAACCAAGAAGGTGGCTTTAGCAGCATCTAAGAACACTACCACCGCCCTCATCTGTACATCAGTCTGATGTACAAGAGAAACAATGTATGGAGATTATCTGCAGTGCTTCTCCAGGGTATTAATCCCGACTGGCCTGGTAAAATAAGCCCGATTATTAGGGGGAAAAGTTTATCAAACTTTGTCATCTTAAGAGAGGTTGTGGTGTGAGGGTCAGAGCTGCTGACTTCTGAGCTGCGGATCCAGGTTCAAGCTTTGGCTCAACATCTTGTGATTCTGGGCAAATCACTTAATCTCCCCATGCCTATGGACAGCGCCTAGAGACCCTCATGGTTGATTAGCTGCGCTATATAAATCCACCTATTATTATTATTATTATTATAATCTTATATGTAAACCTACAGTGGCCTATGCAGACTTTCATTATTTATCTTGTGCATAATAATCCACACCATCAATATTATGTTATTTACATAGCACCAACAAATCTGTGTCCGGTATTAATAGTTTAATGATGTTCAAGTGGCAAAGAGGACCATCACATATGTCGGTTCTGTGCCGTACCAATACTGTCTCATGTCTTCTTATCTTTGCTGGATACCTGAGTATTCTTTAGTGAATGTCTATATATATATTGTCTCAACAGTAAGGGAATAGTACATGTATACTAATCAAACCTTTAAAGATCCTGGCCATGGTCTAATCTTTTAATCATAATCCAGGCCTGTTACACTCCTAAATCCTAGTTATTTCCCATGCACACCCTTTACATCCAACCCATAACTAGTTGTAAGCCTCTATTCATAAGTGTAAAGCATTGTTGCACTCAAGCTATGTATGACGTGGCTCCCCTTTCACCAATAATTCTAATGTAACTAGGAATTTTCAGATCTCAAAATATTGCCCTCTTTTCAATGCACCTTATCTGATATATCTCAGGCCAGGGATGGTGACCTGCAGGCTCCTCCAGTGATAATGTTATCTGCAGTCCCTTAGGGCTTCCTACTATTTTTTCCATGTGAAATCCCTACCAGAATTCTTGGTTGTGAGTGGTATAGGATTTCTCTCAAATGTGGATGCTACTCAGGTAATCATCCATTTCAGTGATAATATTGAGCAAGACACTGATATCCTAAATTGCGGTATTAATCTACGAAATATCACAAAATTGGCATACACTGAATAAAGAGAATATGGAATTGTGCATGATAACCTCTCAAAGTGTTTTAACAAAATTACAATCATCTTGTTGTCGAATAATGCTTGGAGACACCTATAATAACATATGAAAAAGAGTAAAGAGCCTAGAGTGGCCAGCTAGCCCACAAGGGGCAGGGCATAGAGCCACAGCTTGTTTTCCCTGTCCCAGTCTTTCATGTAAGGCTTCATAGTCCACTGAAAGGACAATATGCACCAGGAGAATTGCCCTAAATATGGTGGACCTCTTGATGCACGAAAGAGTGCCATCCTGTGGCAGATTGTCTTTGTGGTGGCTTCTCTGGCAGTCAATTCACAGTTCCCCCATCTCAAAATAAGACTTGACAATTAGTAATACTGAGGTAACTATGGTACTGAGTTGCTAATGATCGTGGAACACTTTTAATGATGACCATTGATAACACTGATGATTTGGAGCCACTAACAATACTGCTAAAGCTGACTATTCAAGGTGCTGGTTACCCTTGTTTTTTTTGTAGCCCCTCTTGTTCTTGCCATTTTCATGGCAGCTTCTCTCTTACTCTCTACTTCACTAAGCAGGTCTAAACCTGGTTAAGGCTTTTCTGTCAAGCTACCTTTGTCTTCTTTATTTCCTCCTTTGACCACTTTCTTCTCTTGTCTGGTTTAACTGATGTGAAATGTGTGCTATCATTAGAGCGCTCTACAGGGGCAGCCATTGCAATACTCTATGGGGAGGTTCTTAAATAACCCATCGGGCATTCCTGTAAGCTGGGTTTTATGAGACAAATACACACTGAGTTCCAGCAGCGTAGTTTTAGGGTCTACAATTCCATCTTTGAGCTCTGTGATTTTCATCCTACAATCACCCCCTGACCCCAATGAGCATACCTCATTTCGAGAAGTCTAACTTCAAAGCCTCATGTGTTTTGGTTATTTGATGGATAATTTATCAGAATGTGTTCTTCCATAGAATGTTCAAATGCCTGGGGTAAGCTTAGCAGCCATCTAACCCCTCTTCATATGGAAGAGTCCATGCGATGAGCTTCACACTTCTGAAGACAAGTTCTCCATAAAATAACTAAATTATAAAATGACTCAGTAAAGCCTGACCTGAAGATAAGTCAAACAGATCATTCCACAGATCTGTGTCCTAGGACATAGTGCTGTAGTACCTATGGAGCTAAACAGAATTCTGTTAACCCTTAAAATCAGAGGGGGCACCCCAATTAGATTTCTTTATCACCAAGGGGTAATGTGTGATACACTCCCTTAAGAGAAAGGAGCACAACAGGTGCCTCTCACTCTTCTCTGTGACTAGTTTGGCTTGATGGAAATAGTTTTTGTAATCTCAACAGTCATTAGGTAGAATAAGATGAACATTAGAAAAACCCAAAGCATTTTATATCCCACATCCCTGCAACCAATACATTTAATCCAGAATTAATACACAATTATATATCTCCATTGTAGGAAGGTGGAATCTGACTGCATGGTTGTTCCCACTTTTTTCCTGGTGTTTTGATGGTGTTTGACTTAGTTTGACTGGGAACCTGCTATTCAGGTCCCCAGCCAATCTGCTTTCTCTTATAAATTGATTCCCTGTACTTTAGGTACACCACAGATTGGATCCTGAGGTACCCTTGTGAGTCCCTGGTTTATGGTATACTATGTACCCAGGGCATAGGTACCCCAGATTATATATTAACACAATGGGGTGACCCTGTGTCCCTAGGAACCTGGGTATTTAACATATAAAGAACAATGGTTCCCTTGGGTAGAAACAATGCGTATTGTAGTTAGCCGTAGTTACTTGAGCATAACATATAATACATTTCTAAAAGCAAAAACATTCCTTGAACAAAAGGGGAAAGAGGAACAAGAACACAAAGAAAGGATTTTCATTGATTTATGTATCAGAATTGATAACATTCGATAAACAGAAACATATTGCAGAGTTTTATACTTCCAAATTCATACAGTGATACAAAATAGTGAGATAGTGGTGCTCAGTGGTGATATAAATACATAGTGCAGTGAGGTGAGGGTGGGAGGATGTGGTTTGTTTTTGAAAGGCCAGATTCAAAATGCTGTAACAAGTAAGTTAAACAAATTAAATAGTTGGTAACAACTATGTCCTGCAGTCTGTGCCACAATAGATCGTCGATGTTTCAACCCTATGGGCGCTTGGTGGAGTGTCACAAGCGGGTCTTCATCAGGACTGTGGAGGAGGAGGCCCTAGGATTTCAAGGGCGGTCAAGGCAAATTGATTGGAGGGGTATGGTTATTCTAACAGGATGTCAACTGTGAAATGAATTGCACAGAAGATCAAAGAATGATTGTTTTCTTGGGCTGGTAACACGGAGTCCTCACGAAACACTGCTACCAGGGGCTGAAGCATGTATTATGCCACCCCTTGAGAGCCACCCAAAATGACACCACAGGTCTGCTACTGCAGCCTGGGTAAGGTGGTGGATGCACCCCTTACTGAGGTATAGGTTCACTATACCTCACCTATCACTGCACATACAAACCTATCAGTCACTCCTATGGCAGGCCTTAACAATCCTGAAGGCAGAGTGCTTGGTTATATGTGAGAGGGTGCCCAGGTATGAGCTGAGCCCCTCTGCAGCCTTCGGAATCTCTTCTCCGGGGTTGTCAGTGGTGCAGCTTGACCATATACTCTTAAGTGCATTATATCTTAAACGGTTAATGCTAACTTTGGACTGGCTGCATGGAAACATGTTGTGTTTGGTGTCAAACACCTTGGAATCATACCCCCACACCAGTAACTGGTGTGGGGGTATGATCCCACCCTTCTAGAGGGAGAGACATGGCAGTGCTGGTATACCCGGTAGAAATCTAACAGAACCCTGGCATCACAAAATGGATACTGCAGCCACAGACACAAGTCTGGCCTCCTGCTGCTGACCGAAACTCTGGCAGGGGAGGCCTGGGAAGTAGGTTTCCTGTCACAGGGAGGTGTAACCACCTCCCAGACAGGCTGATGTGTATTGGGGCTGGGTGGGAGCACTCTCTGAGTGCTTTGAAGTCCTGCACTGGGGGCACATTTGGTGTCCCTGTGCATAGCCCAACTCAAACTGGTTCAGGGGCTTCCAGCCCCTGCTCTGGCGTGAAACTGGACAAAGGAAATGGGTGTAGCCACCCCTCTTTCCAAACCCTCCCATAGGTGGGTCCCCAGAGCTAGTCAAACCCCTTCCTTAGGTATAAGTAAGGAACCTCTGTAACCAGAATTTTAGATATCCCTGGACAAAACTCTGAAGCTGAATCCTGGAACTTCGATGCTCTACTAAAGAATAGAGGACTGAAGAAATCTCTCTTGGGGTCAAGGAGTGACCCCTGCTTGGCAGGCACCAACTAAGCATTTTGCCGGTCTGCATTTCCGAAGCTCCCACCGGACTCCGAAGTATTTGCAGCCCAGGAAGAGTATTTCCAGACATCTCAGAGGCCGACCCAAGTCCCCAGCAAAGCTGAGACCTGCAGCCCTCGTGAGTAGCGAGGAACTGGAACTCCTGGTCACCGTGCACTTTTGCAAGTGCATTGACTTCTCAATGTCTCTTGAAGTCGTGCTTAGGGTTACTAGGAGCCCCCACCTCGAGCAGAAGATCCACTGATGATTGTCAGCCTAGTTACCCAGAGTGACCCGTGGGCCGCCATTTTGTGTTTCCTCTCAAGGCCCCTTTGTGATCCCTGGTCCGGCAACTGGTGGGTCCCTGAGGGGGTAACTTTGATTTTCCTTGGGCTTGCCTGGTTTCTCCAGATATGCCCTGACTTCCAACCAAGTGGTGAGTCCCTCAGACCGTGCTGGTCTGAACCGAATCATCTTTCTCATTTCTGCATGGTTTGATGTTGCCAAGGCTTGTTGTGTCCAATCCGGGCACCGATGCTGCAGCACTCGACATCCTTCGTGGGACAGCTTGAATCCAACTCCTGGTTGTCCCCGACGCCTCCTGGTCCTCGTGGATGAAGAGTCAAGCTTCACCTTCTTCACCTGAAACACCCGACATCGGTGGGCATTCACCTATCGTCTTCCTGGTCACTGGCAAGTGACCCAGACTCTGTCCCCTCTGCTTTCAGGTTCTTCTCATCTTCGATCCAGGCTTGGATCTCTTGGGACAGTTCTCATCTTCCCGGCAGCAGCAATTCTTTGCCAGCTCCCATTGAAAACGACGACGCGACCCGACACCATTTGACACCTATGCACCCGACTTCCCTGGGTGAGGTAACACGAGTACTCCGGTGCTCCCATGGGTGTTGGCCCTAGAACTTCCTAAGTCCCAAAGGGTTTGGCCCCAGTTCATTCCTAAATCTCCCTAATCTTTAAAAATCTAACCGCGACTTTTCCCATAGAAGCTAACGGGAGCTCTTGGCTGTGTTCTCACACTGCACACGGCCCCGTGGGTCCCTTGTGTCACTACTTTGGGTGGTTCACTGGGATCCCAGCGATTCTACGGGTTCTAGGCCTTGTGTCTAGTCAAGTCGTGATTCTTATACCACTATTTTAGTATATGGTTTGGCTCGCCCCTAGGGCCTGACGTGTATTTGTGCTTCTTATTACTGTCATATTTGAAGTGTCCCTTATGTGTTTTGACCTCTAGCCTCATAAAGAGACTAGGAGAGTGTGTTTAGCAATAAATACATATATTTTATATATATATACCTGGTGTGGTTGTCTTTTATTGAGGCACTCAAGAGATTATAGATTGGTAAAACAAGCTGCTTTAAATTCCTTTAAGACCTAGCCTGAAGGCTGCTCTCCATAGCTACCACTAAGAAAGCTTTCAATAAAGGTTGTCTTTAACCTATAACCAATAAGGGGTTGTTTGGACTGGTGCAAGGTGCCCACTAAAACTAGTGGACAGCATATACCAGGCCAACTTCTCACATCCGTCATCTCAGGACTTTTGTTTACCCTTGACCCCAATGATTTTCCATGCAGATAATGCTGTTCAGTCTTTCATGTTTGAACTGCACAGAACAAACAATGTCTCAGACATAAACACATTCGAAAGGCAAAGCAAATGAATCCAATCTTCCTTCCTTCTTCCTGTGGGTGGCTAGATGGCCCTGCAATGCTAATCACTAAATGTAGCTCTTCAAGAAGCAGAATGGAAGATTCCTTCCAACTGTTTTGCTTTTCTTTTTGTTAGCGTTACTAAGGTCAACCTGCTGCTAAAATAATGACAATCTCACACACTTTGTTAACTATCATTACCATTCAAAGAATTAGTTCTCATGGCCCTAAGCTTTGCACAGAGACACTCTAAATAGTTTGTTTGTGTCATATTTGTCTTACAATAAAGGCCTGAATTATTTGTACCATGTATGCATTATTAGGAAAGTCCTGTCACGTATGTAAAGATGATAGATATTTCATATATTGTCCTCCTGCGACCAGCAAATCAATCATAGCAAATCTGATTTACTCACATATTATAGGGGCACCTCCCGAGCTTTTGAATGTATTTGTTTTACCAGTAAGGGGCCGAATCCGATCCGGGTCGAAAGGGCACCAAACGCGATCCGGCTGGAAAAACTACGAGCCGTACGCGAGTTTTCCGGCTGACTCGTACAGCTGTATGAGCGAGCCAGTACGATGCATGCGTCGGACAGCCTGTGCGAGCCGGAGTGTCCAGCTTGCAAAAGCTCCCGGAGTCAGACTTAGGGGGTCTGCGTCGGATTCCCCGACACCCGCAGCCATACGACTCGCACACAGGGGGAGACCTATGGGTCTCCCCAACACAGGTATGTACGGTGCGGATGGCACCGACGCGTACCCACTGTAGGGGGCGCACTTGTTTGAGATGTACCCATTCAGTCAATGGGAGCGCATGTACGCGTCGTACAACTGGCTCCCATTGACTTCTATGGGAGTCCGACCGAACCGAGTCCGACAGCATACGTGCGCATCGTACTCGCTCGGTCGGACTGTAGGGTTCCGGCTCGGTTGGAAAACACTCCGGATCCGACTCGGTCTGAGTGCTTTCCGCCCCGGATCGGAATCGGCCCCTAAGTGCCAATAGAATTGCTTTAAAATGAAAATAGTGTGTGACTTTTCGGCACAAAGACTTTCAATAAAATAAGCATTGATTGTATGACATTCAAAATAAGATAACCGCAGGTTCTACATTTTCTAAAGCAAAATGTGAAGGGATAAAATCTGTATTTATCAAACAAATGGCCTGCAAGTTAAACATTGAACAGTTGCTTTATGAAGTGGACCCCTGCACTATTGGCTAGGCTGCTTGTGGTGGAACGAAAACAGCAAAACAGAAAGGGCTGATTTAATAATGTTAAATACAGTCTTCTCTGACATGTAATGGGAGACTTAAGCAAATCAATTTTTAGAATCAGTTATTTTAATATTTCTTTTCAGGGGTATCACAATCAGAGGCATTCCTAGCGTGAATCAGTGCCGTGCAGATACAATGACCTTGGCTTTGTTCACTATTTATGATTATTTGCATTGATGTAATGCATGTAATCTATGCTGATTATGTTAAGTATGAGAAGACGTTGCCCTGGATCAATGTCACTTGAAAGAAAGCAGCTTAGGAACCTGGGCAATAACCATAAATGTCACGGTATTATGAAACAGAAATCAATACAAATCCTATTTAATTAATGGTTTACTGCTGCTTACTTTCAAGGCAAATAGCATGTCAGATATCAATAGTGTGATTAAACACTGTGGTGATGTCAATAAATACCAGCTCCTCCTATGACCTCCATGGTTCAGTGTTTCAGATATTGATGCTTGCGTACACACAAAGCCCTTGTGGTTGGCAATGAGAAGCAAAACCTGCTTAGACTTAGGACCTTATTATGAGTTTGGCAGTCTTTGTCTGGGACTGTCACCACGGGCGGTCCCAGGAAGACGGCCAAGACAGTGGTGCACCCACCCGCTGGATTCCAAGTTGAATCCAAGGGGGGCAGTCGGTTCAGCGCCAGGGTCAAGGCGGTGGTCTGTTAGGCTCCTAGGAGAGCCTAACAAGTAGACTGCCTCCGTGACAGCGCCTACTGCACGTTCCTGTACGGTGTGGCATTTACTATGTCGTGCATGCTACACTGTGCACGAACGAAAGTGCAATTATAGGGGGGAACAACATGTGCCCCCCTGCATGCACCCCCACAGCCAGATGCGCCAGGGGGTCCTGTTGGGCTCCCTTACCTGCATCTCCACCACCCTTTTCATGGTGGGCTCCCAGCCATGAAATGGCGGGAGTCTTGTGGCGGTCCCACCAATACCATCGAAATACAGCGGCCAGACCTGCCATGGTGGTGGTGGTCAGACCGCTAGCACAAGTTCGGAGGTCCCAGGACCACCGTATTTGTAATAAGGCCTTTAGTCACAACAATCGCAGCTTCCTTTTATTTGAGACAAAAAATCCCTTAGGCACTTTTTGGGATATGGCCAAGTCAAGTAAAATACTGGAAGTTAGTCCTAGGTTTATTGATGCGATTTATGTGGATAAGTAAATTTACAGGATTTGCAGAATCCCATCAGGTACCCCTCAAAAAGTTGTTTAGTCAGAAAAAGTTTTAAACATTCTCCTATTTTTTCTCAAAACATAATATATACAACATTTCTCTAAACATAAAAAAAGTGTTTTTGGAGCTCTTTACCACCCGTTTTCATACATTCTTATTGACTAATCACACTGAAATTAAGTACACAAACTGAGCTGTAAAAACACTTTGGCAATATTTCTGAATACTTTCAAAATGTTGCATTTTTGAGTTTTAACCAACTTCCCAAGGGCCACCCTTTCCCCTGGCAACCTCCCACTGTAACCCTATATTTATGGCAACAGAAAATCCAGCCTATTGGCAGCGGTTTTGATTATTCCATTTTCTACAATAAAAATGATAATTCTTATGTAACTGTAACACAATTTACATATGAAACTAAGTAAAATGATTATAGGACTTTATCCATGTATGCCCTTTGTTTCTATTTGTTAGCTCGACACTTTCTGATTCAGATTTCCCGTATATACATCCAATCTGTTTATAAGAATGTAAGAGTCCATTTTTTTAATTTTTTTATTCTTTTTATTAAGTACAAACAGCAAACAACACAGTTTAACAAGTACTACAGTAGCCATTGTTCTCATCTCATCTATGAGGCCATTTCTAAAGCTGCCAATTTAGAAAGTTTATTAGACCAGTCCTCTATTTTAATATTTCAATATATTTCACTTATGAAAACAGTTTCTGGACTAACTTGATAGCATTTAGAACCCATGTGTTATTAACGAGTCTTGTAAAGTAATGTTAGAGAAATCGTTAAAGATAACAGACTTGTCAAAAAGCAGGACTTGACAATTCTTTCCAATATCACTGCCCTAAAGGATGAAAGTCTTTATAAGTAAACATATACTCACTATTGCCCCTTTCACACTTACTTCTCTATCTGTTATCAAAGTCAAGTAAGATACTTGAAGTAACTTTAATTTCTCAACTGTACCACCGCCTAGTGGAATCTGAGACAAAGTTTTGCTGAGCCAGGGCTTGATTTACAATTTGGCTCATAAGTACTCTGACACAAATGTGAGAGATTACGACTGAATTATATTTTATGGCCCAAGTAATAAAGCAAATAGGATATCAGTCATATTTGTAACAGAGATGTTTGGATAAACTTTTGACTAAAAAACTATAATGTCAAGAATACTGGGATGTTATTGTGGACAGTAATACTGAAGACAAGAATATTGTTTAAAGTGGTGTTAATATTATCAGGACAGGGAATAGTAAATGTGGCGCCTTTAGTGTCCAACACCTTCCTCAAAATAGTTTACTTTGGAGTAGGAATAGGCAACGTGATCTCTTTAGTGTCCAACACCTTCCTCAAGATTGGTACGTTGAACTAGGAGAAGGCAATGTGACCCTGTTGGTGTTCAACACCTTTCCAAAAATGGTTTGGATTGGTGTGGGAATAGTACATGTAACCCTTTTTGTGTCCAATATCTTTGTCAAAATGGTTTTGTAAGCAGTAGGAGTATTTCATGTCATTTAATTTGTATCCCAGATTTACAGAAAAATAAATTACATTGAAGTTGGTTGTGCCCTTGTTATATACCATTTTTATATTTAGATTTCTTTAATATAATAAAGTTACATGATACAGTTTGTAATTCTTTTCTCATTTTTATTTAATGTCTTTATTTACATTTTTAACATATATAATTGTACTTATACAAAACATTTAAAATTGATATATAAAGAGTATTTTAATAGAATTTGTGTTAAAGCACGTAAACTGTAGACAGTCTTCTATTTTGTAAATTAAAAAAACAAAATGTCCTTTGTTTTACCTTCTTTAAAATGAATATGCATTTTTACACATAATGTTAGCAGAACTTGTTTAGGATGTGTTAAATAATTGTATATTTGTACTCATTTAATTTATAGTTTACATTTTTCATATATTTGTACATTCATTTTTTACCTGTGTAATGTTTTTAATACATTTTGTTGAAACTTTTTTTCCTTATCTTCCTATTCTTTATCTGCTTTAGAGTGAGTTCCTGTTTATTAATACATTAAGTTTACTTACTTGTTGCATGTCATCTACCAGGTATGTGATAATGTTTGTATTTTGGTAGGTTAGCACTTTATTGGTGCCTTAGTAATTTCTTTTTAGTAACTAACTAGAGGGAAATAGAAGTAGTAGGGTGTTTGTTATATGGCATTTTAACTTCAATTGATTGTGTGTTTTAGCTTAAATATATGTATATATGTTTACTTACTTTACAAAGTAGTTGTTTGTGTGTGTGTATATATATGCAACATTGTGGCGGCTCCGTTTGGGATGTGCCTATGATTAAGAACAAGGATGTTCGAAACGCGTCAGGCTTCCCAGAGAGGATTTGTGCTGTGAGCCTGTATAACCTGCCAAGTCTTCAATAAAGTGGTCTACTTACCGAGTGTGCGGTCTCAAGCAGGGCAACCCTTTCTTTATATATATATATATATATATATATATATATATATATATATATATATATATATATATATATATATATATATGTATATATATATATATATGTATATATATATATATATATATATATATATATATATATATGCAAAAAAAGAAGCAGAGAACTCTGGGTAGTTCTCAAGTTTAGGTGGAAAGCAGCTCATGTATAGAGCACTCTCAACACCAGCGACACTCTAGATCTGCTCACCTCAAATGTCTGCTTTTCTATCAAAGTTTTTAAGCATAGGATTAGCACAGTACTATCCACGCTGAGATAGAAATGGACAAATTCTTTTGCCATTTCTACAGCAAAGTCTTTAAGCATAGGACTAGTACAGTGCTGTCCTTGCCGAGCTGTAAAATGACAAAAGCCATGCTTAAAGACTTTTCAAAACTAATGGGGCGCTTCGGTCAGCTACTGTCTTGAAATGTTTCGGAATGATATGTCAAGCGGGGTCCGAGAAAAAATGGGGGTCCCAAAACCTGTTTTCTCAATGTTAATTTCCATAGGAAACTTTAGACAAGGCTACCCGAACTGCTGAACGGAATTACTCCAAATTTGGCAAAAAGGTAGGTCTTGGTTCAGAAAGCGGCCTTTTTGTTATATAGTGTAAATCTGTTCAGTAGTTCCTGAGAAATTCATATTTAATAAAATATTAGTATCTGTTGACCGCGGTGGATGCGTGAACCCTCCCAATCACGAGCCTGACTCTGATTGGCTGCCAACACTTCAAACCAGGAAATGTTAGCAACTATCTTGTGACTCGGTTGAACCAAGTCATAAGAAAAAAGGTAAAAAACAAGAAAAGGGGGCAGGGTAGGAACACCCTGACCCCCTAGGCCTGCTCAGGGGGTTTCACAGGGACCCCGAGGCCCTAAAAAGCATTTTTTTTTAATTTTCAGAGGGATATGCGTAGGGTATGTGAATTCAACCAAAGCAGTCTCCCATGCTTTGTTTATTTAGGCCCCCGGGCAATGGTGCAATAGTTAGCGTGGGCCCGCGGGGAATGCCACCTCCCCCCCAGGGACTGCCACTACCCCCCCGGGGACCGCCACCTGCCTGGGGCTAATTTAATGATATCTGGGGCTTTTTTCAAAAATAAAAGGTGTGGGGGGGCTACTGCCTGCCCCCACAATGCCCTGGGACTGCCACCTCCCCGGGGCATTAAACTTTAAATGCGGGGGGGCCTCATGCCCCCCACAGCCCCAGAGACCACCTCCACCCTGGGCCTTTAAAATTTAAATGTGGGGGGCCTTACACCCCCCGCAGCCCTGCAGACTGCCACCTCCCCATGGTTTTTATTTTAAATTAAGAAGGTCGGGGGCTACTGCCTCCCACCCACACTACCCCAGGGACCACCACCACCCCAGGGCATAGATTATGTAAATACAGGGGTCCGTTGTGGCCCCCCAACCACCACCTCCCTGGGGCTTAAAATATGTTGGAGGTGGGCCGTGTGGCCCCCCTCATGGAGCCCTCCATGGCCCTGGAGATGGCCACCCCCCCAGGGATAGCTCCAGCAATGTCCACGGGTGCCCATTGCAGTTTGCTATAGCAGGGCGGGAGCACATCTGCTTCGCTTCATGGAAGCGAGAACAGAAAAACTGCTCTTGCTTCCATGAAGCAAAGCAGAATTGCTTTTGAAGAAAGGGAGCTGCATGACAGCAGCTCCCTTTGCCCAAAAGCAATGCTGGCTCCCGCAGGAGGCAGGAAGCTGGCAGGGACCGCGGGGGCATAGGGGCTCACCCCGTGGTCCCCACTAAGAGGCCAAGCCCTGGGGATGGGGGCTCTGGGGCCAAAAGTGGCCCGGAGGGCACTTTGCCCACTCCCTTTAGTTTAAGGAAAAAAAGTCCGGGGATGGGGATCCGGGCCGAAATCAGGGTGGGGAGGGGGACCACGCAGCCCCCCTTTAGAAAATAAAATATAATTAAAAGAATGGCCAAGCCAGGGGGGATGGGGTCCCCGAAGCCAAAATAGCCTCAGGTTGAGGCCTGCACGACCCCCTGCTGAAAATATAGATTTAAAAAAATAGAAATGGCCCCTCTCTCCTTTAAAATAAAAGCAAAGTCCTAGCCCCGGGGCATGGGGTCCCCAGGGCTTTAATAGGCCTTAGGAGGGAGGTCTTGTGCCCTCCTCCCTTTTACAATTAAAAAAAATGTCTCAGGCCCCGGGGGATAGGGTCCCCGGGGCCCAAAATGGTCAAGGGAAGGGGAGCCACACAGCCTCCCTTCCTAAAAGAAAAAAGAAAAAAAGAAACCGGCAACTCACCCAACAAAGAGCGTGCCAGGAGTTGCGTTTGCAGAGTGGTAGAGAAAGGGGGCATGGCTTGAGTCCCCCTCTCAGCAATCCCATTGTGTGGGCCTTACTGGAGGTAACAAGTAGGCTAGTTGGCCCCTAAGCACCCCTAGTAACAAAGGGGACTTCAATCCCCATCCAAGAGCATGTCAGGGAGCGCATTTGCAGAGTGGTGGGAAAAGGGGGTGTGGCCTGCCATGAGAACTTAGCAATCCTGCTGTGTGGGACTTACTGGAGGTAATAGGAGGAGAAGTTGGCCCCCAAGGATGTCCTTGGGGGCCAACTACCCCTTCTATGAGCTCCAGTAAGTCCCACATAGTGGGATTGCTAAGAGGTCTTCAGAGGACACGCCCCCCTTTCTCCACCACTCTGCAAATGTGTTTCCTGGTACACTACTGGTTGGGGGACAAAGTCCACTTTACTCCTGAAGGACTTTGGGGACCAAGAAGCCCTCCTGGTACCTCCTGTAAGTCCTACCCAGCAGAATTCCTGAGCACTGGTCGGAGGCCCAGGCCTCTTTCTCCAACACCCTGCAAACCAACTACTAGTTGAAGAAGTATTTGCAATGTAATAAGTCTCACATTTGTGAGAGTTAGAGCTATTGGCGTTGTAAATGTAAACGTTTTTTACTAATGTTTTTTAGAGTGGAGTGAATGTAAGTTGTGTGCAGTGGAATTATGTGGTATGTTGTGCAGTGAAATTATGTGGATAGAAAGTATGTGGTATTTAGTGTATAGGAATTATGTAGAGTGGGATTATATGTTATGGAGAGTAATGATGTGGTATGGGAGTCTGTGTTGTGGAGTGTTAACCTCAGGTTTATTCTTTCTCGTTTCCATAGAAGCTAATCTATACACTCAATGAGACAACATAAGAAGGGACCACTGAGGAGCACTTCTGGACCTAGTCAGAGGTATGAGCAGGGCCACTGGAATTATGCGACTATTCGGCAGCACCGATATCTGCTTAAATATACATTTTCCGCATTTGCCACATAATTAATCATATGCTGCATAATCTGCAGATTTGAACAAAAAAATCTTGTTTCTAGCTCAAATGTCTCAAACATTACCAAAAATGCAGTGACAAGTGTTACAGAGTGGTGAAAGGCCCTTTGCAAAGCTTGAATGGTCATTTGTTATTTATTGCTAAATGTGGGTGTTAAATTGGTACTAATGGTGCACAAACCACTCTTGGATCATTCTGTGCTTCTTTTGCCTCTTTCTGCACCTCTCATTTCTTTCTGCAACACTCTTGTCTCTTTCAGCACTGCTCTTGCTTCTTTCAGTGCTTCTCTTGCCTGTTTCTGCACCTCTCTTGTCTCTTTCTGCACCTCTGTTGCCTCTTTCTGCACCACACTAGCTTCTTTCTGCACCCCTCTTGCCTCGTTCTGCACCCCTGTTCCCTCTTTCTGCACCTCTCTTGCCTGGTTCTGCAACACTCATCCTTCTTTCTTCACTTCGCTTACTTCTTTCTGCACCTCCTCTTCCCGCACCCCTCTTCTCTCTTTCTGCACCTCTATTGCTTCTTTCTGCACTTTTCTTGCATCTTTCTCCATTTCTGTTGCTTCTTTCTGTACCTCTCTAGCCTTTTTTCTGCATCCCTGTTCCCTCTTTTGTACCTTCCTTGCCTGTTTCTGAACTTCTCTTGCCTCTTTCTGCACTTCTCTTTCTACATTTCAGTTGCTTCTTTCTGCACCCCTTTTCCCCCTTTCTGCACCTCTCTTGTCTCTTTCTGCAGCTCTCTTGCCTCTTTCTGCAGTTCTCTTGCCTCATTCTGTGCCCTTCTTGCTTCTTTCTCCAACTCTGTTGGTTCTTTCTGCACCCCTCTTGCCTCTTTCTGCACCCTTCTTCCCTCTTTCTGCACCTCTTTTGCCCTTTTCTGTACTTCTGTGTCCTCTTTCTGCACCTAAGTTGCTTCTTTCTACACTTCTCTTGCCTCCTGCTGCATTTATGTTGCTTCTTTCTGTTTTTCTCTTGCCCCTATCTTAATTTCTATTGCTTCTTTCTGTACTTCTCTTGCCTCTTTCTGCACCCCTCTTTCTGCATCACTGTTGCTTCTTTCTGCACTTCTCTTGCTTCTTTCTGCACTGCTCTGGCTTCTTTCTGCTCTCCTCTTGCCTCTTTCTGCACCCCTCTTGCCTTTTTCTGCAGTTCTCTTGCCTCCTTCTGCACCTCTGTTGCTTCTTTCAGCACTTCTCTAGCCTCTTTCTGCAATTCTCTTGCCTGTTTCTGCACCTCTCTTGCCTGTTTCTGCACCTCACTTGCTTCTTTCTGCACCCCTCTTGCCTCTTTCTAAACCCCTCTTCCTTCTTTCTGCACCTCACTTGCCTTTTCTGCACCCCTGTTCCCGCTTTCTGCACCTCTCTTCCCTGTTTCTACACCTCCCTTGCTTCTTTCTGCACTTCTCTTGCCTCTTTCTGCACCTCAGTTGCTTTTTGCCTGCGCTTTGCTTGCCTCTTTCTGCATTTCAGTTGCTTCTTTTTGCACTTCTCTTGCCTCTTTCTACATTTGTTACTTCTTTCTGCACCCCTCCTGCTGTTGTAAATTGAAACAACGATGTGATTAAGCATTTACTAAAGACATTAGTTCCTTTCCGTTAGAGCATGTTTTCTTCGTTATGTTGACCGAAGTTCGGACTCCATTTTGTATTGTTATGCTTCCACGTGTTCACCACGAGAAGAGTCCAACCTCTGTGTTAGTTGCTCCTGTAATCTGCCTAGTAACAGTCTATAAATAGCTCCTTTGTCCATCTGCTAAATGCCCAGACTTGACCACATCTGTTATCGGTTAGCCTTGCTTGACCATGTTTTCGCGGGCTCAAGGAGTGTGTTAGCTCCGCCCACATATTGATTCAGTATCGAAAATGACCATAAATGGTAATGTTCTTCGGCCTCGTGTTGTATCCACCCACTTATGAGCCCCTCTATTGTGTATAAAAGGGGACCGTGTACGCAAGTTCTTTGTGCTACTCTATGCAATACTGAAGAGTGTTGTGTGGATTGTAGGACCACCCTTAAGGGTTAATAAATGCTGTCTTTGTACTTTGCAGTTTCCGTGCCAACTTCCTTATAGATTCCATTACAGGAGAGTGAACCCTTGTGTCCTGCGGGCCTAGCTGGGGCCTGTATTCATCAATTGGCGCCCGTCACGTGGGGCTCATCGGCGACTCGGATGCTCGAAGGACTGGTCGCGACGAAGGTGAGGAACTTGGCCGGGGACGTGATCACTGCCAGCGGCGTCTTAGCCCTGGCATCCCGAGGTTTTTCTTCCTTCCCTTCCGAGCTGACCGTCTGGGTGGCGCCGGTCCTCGACTGAGACCTCTTCTGTCGGTCCTGCCGTGAAAGCCGTTTGGGCGATTGTGGAGCTTGGCAGTTGGAATCTGGACTCTTGATTGGTAAGAACCGGTGTACGGTACTTGCTCCGAGTTTTTGAAGCCTGGTCCGGCTATTTGAGTTTGATTTGTGATGACTAGTCATATTTTGTATTTGTCTTTGTGAAAATATATGCGTTGCAACACATATAGGCAGGTAATGTGGAGAGATTTCTCCGGAGCTGTGTAACTTTGAACGGCGCAACGATTAAGTGCCATTTTTTCTATAATATTGCATATTTTGCATTATTTCTGAGCATGCCTGCTTTCAGCGCACTCCGTAAGTGGTGTTGCTGTTTTGGGAACCGGTTGAACCTCGAGGAATCTGCTCCAGCTCCCCCAGAGGGGACTCCTAATAGGGATATGTATGTGAAGCATGGTCTTTCTTCCATAATGTACAGCACAGTATGGAGGAAATATACAAAAAAAGATCCTGAGTTACGATGGCCTTTGTATGGATCGTTTGATATACGTAAGATTGAGTATGTGGAACAGTGTATGTGTAAGCGGCGTGCTCGTCAGGATATGTTTGAGTGTGTGCGGTTGTGGGTGAAGGAGGTGCGTGAGCGAGAGAAACGTGAGAAAGCGCTGTTTGATAAAGAACAACGGAAGAATGATCATGTGCAAGCACAGGAAGCGAGGCGTCGGGAGGACAAAGAACAAACGGAGAGACAAGAGAAAGAGCGTAGGCTGCAAGTTTCGGGTCAATATGCTGTTCGGCAGCCACTTTATCCTGTCCTTAATAATCTTGATGATGATTTTTATTTACTAGATCGCTCTCCGCCCCCTTATGTTGGCGCATCTGCTCCGAGGCCACAAGATTCTGTCCCGGGTCCGGGTAAGGTAGATACGCGGTCCATGTTATCGGCTGAGCATATGGCTGAGCTTCGGCAAATTTCCTTCCGTGCACTTAAGGGTAAGGTGTCCGTGGATGAATTGTTCCATACTTGGGGGTCGTGGCAGGATAGAGAGAGATTGTATTTTTTGAACCATTTCGCTGAGGAAGTGATTGCTGCTTTTCGGAAATATTCTAGTGTCTTTGAGCCTGAAGAAGTGACATCGGATGCTAAAGCATTGCATGATGGTGTTTTTTCTCCCTCTAAGGCTCCTGATACGGCTCGGCGGTTATTCGCCTTGCGGGACGCGGTGCTGGCCCATAGAGAAAAAGCGCGCCAACGAGCAGGGGAGGAGACGCAGTCGGATTCGTGTACCGCAGAAGGCCACTCATCCACCTCTCAATCAGATAAGAGCGATCTAGTGCATGCTAAGCCAATGCGCGAGGCGGCGCCTTTGTATGTTCCTCCTAAAGGAGCGGGGACTAGCTCGGACATTACCTCCGCCGATGCTAAGGGATATTTTGTGTATAATTGGGTTTATACTCCGTGGCATAGAGCTGATGTGATGGCATTAAAGAATGCGCTGCCTGACCCCCGCAAGAATCCAGCGGCCTTCTACGAAGAAGTCGAGGGGGCCTTGAATTCTTGCGTTATGACTTTAGCAGATATCGATTTGTTCTTTGGCCTTATTCTACCACCGGATATGTGGCGATCTGTCCGAAAGGTAGATGATGTAGTTGCCTTTAAGGCTCGGTGGTCTGACCTTGAGGATGAGGATAGGGAGCGGAAGCCCGCGCAGAAACCACCCCAGAATATTTTAGATCTCCCTGCTGCTATTGTGGCTAAGCTGAAGACAATTATCCCCCCTAAAAAGATTGACTGGAATATGTTAGCTGCATGTAAACAGAAAGTTGACGAGTCAGTTGCGGACTTCTTTACGCGCTTTGAGGAGACGTTTCATGATTTTAGTGGCCAGTCGCTTACTGACGATACGGGCCGCCACCTTTTTGCGGATAAATATGTGGCTAATCTGCTGCCGGCAGTTGCGGCCCGTTTAAAAGCAAGCGAGAGTTCTTGGTCCTCCGCTACACCGACGGCCCTCCTGACTATCGCCCAGTATTATGAGCGTCAGGAGCAAGAAGCAAAGGGCCAGGAGGAAAAGAAATCGAAAGATTTGAAAACAAAGGTGATGTTGGCACAAGTCTATGGCCCGCCCCGGCGGGGTAGTAATAGAGGTAGGGGAGGATCTTATGGTCCTCCCTCGGGCCGATCTGATTTAAATAGGAACCAATGTGCGTATTGTAAGCAATCGGGTCATTGGGCTAGGGACTGCCCGGTGTTGCATGCATCGCGTCAGGGGCAAACCTATGGTGGCCCGCGAGGTAGAGGGGGTTTCTCGAACTTTCGAGGGAATTCTAACGAACAGGCTCGTTTTGACTCTGCTGGGCAGCACCGCGATAGATCAAACGTTTTTGATCGCCAGCATCAGTACCAAGCGTCGGGGGTTGACCGGTCGGGGTACCATGACTCTCAGCATGCATAGGGATGCGTTGGATGGGGGTTAGAATCAGTTGAGGTGCCGGTTGATCAGAAGGGTCCTTATGTATCGGCTGAGGTTTTGGGCTCTACTGATCAGTTCCTAGTGGATACAGGAGCGACACGTAGTGCACTGTCTAAGCAATTGGTTCCGGGGGCTCCCCCATCCGGCTTAATGGTCACATCGGTAGGGTTTGACGGTACACTCTCCCGAAGCCCTCTTTCACAGCCCCTCATGTTTAAGGTTGATTCTTTTTCTGCACCCTGTCCGTTTCTACTTGCCCCGTACACACCGGACAACATTATGGGTCTTGATATGTTAAAGCATTTTAGAGCTACGATCCGCTGCTCCCCTGCTGGTGTACGGGTAATATTGAATGACAATTACCCCCGATCAGAACGGATGTGTGCGATGTCAGAGGATGCGCTGTTAGCTACCCTCCCTCGTGCTTTGTGGGCAACTTCGGATACTGATGTGGGACAAATGGTGATTCCACCGGTCCACATTAGCGTCCAGGAGGGGGCGGTGTTGCCACGCCTCCCACAGTACCGTATTTCCCAGGAGGGGGAGGAGGCTCTCCTACAGATAGTGCAGGATTTGATGGCGGTAGGGGTAGTGGAGGAAGTCCCCTACAACATTTGTAACAGTCCGATCCTTCCCATACTGAAAAAGGATACGGATGCCAGAGTTTATCGGTTTATAATTGATTTGAGAGAAGTGAACAAGATCGTGATACCTCAGTACCCAGTGGTTTCCGATATCACGACGTTGCTTACTTTGGTCCCACCTACGGCGACTATGTTCTCTGTGATCGATTTGAAGAATGCCTTCTTTTCCATTCCCATTCACCCTGATAGCCGATATCTTTTTGGGTTTACATTAAATAATAGATCTTATCGTTTTTGTAGGATTCCCCAGGGCTATACAGAAAGCCCTAGCATTTACAGTCAGGCTTTGAAACGACAATTGGATTCCTTTGTTCTGCTCGAGGGGGTCGCCCTCATTCAATATGTCGATGACATCTTGCTGGCGGCTGACACCCTGGAGTTGTGTGAAACAAGTACGTTATCCTTACTTTCCTTTTTAGCATCCCACAATCATAAGGTATCTAGGAAGAAATTGCAATTCTGTAGACCAAAGGTGACTTATTTGGGTCACCTTTTGTCTAAGGAGGGACGTGCACTCACACCGGATCGTATCCAAGTAATTCTGGATACACCGAGACCGTCCACACAGAAGGATGTGCGTGCATTTCTGGGTCTTGTTTCTTTTTGTAGACAGTGGATATTGGGGTTTTCGCACATAGCTAAGCCATTATTAGCCCTCTTGACAAAGGACACGCCTATCCCAATCCCTTGGTCAGATGAGTGTGATACTGCTTTTCAGCAACTACGGCAGGCCCTTTGTTCAGCACCAGTGTTAGGGACCCCTGATTATGCAAAACCCTTTTCGTTGTATGTGCATGAGAAAGATGGATGTGCATTGTCAGTTTTAGTGCAGATGCACGGCGATAAGCAGCGCCCTTGTGCATATTTTTCGGCTGTACTTGATCCTGTCGCCCGAGCATTACCGGGGTGTTTTCGCTCGGTTGCGGCGACAGCTGTGTCAATACGCCAAAGCGAGGGAATTGTGTTATCTCATAAGCTGTTGGTATTAGTCCCCCATGCTGTCGATGCCCTGCTCAATCAAACGAAGACGCAGCATTTGACCAGCGCCCGTTTAACGGGATATGAGTTGACGCTTTTGGCTCCTCATATTACGTTAAAAAGGTGCGTAACGTTAAACCCGGCAACATTGTTGCCATACCCCGAAACCCAGCCTGAGGCGCGGAAAGCGCATGATTGTATTCTTGTGACTGAGGAACAAACAAAGGGTCGTATTGATCTCCAGGATACGCCCTTTCCAGATGTAGATGGAGAACTGTGGGTGGATGGATCCTGTCTGAAGCTACCAGATGGTACGACTTCAGCAGCATATGCGATTACCACATTGCAAACGATAGTGGAGACAGCACGCATACCACAGAAATCAGCTCAAGCAGCGGAACTGATAGCATTAACACGAGCATGTGAGCTCAGTACAGGACTATGTGTGAATGTTTATACAGATAGCCGCTATGCCTTCGGAGTAGCGCATGACTTCGGCCTACTCTGGAAGGAGAGAGGGTTTTTAACGTCACATGGAGTACAGATAATTCATGGAGAGTTAGTTCATAATCTTTTAACTGCACTGACATACCCAAAGAAAATTGCCATCGTTAAGTGTAGCGCCCATAGGAAAGTAGTTGATAAAGTTGGAGAAGGGAATGCGTTAGCAGACCGAGTAGCACGGGAGACTGCGATGCAGCCCGGTACTACTGCCGTGTATGTAGTAAAGTCGCAGGTGGAAAGATGGCATGATGCGAAGGAGGAAGTGCGAGAAATGCAAAGGACCGCTTCTGACAAAGAGCGGGAACAATGGGCTAGTGAGGGAGAATTGGATGATGAGGGTTGCTGGAGAAATAAGCAGATGGATAGATGGAAATTACCCACGGCTTTTGTACAGCCTATGGTTCAGATGGCACATGGGCTAGCACATGTTGGAGCTTCCGCAATTGTGAAATTGCTTACCCAAGTCTGGGAGCATCCAGAGATTGCTAGCACAGCAAAGAGGGTGGTGCAGACCTGTATGATCTGCCTGAGGTATAACCCAGGAAAGGGTACTCGAACTCCAGCAGGAGGATTTGTGACACCTACTGCGCCCTTCGAGGTTTTGCAGATGGATTACATCCAGCTTGAGCGCTGTAACAATCTGAAGTATGTTCTAGTAGTGGTCTGCGCTTTCAGCAAATGGGTTGAAGCGTACCCCACGAAAGACAATACTGCAATGACTACTGCGAAGCTGCTGCTGAAAGAGTTCTTCCCTCGATATGGCGTCTGCAGACTTCTGTGGAGTGATAATGGGCCTCACTTTGTAGCGGATGTTATAAAGTATGTCTTGAAGGGCCTAGGCATCACTCAGAAGTTCCACGCCGTGTTTCACCCTCAGTCTGCAGGCCTAGTTGAGAAGTATAATGGTACACTGAAGCTTAAGATCGCTAAAATTCAAGCTTCAACGTCTTTGACTTGGCCAGATGCTCTGCCACTGGCGTTATTGTCAATTAGATCGGTACCACACTCTCGAACTGGCCTTACACCTTATGAAATTGTTTTTGGACGCCCAATGAATATTTGGGGTCCACCAAGACCTAAGGCTATGTATGATGTACCTTGTGTAATGATGAGCGATTATCTGGCACAGTTAACGGATAACTTGGTTTCTATCCATCAACAGGTCCGAGAGGCGCTCCCTGATCGGTCTACCGGTGAAGGACATGGTCTCCGGCCTGGGGACCACGTGATGGTGAAAGTTTTCGACAGGACGAACAGCTTGGAACCGAGATGGGTGGGTCCTGAGCAGGTCCTCCTCGCAACGAGGACGGCTGTGCGAGTCTCCAACAGAAAGAATTGGATCCATTCCCTGCACTGTAGGAAGGTGCCGCCCGGATTGGTGGAACCTGCCGTGCTGACCGATCAACGAGAAATCTTGGCTGCAGAGACAGGCCGTGCTGCGGAGCAAAACGCCACTGAGGAGCTCTTTCCGGACCACGCGACTCCTGGAGGAAGGCGATATCATCTTCGACCAAGGAAGTGAGTTTTCCAGTACCGGGACATACTGTCAGAACGGCCCTTGGGTTAGTGAAACGGAGAGCCGATGAGGCAAGGGGGGGGATCAGCCCTGCATTAGTGTAGCGACACCCGTCTTGGCCCGCTGGTGAAGAAATCAACCGCTGCCCAAGGGGAAGAGTTCTGACAGACTTTTAGTTTCAGGAAGATATTGGGTTTTATTTTTTACCTTGACATGGAGAAAAAGAAAATCCTTTGTGCATTAGGGTTCATGTTGACAGTAGCCATTGTTGGGATAACCACATGGTTCGTGGAGGATGTAACACCCGCTCGGAAGATTCTTGTGTTGACAACTCCGGTGCCTGAGGAGCACTACTTTTATACATTACCGTATCAAGAGTTGAAGCACCGACAATCTTATTTGAATAACACTTTCATCCAGATGCTGCATCATACCCACGTTGCTACGAATGCTACAAACTGTTGGATATGTGGGATGATGCCAGCTCATCAGAAGAAAGGAGGAACGCCATTTATACCACTTCCTTTCTCTCATAATGGCTCTTGTAGAGCATGGTATACTTTGCTTTTTGCTACTCGGAAACCGACAGTGGGACGATTGCTCTTCAGACTCAATAAAGAATGCCATCAAGACAAAAATGGGTATCCACAAGCGAATGGGACAATTTGGGAGTGGGAAGAGTACCGACCGGACAATGAATCCATTCCTTACATCTTCACGAACACAAGAGACACTGTGGGAAAGGACAAGTTTGTAATTCAAGTAGCACAAGCTCAAGCGGACCTGTGTGTCCAGAGTGTGGGTTTTATCCCTGTTGGTGTTAGTGATTGTATTACTGTTCTAAATATTGATGGGTTGAACAATAGTACCTTCTTAGCCTCCCATAATACGTACTTTGTGTGTGGAAATAAAGGTTATTACCGTCTGCCGGCTGGGTGGTCTGGGGTATGCTATGTATCATTTCTATTACCTCCTGTATTCCTAGCTCCCGCGTCTTATCATAAGGATCTGAAATTATTGAATAATGTGACTGTAAATAGGTATAAACGTACTTTATCACTTGACGATGTAGATCAGACTGATACCAGTCTGCAGCAGTATATTGATTTTAACTTAGGACTGTTTTTCTTTGTTGGAGCTGCCCTGAACAGTAGGAAGATCCGAAGATTAACAAGAGTGGTAGAAGCTGTAACAAATCAGACTGCTGCTGCACTTGGGAATCTTACGGAGGAATTGCAAATTACTAGAATTGTTGCATTGCAGAATCGTATGGTATTAGACGTTATGCTAGCTGACAGAGGAGGAGCATGTAAAATTATTGGAAGTAGCTGTTGTGTGTTCATCCCTGATCATACGCCATCAGTTTATAATGCCATCAATAAACTGCATAAAATTGCAGCTGAGATCCATACAGAAAACGGCACTTGGTCCTTTTCTGGATGGTTTTGGGCGTTAATTACTGCCTGGGGATGGAAGGTTCTAACTGGTCTCTGCATTATTGTAGCGGTTCTGTTTTCATGCTGTATCTGCGTTCAATGTGGTCCCTTGCTCTGCTCACTATGTGTATCATTCTGTATCCCTGATAAGAAAGCTATTGCCGATGTTGCTCACCAGAAACGTTTGGCTAAAGAAGTTGAAGAAATGATGACGATTGACATATATGACGATTATCCTAACAAACCGGATGTCTTCAGTAAATGCTGAAAGGGTCGTCTGTTGTAAATTGAAACAACGATGTGATTAAGCATTTACTAAAGACATTAGTTCCTTTCCGTTAGAGCATGTTTTCTTCGTTATGTTGACCGAAGTTCGGACTCCATTTTGTATTGTTATGCTTCCACGTGTTCACCACGAGAAGAGTCCAACCTCTGTGTTAGTTGCTCCTGTAATCTGCCTAGTAACAGTCTATAAATAGCTCCTTTGTCCATCTGCTACATGCCCAGACTTGACCACATCTGTTATCGGTTAGCCTTGCTTGACCATGTTTTCGCGGGCTCAAGGAGTGTGTTAGCTCCGCCCACATATTGATTCAGTATCGAAAATGACCATAAATGGTAATGTTCTTCGGCCTCGTGTTGTATCCACCCACTTATGAGCCCCTCTATTGTGTATAAAAGGGGACCGTGTACGCAAGTTCTTTGTGCTACTCTATGCAATACTGAAGAGTGTTGTGTGGATTGTAGGACCACCCTTAAGGGTTAATAAATGCTGTCTTTGTACTTTGCAGTTTCCATGCCAACTTCCTTATAGATTCCATTACAGGAGAGCGAACCCTTGTGTCCTGCGGGCCTAGCTGGGGCCTGTATTCATCACTGCCTCTTTCTGCATTTCTCTTGCCTATTCCTGCAAGTCTGTTGCGTCTTTCTGCACCCCTCCTGCCTCTTTCTGCATTTCTGTTGCTTTTTCTGCACTTCTCTTGCCTCTTTCTGCAACCTCTTGCCTCTTTCTGCACCCCTCCTGCCTCTTTCTGTACCTCTCTTGCCTCTTTCTGTACCTCTCTTGCCTTTTTCTGTACCCCTGTTCCCTCTTTTTGTACCTCTCTTGCCTGTTTCTGCCCATCTCTTGCCTCTTCCTGCACTTCTCCTGCCTCTTTCTGCATATCTGTTCCTTCTTTCTGCACTTCTCTTGCCTCTTTCTGTATTTCTGTTCTTTCTTTCTGCACTTCTCTTGCCTCTTTCTATATTTCAGTTGCTTCTTTCTGCACATCTCTTGCCTCTTTCTGCACCCCTTTCCCCCTTCTGCACTCCTCTTGTCTCTTTCTGCACCTCTCTAGCCTCTTTCTGCAGCTCTCTTGCCTTTTTCTGCAGATCTCTTGCCTCATTCTGTACCCTTCTGACCTCTTTCTCCACCCCTGTTGGTTCTTTCTGCACCCCTCTTGCCACTTCCTGCACCCTTCTTCCCCCTTTCTGCACTTCTTTTGCCTTTTTCTGTACTTCTGTGTCCTCTTTCTGCACCTAAGTTGCTTCTTTCTGTCCTTCTCTTGCCCCATCTTAATTTCTCTTGCTTCTTTCTGCACTTCTCTTGCCTCTTTCTGCATCTCTGTTGCTTCTTTCTGCACTTCTCTTGCTTCTTTCTGCACTTCTCTTGCTTCTTTCTGCACCGCTCTGGCTTCTTTCTGCTCTCCTCTTGCCTCTTTCTGCACCCCTCTTGCATCTTTCTGCACTTCTCTTGCCTTTTTCTGCAGTTCTCTTGCCTCCTTCTGCACTTCTGTTGCTTCCTCCAGCACTTATCTTGCTTCTTTCTGTGCTTCTCTTGCCTGTTTCTGCACCTCACTTGCCTCTTTCTGCACCTCGCTTGCTTCTTTCTGTACCCCTCTTGCCTCTTTCTAAACCCCTCTTCCTTCTTTCTGCACCTCACTTCCCTTTTTCTGTACCCCTGTTCCCTCTTTCCGCACCACTCTTCCCTGTTTCAGCATCTCCCTTGCCTTTTTCTGCACTTCTCTTGCATCTCTCTGCACCTCTGTTGCTTTTTCTGCACTTCTCTTGCCTCTGTCTGCATTTCTGTTGCTTCTTTCTGCACTTCTCTTGTCTCTATCTGCATTTATGTTACTTCTTTCTGCCCCCTCCTGCCTCTTTCTGTACTTCTCTTGCCTATTTCTGCAACTCTGTTGCGTCTTTCTGAACTTCTCTTGCCTCTTTCTGCACTTCTGTTCCTTCTTTCTGCACTTCTCTTGCCTATTTCACCATTTGAGTTGCTTCTTTCTGCACACCTCTTTCCTCTTTCTACACCCCTTTTCCCTCTTTCTGCTCCTCTCTTGCCTCTTTCTGCACCTCTCTTGCCTCTTTCTGTACTTCTCTTGCCTATTTCTGCAACTCTGTTGCGTCTTTCTGAACTTCTCTTGCCTCTTTCTGCACTTCTGTTCCTTGTTTCTGCACTTCTCTTGCCTATTTCACCATTTGAGTTGCTTCTTTCTGCACACCTCTTTCCTCTTTCTACACCCCTTTTCCCTCTTTCTGCACCTCTCTTGTCTCTTTCTGCTCCTCTCTTGCCTCTTTCTGCACCTCTCTTGCCTCTTTCTGCAGTTCTCTTGCCTCATTCTGTGCCCTTCTTGCCTCTCTCGCCACCTCTGTTGGTTCTTTCTGCACCCCTCGTGCCTCTTTCTGTACACTTCTTCCCTCTTTCTGCACCTCTCTTGCCTCTTTCTGCACTTCTCTTACTTCTTTCTGTACCTCACTTGCTTCTTTCTGCACCCCTCTTGCCTCTTTCTAAACCCCTCTTCCTTCTTTCTGTACCTCACTTCCCTTTTTCTGCACCCCTATTCCCTGTTTCTACACCTCCCTTGCCTCTTTATGCACCTCTGTTGCTTTTTTTCAGCGCTTCTCTTGCCTCTTTCTGCATTTCTGATGCTTCTTTCTGCACTTCTCTTGCCTCTGCCTACATTTATGTTACTTCTTTCTGCTCCCCTCCTGCCTCTTTCTGCACTTCTCTTGCCTATTTCTGGATCTCTGTTGCGTCTTTCTGCACTTCTCTTGCCTCTTTCTGCACCTCTGTTGCTTCTTTCTGCACTTCTCTTGCCTCTTTCTGCACCCCTTTTACCTCTTTCTGTACCCCTCCTGCCTCTTTCTGCACCCCGAATTCCCTCTTTCTGTACCTCTCTTGCCTGTTTCTGCACCTCTCTTGCCTCTTTCTGCGCTTCTATTACCTCTTTCTGTATTTCTCTTGCCCCATCTACATTTCTCTTGCTTCTTTCTGCACGTCTCTTGCTTCTTTCTGCATTTCAGTTGCTTCTTTCTGCACATCTCTTGCCTCTTTCGACACCCCTTTTGCTTCTTTCTGCACCTCTCTTTTCTCTTTCTGCACCTCGCTTGCCTCTTTCTGCACCTCTCTTGCCTCTTTCTGTAGTTCTCTTGACTCATACTGTGCCCTTCTTGCCTTTTTCTCCACCCCTATTGGTTCTTTCTGCACCCCTCTTGCCTCTCTCTGCACCACTCTTGCCTCTCTCTGCACCCTTCTTCCCTCTTTCTGCACCCTTCTTCCCTCTTTCTGCACCTCTTTTCCCTTTTTCTGCACTTCTGTTGCTTCTTTCTGCACTTCTCTTGCCTCTTTCTGTATTTATGTTGCTTCTTTCTGCACTTCTCTTGCCCCATCTACATTTCTCTTGCTTCTTTCTGTACTTCTCTTGCTTCTTTCTGCACCACTCTGGCTTCTTTCTGCACCCCTTTTGCCTCGTTCTGCACCCCTCTTGCCTCTTTCTGCATTTCTCCTGCCTTTTTCTGCAGTTCTCTTGCCTCCTTCTGCACCTCTGTTGCTTACCCCAGCACTTCTCTTGATTCTTTCTGTGCTTCTCTTGCCTGTTTCTGCACCTCACTTGCTTCTTTCTGTACCCCTCTTGCCTCTTTCTAAATCCCTCTTCCTTCTTTCTGCACCTCACTTCCCTTTTTCTGTACCCCTGTTCCCTCTATTCGCACCTCTCGTCCCTGTTTCAGTATCTCCCTTGCCCCTTTCTGCACTTCTCGTGCCTCTTTCTGCACCTCTGTTGCTTTTTTCTGTGCTTCCCTTGCCTCTGTCTGCATTTCTGTTGCTTTTTCCTGCACTTCTCTTGCCTCTATCTACATTTATGTTACTTCTTTCTGCCCCCCTCCTGCCTCTTTCTGTACTTCTCTGGCCTATTTCTGCACCTCTGTTGCTTTTTTCTGTACTTCTATTGCCTTTTTCTTCACCCCTCTTCCCTCTTTCTGCACCCCTCCTGCCTCTTTCTGCACCCCAAATTCCCTCTAAGTACCTCTCTTGCCTTTTTCTGCACCCCTGTTCCCTCTTTTTGTACCTCGTGCCTGTTTCTGCACCTCTCTTGCCTCTTTCTGCACTTCTCTTACCTCTTTCTTCACTTCTCCTGCCCCTATCTACATTTCTCTTGCTTCTTTCTGCACAGCTCTTGCTTCTTTCTGCATTTCAGTTGCTTCTTTCTACACATCTCTTGCCTCTTTCTGCACCCCTTTTCCTTCTTTCTGCACCTCTCTTTTCTCTTTCTGCACCTCTCTTGCCTCTTTCTATAGTTCTCTTGCCTCATTCTGTGCCCTTCTTGCCTCTTTCTCCACCACTATTGGTTCTTTCTGCACCCATCTTGCCTCTCTCTGCACCCTTCTTCCCTCTTTCTGCAATTCTTTTGCCTTTTTATGCACTTCTGTTGCTTCTTTCTGCACTTCTCTTGCCTCTTTCTGTATTTATGTTGCTTCTTTCGGCACTTCTCTTGCCCCTATCTACATTTCTCTTGCCTCTTTCTGCACCTTTGTTGCTTCTTTCTGCACTTTTCTAGCCTTTTTCTGCACCCCTTTTACCTCTTTCTGCACCCCTCCTGCCTCTTTCTGCACCCCAAATTCCCTCCTACTGTACCTCTCTTGCCTTTTTCTGCACCCCTGTTCCCTCTTTTTGTACCTCTTGCCTGTTTCTGCACCTCTCTTGCCTCTTTCTGCACTTCTCTTACCTCTTTCTGCACTTCTCTTGCCCCTATCTACATTTCTCTTACTTCTTTCTGCACGTCTCTTGCTTCTTTCTGCATTTCAGTTGCTTCTTTCTGCACATCTCTTGCCTCTTTCTGCACCCCTTTTCCCTCTTTCTGCACCTCTCTTTTCTCTTTCTGTACCTCTCTTACCTCTTTCTGCACTTCTCTTGCCTCTAACTACATTTCTCTTGCTTCTTTCTGCACGTCTCTTGCTTCTTTCTGCATTTCAGTTGCTTCTTTCTGCACATCTCTTGCCTCTTTCTGCATCCCTTTTCCCTCTTTCTGCACCTCTCTTTTCTCTTTCTGCACCTCTCTTGCCTCTTTCTGTAGTTCTCTTGCCTCATTCTGTGCCCTTCTTGCCTCTTTCTCCGCCTCTATTGGTTCTTTCTGCACCCCTCTTGACTCTCTCTGCACCCTTCTTCCCTCTTTCTGTACCTCTTTTGTCTTTTTCTGCACTTCTGTTGCTTCTTTCTGCACTTCTCTTGCCTCTTTCTGTATTTATGTTGCTTCTTTCTGCACTTCTCTTGCCCCTATCTACATTTCTCTTGCTTCTTTCTGCACTTCTCTTGCTTCTTTCTACACCCCTCTTGCCTCGTTCTGCACCCCTCTTGTCTCTTTCTGCACCCCTCTTGCCTCTTTCTGCAGTTCTCCTGCCTTTTTCTGCAGTTCTCTTGCCTCCTTCTGTACCTCTTTTGCTTCTTTCTGCGCTTCTCTTGCCTGTTTCTGTACCTCACTTGCTTCTTTCTGCACCCCTCTTGCCTCTTTCTAAACCCCTCTTCCTTCTTTCTGCACCTCACTTCCCTTTTTCTGTACCCCTGTTCCCTCTTTTCTCACCTTTCTTCCCTGTTTCAGCATCTCCCTTGCCTCTTTCTGCACTTCTCTTTCCTCTTTCTGCACCTCTGTTGCTTTTTTCTGCGCTTCCCTTGCCTCTGTCTGCATTTCTGTTGCTTCTTTCTGCACTTCTCTTGCCTCTATCTACATTTATGTTACTTCTTTCTGCCCCCCTCCTGCCTCTTTCTGTACTTCTATTGCCTATTTATGCAACTCTGTTGTGTCTTTCTGCAATTCTCTTGCCTCTTTCTGCACCTCTGTTGCTTTTTTCTGTACTTCTATTGCCTCTTTCTGCACCTCTCTTGCCGCTTTCTGCACCCCTCCTGCCTCTTTCTGCACCCCGCTTCCCTCTTTATGTACCTCTCTTGCCTTTTTCTTCACCCTGTTCCCTCTTTTTGTACCTCTCTTGCCTGTTTCTGCACCTCTCTTGCTTCTTTCTGCACTTCTCTCGTCTCTTTCTGCACTTCTCTCGTCTCTTTCTGCATTTCTGTTTCTTCTTTCTGCACTTATCTTGCCTCTTTCTGCATTACTTTTGCTTCTTTCTGCACATCTCTTGCCTCTTTCTGCATCCCTCTTCCCTCTCTCTGCACATCTCTTGTCTCTTTCTGTACCTCTTTTGCCTTTTGCTGCACCCCTCTTCCCTCTCTCTGCACATCTCTTGTCTTTTTCTGCTCTTCTGGTGCCTCTTTCTGCACCTATGTTGCTTCTTCCTGCACTTCTGTTGCCTTTTTCTGTATTTCTGTTGCTTCTTTCTGCACTTCTTTTGCCTCTATCTACATTCCTCTTGCTTCTTTCTGTACTTCTCTTGGCTCTTTCTGTATCCCTCTTGCCTATTTCTGCATCCCTTGTGCCTATTTCTGCACTTCTCTTGCTTCTTTCTGCACCGCTCTTGCCTCTTTCTGCACCCCTCTTTCTGCACTTCTCCTGCCTCAGTTCTCTTGCCTCCTTCTGCACCTCTGTTGCCACTTATTATGCATCTTTCTGCACCTCTCTTGCCATTTTCTCCACCCCACTTTATTCTTTCTGCACCACCTCTTGCCTATTTCTAAAGCCCTCGTCCTTCTTTCTGCACCTCTCTGGCCTTTATCTACGCCCCTGTTCCCTCTTTATGCAGCTCTCTTCTGTTTATGCACCTCCCTTGCCTTTATCTGCACTTCTCTTGCCTCTTTCTGCACCTCTGTTGCTTTTGTATGTACTTCTCTTTCCTCTTTCTAAATTTCTGTTGCTTTTTTCTGTTCTTCTCTTGCCTCTTTCTGCACCCCACCTGCCTCTTTCTGCACTTCCCTTGCTTCTTTCTTTCTGCACTTCTCTTGCCTCTTTCTAAATTTCTGTTGCTTTTTTCTGTTCTTCTCTTGCCTCTTTCTGCACCCCACCTGCCTCTTTCTGCACTTCCCTTGCTTCTTTCTTTCTGCACTTCTCTTGCCTCTTTCTGTACCTCTGTTGCTTCTTTCTGAACTTCCCATGCCTCTTTCTGCACCCCTCTTGCCTCTTTCTGCACCTCTGTTGGTTCTTTCTGCACCCCTCCTGCCTCTTTTTGCACCCTTCTTCCCTCTTTTTGCACCTCTCTGGCCTGTTTCTGCACCTCTATTGCTTCTTTCTGCCCTCTGTTGCTGCTTTCTATACTTCTATTTCCTCTTTCTGTACCTCTGTTGCTTCTGTCTGACCTTCTCTTGCCTTTTTCTGTACTTTTCTTGCCTCTCTCTGTACTCAAAGGGAAGACTGAAAGCTGTCAAGTTTAAAGGTCTGCGTGCTCTCGTGACTGAGGTATATGTCTACTTGTACATGTATTCTCACATGTGTTATACATTTGCAGATGGCAAAAATAGGTAGATTCTTCTATTGTGGTTAAATGTTCTTAGTTCTGCTCTGTCATGCGGTTGCACATGCAGACATGTCTTATGTACATAAGTATTATAGAGCCCCTCAAATATGCTATTGAATACTCATGTGCCCTGTATTATGAACAGAAAGAAATACATACACCTTCTGGTACACCAAAGTACAGAGTATTCTGTTTGAAACGCGGGTATTCAAGTATTTGTATGTTTATTTTTATGTAACATGTCACTAGGTAAAAGCACAGACACGCATGCATTCCTTCAGAAACTTGGTGAGACTTACAACAGTGATATGGTTAGGAGTGATGTTTTACATTTGGTAGGCCTAACATTCTGAGTGGTCAATGAATAGTGAACCTTCAAGAGAAAAGTGAGGTTTAAGACATCTTGGGAGAAGGATTAGGGATTAGGCTACTTTGTATGAGTCTGTGTAAAGGTATAGTCGAAGTAGGCCTCTTTCTTCCCCTCTGTTGGTTCTTTTTGCACTTCTCCTGCCTCTTTCTGCATTTCTCTTGCTTATTTCTGTAACTTTCTCCCTCTTTCTGCACCTCTCTTACCTCTTTCTGTACTTCTCTTGCTTCTTTCTGCACCTTTCTGCACATGTCCTGCCTATGTAGGCATAGTTAGAAATCAGCATTTAAAAAAACCTTAAAAATGTACTGAAAAAAACAGCGGCTTCAGGGATGTTACAGTTAGTAATTCGCATTTAAAAAACCTTAGAAATTCACTGAAAAGACACAGGTTTCAGGGACGTTATAGTTAGGAATTAGCATTTAAAAAACTTTAGAAATTTACTGTAAAAACCACAGGCTTCAGGGACGTTATAGTTAGGCTGACATTTCACTCATATAAAACCAGAGAAATTCGGTTGTTATAGTTAGCTGAACTAACCATAACTTTTTTCCCCACAATGCACTGATGATGACGTCACATATTACATCACTTATGACTTGGTCAGTGACATCACTGATGACATCATCCACTTAATATCTGATGTACCCCCTCACACCCTAATATAACCTTTCATACACCTACTCTAAAATACAGACTACCATTCTCAAAACCTTATACACATCAATACCACTTAGTACATACCCACTCACTGATTCATAGGTCCACACACACATCTACTCACTAACCGATACAGTCACTCATACACACAGTCACTCATCAATACAGCCACTGACATATGCACTCATACACCCATACAGACACTATCACACCGCCACTCACCCATAGAGTTACTCACACACCTAGTCAGTCACCCAAAGAATCAGTCACATTGCCATTTACTCACCTATACAGTTTAAAGACACACAACGCCTCACTTATTCATAAAGATAATATCACATACTTACTCTCTTCTACAATCACTAACACAAGCACACACTCATCCATACAGCTACTCCCACAATCACTCACTCTCACATATAGTCACTTATATACTCCAACACTCAATCAATCAATCAAGACATTTATAGAGCGCGCTACTCACCCGTGAGGTTCCCAAGGTGCTGAGGGAGGGGGGGTGTTGCTATTGCTTGAAGAGCCAGGTCTTGAGGTGTTTCCTGAAGATGAGATGGCCCTGGGTCATTTGTAGGTGTGCGGGGAGGGAGTTCCATGTTTTGGCTGCCAAGTAGGAGAACGATCTACCTCCGATGGTGGTTCTGCGAATCCGTGGGACGGTTGCGAGGGTGAGGCTGGAGGAGCGGAGCTGGCGGGTGGGGGTGTAGAACGAGAGGCGGTTGTTGAGGTAATCGGGGCCCATGTTGTGGAGCGCTTTGTGTGCGTGGGTGAGGAGCCTGAACGTGATCCTCTTGTTGACGGGGAGCCAGTGCAGGTTTCTCAGGTGGGCGGATAAGTGGCTGTGGCGAGGAATGTCGAGGATGAGTCGTGCGGTGGCGTTCTGTATGCGTTGTAATCGTTTCTGAAGTTTGGCAGTGGTTCCTGCGTAAAGGGCGTTTCCGTAGTCCAGTCGGCTGGTGACGAGGGCCTGGGTGACGGTCTTTCTGGTTTCGGCGGGGATCCATCTGAAGATTTTCCGGAGCATTTGCAGGGTGTTGAAGCAAGAGGACGAGACGGCGTTGACTTGCTTGGTCATCGAAAGGGAGGAGTCCAGAATGAAACCCAGGTTGCGTGCGTGGTCCGATGGTGTCGGCGCGTAGCCTAGTGCTGTGGGCTACCAGGAGTCGTCCCAGGCGGATGGGGATTGTCCGAGGATGAGGACCTCTGTCTTGTCAGAGTTCAGCTTCAGGCGACTGAGCTTCATCCATTCTGCGAGGTCTTTCATTCCTTCCTGGAGGTTGGTTTTGGCGGTGGCTGGGTCTTTGGTGAGGGAGAGTATAAGCTGGGTGTCGTCGGCATAGGAGACAATGTTGATGTGTTTGCGTGCGATGGCGGCGAGGGGGCTCATGTAGATATTGAAGAGGGTCGGGCTGAGCGAGGAGCCTTGGGGTACACTCACATATACTTCCTTTAACATATGTACTTACTCACACATATACCACTGAGACATCCATTCACTCACCAGCACAGTCATACGCACACTCACATATACCCAGGGATTCACTCACTAATACATCCTTGCAGGGAGTCACACACCCCCTCACCCACCCACACAGACACTCATTTTTTTAAACACATTTTTATTAGATTTTCAGACAGTCAGTATCACATTGCATCAGTACAGTTCTAGGTCTATGTATCCAATTTTTACAATGGCATTATAATGAATCATTCAGCAATATTAAGGCATCTAGCGGTGCAACCTAGCTATGTATAGCCAGTAATTTACTACTCTGGTATTCGTACTCTGCTCAACAACATGAAAGTTCATACTTACTTATTGCAATTCTACAATTCCTATGTATCTATTCAAATGATCCCCAACTGTCCCAACACCCAACCCACACACCCAGGCATGTCACAGTAATCACTGCACATATGCAGCTAATTCACTGGCTTTCCAGCCCAACTCCCAACGATCTCTGGTATAATCTCAAGTAGTATCTGTATCATCAGAGGGAGCACGTCAACCACGAGCATGCTGCTGTGTGTAGGATTCGTGCAATGGAATCAGTCATTTGGGTCTTAGACCTCTCCCACCTGGTCCTCCTCCCCCATATTTACAGGGTTCTTTAACAAGTCCAGCAATACTGCCCATGCTCTAGCCGATTTCAGTGTCTTCTCATTCCCTGTCCTTCTAGCTATTTGCAATCGGACTGAACTGTCGCACTCAGCCCATTTTATAAACTCCTTTTTAGGTCTCGCCTGGCGTAAGACTGCGCAGACATGCGCAGTCTCACTGGCGAGATTTAATGATTTGAGGAGATTTCTCTAGTGGGCTTTAAGCCCCGCCCCTCTTTTCCATTGGCTGGCGTCACCGTTTATGCTAAACGGTGGCCAGCCATTGGAAAAGAGCATCTAGTGACGTACACTTTTCTCTTTTAGAGCCGTCCCAGTTGGACTGGCTGCCCCGACTTACTGCTGGCGTAAAAGTTTTTTTTTATCTTTATGGGGCCAAACACATGGCCCCATAAAGATAAGAAACCAGTCATGCGAGCCAGTCCAACTGGGACGCTCTAAAAGAGAGTTGTTGTTGGCGTTGCAGCGCGCGCTATATATAAAAGAGACAAATACGCAGCGCGTCAAAAGATAAAAAGATATCAGTTGGTGCTGCAAGTGTGTCTGAACCCTTGTTTGGCTGGAAATCGTAAGAATGCGCGCCCCTCGGACGGCGAGCGGCGGTGGAGGGCTCTCTCCCTGCAGCTCGCAGAGCAGCCCGCCTGTTGCGCCCTCCCTGCCCGTCCTCCTCTCGTCACAACCCCCATTTCCTCTCCCAGCAAGCTTGTTTTGCCAATGTTGGCATCTATGACATCGGCGAAACAGATTACATGTACCAATGCTTGATTTAATGTTGTGTCAAAGCTTCATTTCATATTGTGGACTCCATTACCGAAGCCGATGCCCCCCTCTTGGTACTTGTATTGTGTGCCCAGTTGTTCCCAGTGACCCTTCTGAAAGGATCTAATGTGATGTTCATTGCAAGTGCCGTCACCCTACAATAGCAAACCCTTCGATTAACAACGCCCTCGGTGTGTCCAGTGGAGAGAACCCCTGCCCGCCCCACTCTCATTCCCAGGATCCCCATGCAGGCTTTGCAGAAAGACCCTCGGGTCCGACCACTGGTGCTCTGTACACTCTGCCATATCCGCCTCGCGAGGTGGAGGCTGCCCGGACTGGACCGGTCCAGAGCCCCGCTGTGTGGGACGCCTCATGCCCCATCCTCAGTTTCTGAGTCTACTCAAAGCCTGGGTTGTTCCGTCACCTGTGAGGGGAAAAAATCGAATTCCGTTAAGGTCATTGAAGACCAACAGGATCATTTCACCCCAAGACAGCGACTAGCGCTTCCGAAGCCGGGGCCCCCTAGGCTTACTTCTTGGAAGGGGGTCGTGTCTCTCATCCCGCCTATCAGCTGACAGTATTTGAGCGGGCTCCGTGTGAGCCCTGTCGTGCAAGGGGGAATGGGTGAACGGCTTCACTGTTGTCCTAGTGTCACACTGCTCTTTAATGCAGACTCCTCCACGGTGTCTGGATGCCTTCTCTCCTCCCTCGCAGCAGTAATAGCCCCGTAGGTGCTACTCACCTTAGCATGCCAAGCACAGTCTGCCTATGTAGTGTACTCACTTCTACTGCCCCTTGACTGCTGTGTGTGTTTGTGTTCGCGCCTGACTGAGGCTGTTTGTTGTCGTTTGCCTGGCTGTTGGTGGATTACACCGGGATAGGATGACGTTTTTAGTAATGGCTTGCTGCAGACCTCTCTCTTTACCCTGCTCCTGATGGGTTGAAATCCCAGCAGGGCTGAGTCAGCCTTTCATTTTTCAGAAGTTGGTAAAACGAGTCCCCTGGGGTAACAGGAGCACTTGTCATTAACCCTCAGAGCACGGGGTTCCCTGGGCAGATGTTTGCTGTTATATAATATTTCACCCCTTAAATATTTATAGAGCGGGGTCACGTGGCCTCCCTATGAAGCCTAGGTATTAATCTCTGGTTATCTCACACTGCCCGGCCTTTGAGTTGCCCCGCCCCCCACACCCTCACCCTCTTTCTGGTTTGTCAGGGTCTACAAATGGGTCTTTACCTGTAGGTCTAGCCTTTAAAAACCCTTTAGTTGAAGAGATGTTAGGGTGATGGCTCAACCTCAGATAAGAGGCCACCCCCCACTCCCCCCCTGGCATCCACTGCTGATGAACCCCCCCCGCCCCTTGCCAGTGTCCAGTGTGTGCAGCTTGCGCACATATATCTCCTGTAGGGAGGGTGGCCTTAGCTGTGATCAAAGCGCACAAGTGGGGCTCCCTTGGAGCCAGCATCCAACATTGGCACTGGAAGCCCCTGGGCGCTCGTGCACCCGTGGTGTGGGTCCTGCACAGCCTCGTGACTCCTTGGGAGTGTGTGGGGGGGACTACCCTGACGTCTCATGTGCTCTCATACTTATGTGAGGATTGAAAATGGAGCATGGACTTTTGAAAAACAACCTTCAAAAAACGTTTTCGAAAGTCGCCATTTTAATCTGCTGCAATCTTTATATTCGATAGCTTTGTTCCGTCTGTACACTAGCCTGTCCCATTTTGTAAGGTTTATTCAAAATATCTACTGCGAAAGGCACAGGCCGGCATGTGATCTGAGCCCTTCCCCAAACTGTGTGGACTTTCGTTCATTATTTTTTTAACATTTGCTGCAGACTGAATGTACTCATGGGTGAACGCACTGGTTTCAGACTCGGCGGCAGAACTGCCCACTTCCTGGCCTGCTTATCTGCCCTCAGTTTGGCAAAAAGATTTAGTTGGAAAAATGTCGTTCAACAGGTTTGGTGCCCGTTGGTCATTGGGATGAGCAAATGTGGCATGACTCCCCCACCCACTACGCAATAAAAGAAGACAAGCATTGAAAATGCAATAGGCCTCGTCTTTTATTAAGTTAAAGCCATTTGCTTTGCTATATAATACCATTAGCAAAGCAAATGGCTTTAACTTAATAAAAGGCGAGGCCTATTGCATTTTCAATGCTTGTTCCATCTAGTCATGCTGGGGACATCTCTCGCCACCCACACAGACACTAATGCACTCAAATAGGTACTCAGACAACCAATCAATAACCCATATGGACACTCCTGTACCTACTCACCAACCCATGCAGCCACTTACACCAACTGACAGACTGATACAGACATTCACACAGATTAGTCATTCACCCATGTATTCACTAAGACACGCTTAATCACTCATGTATACAGTTAGTCATGCACCCACTAAATCATCCATTCAGACACTCATACACCCACTCATTCTTCAATACAACTTGGCGTATATATATTACATTCTTAAACTTTTTAGAAACACTCAATCACTGGATGATGTCATTTGAGATGTCATCAGTGATGTCACTGACCATGTCATGAGTGTGAGAAGTTGGCCTGGTATATGCTGTTCACTAGTTAAAGTGGACACCTTGCACCAGTACAATTCGACTCTTATGGTAGTAGGTTTAAGACAACCTTTTAAAGAAAGCTATACTAGTGGTAGCTGTGGAGAGCAGCCTTCAGGCTAAGTCTTTAGAGGAATGTAAAGCAGCTTATTTTACCTTATAATCTCTTGAATTACTAAATGAGAGGACACCATACAGGTATATATATCAAATATATATGTATTTATTACTAACAACTCTCTGCTAATCTCTTTATGAGATTAGAAGTCAGGAACATATGCACAAATCAACATTTCACAATAAGTTAAGCACAAAAATGGCTCGGGCCCTAGGGGCATACCAGACCATATACTAAGAAAGAGACTTAGAGATAACGACTTGCGAGGGGACAAGGCCTAGGGCCTTCAGAAGCGCTGGGGCCTCACGAAACCACCCAAGGCAGGTAAGTAAAGAACCCACAGGAGACGCATGCAGTGTGAGAACACAGCCGCGAATCCCTATTGACTTCAATGGAGCAAGTCGCGATTAGAAATTTCGAGATTTAGGATACTTCGGGAGAGTCGATAAGCAAGTCACTTACAGGGTAAGTAGTTCTAGAGCCAACACCCACAGGAGCACCGTAGTGCTGGAGTTACCTCACCCAGGGAAGCCGGGTGCATAGGTGTCTTTTGGTGTCGGGTCGCGGCGTCGTTTTCAATGGGAGCCAAAGAAGACTTGCTGCTTGTGAAGACAGGATAAGTGTCCAGTGGAATCCAAGCCTGGATTCAGAAGAAGGAAGACCTGAAAGCAGAGGGGACAGTGTTCAAAGTCACTTGGCAGTGACCCGGGGCAAGGAAGATGGATGCCCACAGTCGTCGGGTGATTTCAGGTGATCCACAGGTGTCTTGACTCTTCAGTCACGAGGTCCAGGAGGTGTCGACGACAACTAGGAGCTGGATTCAGCGTGTCCCACAAAGTCTGCAGCTTACTGCAGTGTCAGTGACCAGATTGGAGCCAACAAGGCTTGGTAACAGTAAGTCTGACCAGCAAGGTCTGAGGGACTCACCCAGCAAGGGTAAGTCAGGGCAGGCCTGGAGCAACCAGGGGAGCCCTTTGGAACTGTAGAAAATTCTTCTGGGGAACCACAAGCCAACCGGCAAGGGATCGCAAAGACGCCTCAGGAGGATTCACTCAACAGGGGCCCACGGTCACTCGGGATGGGGTAGGCCTCTGATCTTCTGTGAGAATCCTGCTGGGGGCTTGGACCACACGTGGTCCAAAGCACACATTCGTAGAAAGTCGTGAATGGGTTGCACTCGAAAATAGTGCATGGTACCCAGGGATTGCGGTTCCTCATCACTCGTGGGGTCCACTTGCCTCAGCGTCACTGGGGACTCACGAAGGCCTTAGAGAAGTCAGGAAATCCTCTTCCTGGGCTACAGGGACTTTGGACTCCGGTGGGAGCGGGAAAGTTTGCGACCGTTGATTGCAAGATTGGGTGCCTGCCAAGCAGGGAAGTCACTCCTTGACTCCAAGGGAGATTCTTCAGTCTTCCAGAGGTAGTGGAAAGTTGAAGGTCCAGCATTCTTCTTCAGAGCGTCGTCCAGGGATATCTAGTTTGCAATGGCAAGGGTTCCCTAACTTATACTGAAAGAAAGGGAGGGACTAGCTCTATGACCCCACCTATGGGAGGGTCAGGGGAGTGGGTGGCTACACCCACTTCCCTTTGTCCAGTTTCGCGCCAGAGCAGGGGCAGGTAGCCCCTGAGCCGGTTTGAACTGGTGTATGCACAGAGGAGCCTACTGCTCCCCCAGTACAGGATTTCAAAGCACTCTAGGAGTGCACCCACACAGCCCCAATACACTAAACCCTGTCTGGGAGGTGGCCACACCTCCCTGTGACAGGATGCCTATTGTTGGGCCTCCTCCACTACGAGTTTCAGTCAGCAGCAGGAGGGCAGCCCAGTGTCTGTAACTGGTGGCATCCATTTTGTGATGCCAGGGCCCTTCAGAATTCTGCCGTGTTTCCACAGTAGGTACATGTCTATCCCTCTAGAAGGGTGGGATCATACACCCACACCAGTTACTGGTGTGGGGGTATGATTCCAAAGCGTTTGACACCAAATACGACATGTTTTGATGCAGCCATTCCAAAGTTAGCATTTACCGCGAGGTTATAATGCACTTAAGAGTATATGGTTTGACCGCATTCACAAACAGCCTCAGAGAATGGACTCTGAGAGCTGCAGAGGGGCCCTGCTCAGGCAGAGGCACCCCCTCACATGGAAACCAAGCACCCTGCCCTTAGGATTGATAGGGCCTGCCTTAGGGGTGACTGATAGGTTTAAATGTGTGTGCAGGGAGAGATATAGTGAACCTATATCTCAGTGAGGAGTGCTAACACTACCTCACCTACGCTGCAGTAGCAGGCCTGTGGTGTCAGATTTAGTCTGCTTCCCAGGGGTGGCATAATACATGCTTCGGCCCCTGGTAGGCCTGTGAAGTTCCTATGCCCTTGGTACCTAAGGTACCATGTACTAGGGTCTCACAAGGGACTACAGTATCCAATCACCAGTGCACCTATTATGCACTCCAAGTTGTTTAGAGAGAACAGAGAGGCTGGGGCCCTGATTAGCAGGGTCCCAGCCAGACTATAGCCAGAAACCAGTGTAAACATCAGAAAAAAAGTGGGAGAAACATAAGAGGCAGATCCTACTCTCCTACACAAACCCCCCCAAACGCTGGGACACTAAACTAACCGTGACCAGTTGAATCTTTGTGTTCTAAGTGGAAATGCCTTGAGAGTCCATCTACATTGGCATGTTGGGTCCCAGGTCTATGTTCCACTGTATAGTCCATCTCCTGTAGGGAAATGGACCACCTTAAAAGTTTTGGGTTTTCACCTTTCATCTGTTTAAGCCATAGGAGAAGCTTGTGGTCAGTCTGAACTATGAAGTGAGTGCCAAACAAGTATGCCCTCAGCTTCTTCAGGGCCCACACCTCAGCAAAGTCCTCCCTCTCTATAGCTGACCAACGTTTCTCTCTAGGGGTCAGCCTTCTGCTAATAAAAGCTACTGGCTGGTCTTGGCCTTCATCATTCAGTTGAGACAGTACAGCTCCCACACCCAGCTCAGAAGCATCTGTTTGGACAATGAACTTTTTGGTGTAGTCTGGACTCTGTAAGATGGGGGCAGTGCACATGGCCTGCTTTAGGTCTTCAAATGCCTTTTGACAGCTAGCTGTCCACTGAACCTTTTTTGGCATTGTCTTTGAGGTAAGATCATTTAAGGGGGTCACTATTGATCCATATCCCTTAACAAACCTCCTATAGTACCCAGTCAGGCCCAAAAAGGCTCTCACCTGTGTCTGGGTGGTTGGAGCAACCCATTCCATGATGGTTTGGATTTTGCTCTGTAAAGGCTGAACCTGGCCCCCACCTACAAGGTGGCTCAGGTACACAACCTGACTCTGCTCTATCTGGCACTTAGTGGCCTTGATAGTGAGGCCTGCGTTCTGCAGGGCCTCCAAAACATTTCTGAGGTGGACCAGGTGATCCTGCCAGGAGGAACTAAAGGAAGCAATATCATCTAGATAAGCTGAGCAATAAGTTTCCATCCCTGCCAGAACTTTGTTCACCAACCTCTGAAAAGTGGCAGGTGCATTTTTCAATCCAAAGGGCATCACCACAAAGTGGTACTGCCCACTAGGGGTCGAAAATGCTGTTTTGGCTTTTGCATCATCAGCTAACCTGATCTGCCAGTAGTCAGCTGTTAGGTCAAATGTACTTAGATACTTGGCTGAGGCCAAAGTATCAATCAGCGCATCTGCCCTTGGTATGGGATAGGCATCAGTCCTGGTGACTGCCCGGGTATGAGGTTTGGGTACTAGGACTACTGGGCTAGCCCAAGGGCTATCTGAAGGCTCAATCACACCTAACTCAAACATTTTCTGGACTTCAGTCCTGATACAGTCCCTGACATGGTCAGGTTGCCTGTAGATTTTACTCTTGACAGGCAGACTGTCTCCAGTGTCCACCTCATGGGTGGTGCACCAGGTAGTCTGACTAGGGGTCAGGCTAAACATATGTCTGTACTGTTGCAGAACTTGTCTGCATTCAGGTTTGTTGATGGTCAGTGAGGCTGCTTGCCAAAGCAACACCATCTACTGACCCATCATCAGGGTTCTGTGAGAGCAGGTCAGGGAGAGGGTCACTCTCCTCCTCCTGTTCCTCATCAGTTGCCATGAGCAAGCCCATGTCAGCCCTGTCAACATATGGTTTCAATCTGTTGACATGGAGCACCCTCAGGGGGCTCCAGGGAGTTCCAAGATTCACCAGATAGGTGACTTCTACCTTTTGCTCAACAATTGTAAGGGGGCCACACCACTTGTCTTGGAGGGCTGCTGGGGCCACAGGCTCCAACACCCACACTTTCTGTCCTGGCTGGTACACAGTCAGCATATCCTTTTGGTCATGCCAAGTTTTTTGTAATTCTTGGCTGGCCTCCAGATTTTTAGTGGATCTCTACCCTCAGAATATAGGAGTCCCTCCTCCCAATAAACTTGATGGGACCCACAAACACTCCCAGCAGCCTCAGCAGCAGCCTGCTGTCTGAGGGGTTCAAGAGAGGGGCAGCACTGTTGCTCCTTACTCATATCTTCCCTAGAAGGTCCCCCTGCCCCCAAGAACTCAACCTGATCAGGCTCAAGTCCCTCTGGGGCAGTTCCTTCTTCAGGATCTGCTTCTCCTCCCTCAAGAGGTGAATCTTTGATCTGAGACAGAGGGGAAGGCACTGTCTTAACCCTACTGCTCCTCTTCTTGGGAAGCACCTGGTCCATGGTTTCAGGATCCAGAGCTGGGGCAGTGTTATGCATTTTGGCCTGTGACCTGGTCACAGCAAATACCTCTGCAGGGATGCCCAACATCTCAGCATGAGTCCATAACTCTGCTTCAGACCAAGCTGAAGTCTCTAGATCATTGCCCAATAGACATTCTACAGGGAGGTCTGCACTGACTACTACTTTCTCGAGGCCAGTTACCCCTCCCCAGGAGAAATTCACAACTGCCAGACTATGGTTGGTCCTGACATTGCTTGCATTGGTACATTTCACCCAGGATGATCTGCCCAGGGTCCACAAGATCCTCTGCCACCATGGTGACACTAGCACCTGTGTCCCTGAATGCCAAAGCCTGTTTGCCATTTATTACAGGCTGCTGTTTGTATTTGCCCAGATTACTGGGGCTCACTAGGAAGGACATATCAATGTCTCCATCACAAATCAGCAATGCCTGAGTGGGTACTCTGACTAGGCCAGAGTCCACTTCAGAACCCAGGGTCAACCCTACTACACCCTTATTCTGTGTACCACCGCCACCAGTAGCTGAACTAGGGGGAACAGTTGCCTTAGGGGCAGGAGTGGTGGTGGTTTGGTCTTTGGACTTGTTACAATCAGAAGTCCAGTGCCATTTCTGTTTACAGAATTTGCACCAGGGCTTCTTTTGGCCTTTTCCCTTGTTGGATTGTGAATCCCCACCAGATGCAGATTTTTGGGGCCCTTGTGAAGACTTCTGGTCTTTTGACTTAACCCCACCTTTCCCAGAGCCCTTAGGATCCTGCTTCTTGGTGTCACCCCCTTGGTTCTGGGCTTTCTGCCTCACCCTGGTTCTGACCCATTTGTCTGCCTTTTTTCCCAATTCTTGGGGAGAGGTCAGATCAGAGTCCACCGGGTATTGATGCAACAACTGGTTCTGGCAATTATTAAGAATCTGTTCTCTCATCATTAGATTATACAATCCCTTGAAATCAGTAACCCTACTGCCAACCAGCCAACCCTCTAGAGCCTTGGTTGCACAATCTACAAAGTCAGTCCAGTCCTAAGTCTGTGCTTTCTGGGTGTCTCTGAACTTCAACCTGTACTGCTCAGTGTTTAAGCCAAACCCATCTATCAGTGCACCCTTTAGGACTTTATAGTCATCAGCATCCTCTTCTCTAACAGTGAGGAGCTTGTCTCTGCCTTTATCTGAAAAGGAAAGCCACAAGATTGCTGCACACTGCTTTTGGGGGCCTGTTGTACTCTAGAGGCCCTTTTCATAGCAGTTATCCACTTATGGATATCATCCCCACTCTGGTAGTAAGGAACAACCTTGCTCAGGTTCCTATGGTCTGGAATATATTCTCTACCTCTAGGGACACTGTTGCTGCCACCAGGGGGTTCTAACCCCTCTCTTCTAGAAGCTCTCTGGAGCTCAAAGGCTTCTCTATCTAATGCCAACTGCTTGGTTTTGAGGGCAAATCTTGCTTCCTCATACTGCAGCAGTTTGTACATTCTGTCAGAGGAGATCTCCCTTCTAGGAAGTTAGGAGTTCCTCTACTGGACAGATTCTTTTCCAGAGTGATAGAAGTGCTCAGACTTCCTAGAAAGGGACCTAGGCCTTTCCTCCACTCTGTCAGTTCTCTTAGGGAAATTCCTCTGTCCTTTTCAGACCCTTGTGGATCTGGCCCTTCAACCACAGAGTCCTGGTCATCCTGATTTTCATCAACTGACCCAGACACTGTAATTGACCCACCCCCTGATTCAGACCCATTAGCTCCTTCAGCTAATCTAAGATCATCTGCTGTCAGCATATCTATCAGGTGTAGTGTGGAGGGACTCTGTCCTATCCTCAGGTGCCTTGCAGCACACATGGCTTTCAAGTCAAAGAAAGTCATGTCCTTATACTGAGGCTGGGTGGACCCACTGGTTCCAACCCTTAAGGACTTTCTAGTGTTGTGCAGTGTGGTACTACCTACACTAGTTTGTGGCCTACTGATCATAGCTTGAGCTGTAGAAAGGGTGTGCTATCCCTTGGCACACAGCTCTAAGTTCAGTACAACTTATTGATACTAAGCTTGACTTTATATGTACCTTGAGTACCTATAGTGGTTTTCAGTTAGTAATTCAAATAGAGATTTTCTGGTAAAACAATAGCAAGCTGGAATCCCACACGCTGCCCACCAATGTGAGAAGACGGCCTGGTATATGCTGTTCACTAGTTAAAGTGGACACTTTGCACCAGTACAATTCGACTCTTATGGTAGTAGGTTTAAGACAACCTTTTAAAGAAAGCTATCCTAGTGGTATCTGTGGAGAGCAGCCTTCAGGCTAAGTCTTTAGAGGAATGTAAAGCAGCTTGTTTTACCTTATAATCTCTTGAATTACTAAATGAAAGGACACCACACAGGTATATATATCAAATATATATGTATTTATTACTAACAACTCTCTGCTAATCTCTTTATGAGATTAGAAGTCAGGAACATATGCACAAATCAACATTTCACAATAAGTTAAGCACAAATATGGCTGAGGCCCTAGGGGCGTACCAGACCATATACTAAAAAAAGAGACTTAGAGATAATGACTTGCAAGGGGACAAGGCCCAGGGCCTTCAGAAGCGCTGGGGCCTCACGAAACCAACCAAGGCAGGTAAGTGAAGGACCCACGGGAGACGCATGCAGTGTGAGAACACAGCCGCGAATCCCTATTGACTTCAATGGAGCAAGTCGCGATTAGAAATTTAGAGTTTTAGGATACTTTGGGAGAGTCTACAAGCAAGTCACTTACAGGGTAAGTAGTTCTAGAGCCAACACCCACAGGAGCACCATAGTGCTGCAGTTACCTCACCCAGGGAAGCCGGGTGCATAGGTGTCTTTTGGTGTCGGGTCGCGGGGTCGTTTTCAATAGGAGCCAAAGAAGACTTTCTGCTTGTGAAGACAGGAGAAGTGTCCGGTGGAATCCAAGCCTGGATTCAGAAGAAGGAAGACCTGAAAGCAGAGGGGACAGTGTTCAAAGTCACTTGGCAGTGACCCGGGGAGAGGAAAATGGATGCCCACAGTCGTTGGGTGATTTCAGGTGATCCACGGATATCTTGACTCTTCAGCCACGAGGTCCAGGAGGCGTCGAAGACAACCAGGAGCTGGATTCAGTGTGTCCCACGATGTCTGCAGCTTACTGCAGTGTCGGTGACCAGATTGGAGCTAACAAGCCTTGGTAACAGCAAGTCTTGTGGAAAGGATAAAAAGTCAGCGGTGCAGACCAGCAAGGTCTGAGGGACTCACCCAGCAAGGGTCAGTCAGGGCAGGCCTGAGGCAACCAGGGGAGCCCTTTGGAACTGTAGAAAAGTCTTCTGGGGACCCACAAGCCAACCGGCAAGGGACTGGGAAGACACCTCGGGAGGATTCACTCAACAGGGGCCCACGGTCACTCGGGATGGGGTAGGCCTCTGATCTTTGGTGGGAATCCTGCTGGAGGCTTGGACCACACGTGGTCCAATGCACAAGTTTCTAAAACATTGTGAAGGGGTTGCACTGGAAAATAGTACATGGTACCCAGGGATTGCGGTTCCTCATCACTCGTGGGGTCCTCTTGCCTCAGCATCACTGGGGACTCATGATGGCCCTAGAGAAGTCAGGAAATCCTCTTCCTGGGCTACAGGGACTTTGGACTCCGGTGGGAGCGGGAAAGTTTGCGACCGTTGATTGCAAGATTGGGTGCCTGCCAAGCAGGGGAGTCACTCATTGACTCCAATGGAGATTCTTCAGTCTTCCAGAGGTAGTGGAACGTCGAAGGTCCAGGATTCTTCTTCAGAGCGTCATCCAGGGATATCTAGTTTGCAATGGCAAGGGTTCCCTAACTTAGACTGAAAGGAAGGGAGGTACTAGCTCTATGACCCCACCTATGGGAGGGTCAGGGGAGTGGGTGGCTACACCCACTTCCCTTTGTCCAGTTTCGTGCCAGAGCAGGGGCGGGTAGCCCCTGAGCCGGTTTGAACTGGTGTATGCACAGAGGAGCCTACTTCTCCCACAGTGCAGGACTTCAAAGCACTCTAGGAGTGCCCCCACCCAGCCCCAATACACTAAACCCTGTCTGGGAGGATGCCTATTGTTGGGCCTCCTCCACTGTGAGTTTTGGTCATCAGCAGGAGGGCAGCCAAGTGTCTGTGACTGGTGGCATCCATTTTGTGATGCCAGGGCTCTTCAGGATTCTACCGTGTTTCCACAGTAGGTACATGTCTATCTCTCTAGAAGGGTGCGATCATACTCCCACACCAGTTACTGGTGTGGGGGTATGATTCCAAAGCTTTTGACACCAAACACGACATGTTTTGATGCAGCCATTCCAAAGTTAGCATTTACCGCGAGGTTATAATGCACGTAAGAGTATATGGTTTGACTGCATTCACAAACAGCCCCAGAGAATGGACTATGAGAGCTGCAGAGGGGCCCTGCTCAGGCAGAGGCACCCCCTCACATGGAAACCTAGCAACCTGCCATCAGGATTGATAGGGCCTGCCTTAGGCGTGACTGATAGGTTTAAATGTGTGTGCAGGGAGAGATATAGTGAACCTATATCTCAGTGAGGAGTGCTAACACTACCTCACCCAGGCTGCAGTAGCAGGCCTGTGGTGTCAGATTTAGTCTGCTTTCCAGGGGTGGCATAAAACATGCTTCAGCCCCTGGTAGTGCACCGAATATGCACTCCAAGTTGTTTAGAGAGAACAGAGAGACTGGGGCCCTGATTAGCAGGGTCCCAGCCATACTATAGCCAGAAACCATTGTAAACATCAGAAAAAAAGTGGGGGCAACATAAGAGGCAGATCCTACTCTCCTACAATGAGTGATGTAATATGTGATGTCATCAGCAGCACATTGCGGGGATGGAAGTTATAGTTAGCTCAGCTAACTATAACAGCTGAATTTCTATAGTTTTGTACGAGTGAAATGCCAGCCTCACTATAACGCCCCTGAAACCTGTAGTATTTTCAGTGAATTTCTAATGTTTTTAAAATGCTAAATATATATATATTTCACAGATTGATGCGAAAGCTTGGGAAGTTTTTTCACTAATAAAATTGAAAATATTCAAGCTTCTCTATTTAAGGGAGGGCTTCCGAAGATCCATGCTGAAATCTTAAGACTGACAAAGATCACTCCAACAGCAAAAACCAGTCTTGATGGTTTTAAGTGCATTCAGGCGAAGTGCACACTGAGGGTGCTCCAGGCGATCAAATCTGGCTCGCCAGACGACCCATGCCCTCTGAAGCTGCTAGCTCAGGTGGCAGAGAGCATTAATCCAGTAGTAAATGAGATTGTTAATACCTCATTAGGCTCAACTTCTGTTCTCCCTCTTCTTGAAAAAACAACGGCGGACTCGGCCATCTTGGCAAATTATAGACCAATATCCTTGCTTCCAGCCTTCTCTAAAATATTAGAGAAGCAAGTCAATATGCAACTGTCTAAATTCATAGAAGTCAACAACCTGCTTCATCCTAGTCAATCAGGCTTTAGAGCCTGCTACAGTACAGAAACGGCACTGGTCGAGGAATCAGAATCCATCAAAGGAACCCTGGACAGGGGAAGTATTACGGTATTGATCATGCTTGATCTGTCAGCTGCTTTCGATACTGTTCCCAACTCATGACTGCTAAGACGCATCCACGATGTGGAAGTGACATGGCATGCCCTGGACTGGCTGGCATCATTTTTGGCCAATAGAAGCCAGAAAGTTTGGATGCCGCCTTGCACAGCCAAGCCCCAGGCAAGTGGGCACGGGTGTCCCTCAAGGCTCAGCTTTGAGTCCAACACTCTTTAACATATACCTTACTCCCTTAGCTTTTCTTGCAGAAGAACTATGAGTGAAGGTGCTGTCTTCTGCCAACAACACTCAATTGGTTCTCTCTTGGAGCAAGGGATCCACGCACAACGGCACCCTAATGAAGAGCTGCCTCACTGTAAATGGAAATTCTCTTTTTTGGGACTTTTTCACCTGACTTTGTGTCAACCATGTGGCCAGATGATGTCTTCCCGCCCAGTCTTCCAATGGAATTAGTAAAAAATGTGTGGATAACCTTCTATAATAAATTGTCCTTCTGTCCAAAGGTCAAAAAACTTGTGGGTGTATGTTTTGGGATCTTAAGGTCACTAAAGAAGTGTCTGCTTCTACTCTCTTTCTCAAACAAGAAAGCGATTATTCAGCCACTGATTATGTCCAGATTGGAATACGGCAATGCCCTCTATTTGGGCATACTGGAATATCACAAGGAGAAAATAAAGCAGATCCAGAATGCAGCAGATCAACTTCTGCTGAATATTCCAAAAAGACAACACATTAGTGGTCATTTGTGAGGACTTCACTGGCTGCCCACCAGGGAGAGGATTACATTTAAGGATTTGACACTGGTACATGATGCTTTGTAGCAAATGGGTTCCGATTACCTCAGAGCCAGATTCAGCTTCTACAACACTGCTGACTTTTACACTCTTTTAATAAATGGCGTGCAATGGTCCCAAAGAACCCGCACCAAAGATCTGGAGGCAGATCATTAGATTTTCGGGTGCCTCTGCATGGAAATAAGATCCCAAAGGAGCTCCGTTCAGTTGATAACTCAGTGCTGTTTAGGAAGAAACTAAAAGCTTGGCTCTTTGTGCAATGCTAACCTCGACTCGCCTGACCTCTCTATGTTTTGTGCCGGGACAGTCTTGGGAGTAGCAGTTGTGCATTATAAATCACCTATCATCTCATATCATATCATGCCCTTAAACCAAGATCGTGATCGATGCATGCTTACAATGACACCATATCGACTGTGGCAAGAATGTAACTGCATTTCCAGGGAATGTTCTGTATTTTAGAAATAAACTCCATGCTATCCGGGCAATAAGTTGTTAGGTTAATGACATGGGGACACAAAAAGTAATCGAGGTAGATAGATGTATTCCCCAATAAACAATTTTTTGCTGAGATAATCAGTCTGCCTGGTGGATCCGTACTATGCTTGTGAATTTTGGGCAGTATATAAAAACATGGTGTCATGGGTTTCATCACATATAAAAATTGTATCTCATCTGAACTCAATAAACTCAATTCATGCCAGCTGGAGAGCATGCTGGGATAAAATGTCACAGTTTGACCATAAATGGTAGCATTAGATTTCACATAGCTAAAGGACAGGTCGAATTGTCTCTTGGCCTCTGCCCTATATTTATTAATGTCCCACAGCACCACAATGCCACTCTTGGCAGAGGGTTTCACAACAAACAAATCAGATTCCTATAGGGATGCCAAAGCTTCCTGTTGACCACTAGTCAGGGAATTTCAGCAAAGTGATTGCTACTCTAGTTCCACAGATCAATGACTTCATGTCAATGTTATCATGCAGGGTTGTTGGATTGCATTTGGACCTGGGTTTAAAATCGTTTCTACTCGCCCTCTCAATTTCAAGACCCATATTGTAAAGTAATTCTCTCTCTGAGTCTCAAGCCATCATCCCCAATTCGAATTCCCTGAGGAGAGCCAGCCCCTCAATATCTTCAATGGTTAGAATATCAGAGGTAATGTCTGAAGGGACAGTAAGAACTCCATTACCTCATGACCTGCATTTTTCTTTCTGTGAAGTAAAATCTTTGAGTAATTTTCCTACAAAACAGGAACATGTCTATGCAGGTATGAGAGTAATCAAAGTTAGCATTAGGGCAAAATTATAAACCCAATCCAGCAAGGAGCGTTCATTTTAACTCAGTTCCTGCGTAAATAAATTGACAATAGTAGGTTTGTTCTCATCCATCTTTTGTTCCTCTTGCTTTCAATCAATCAATCAATCATGGGTTTATACAGCGCAAGCTACTCGCCCGGCATGGGTCTCAAGACTCTGAGGGATGGAGATTCTGCCGATCCTGGGAGGTCACTGAGTTCCAACGAAGAGCCAGGTCTTGAGGTCCTTTAGGAACTTAGGGAGCGCTGGAGTCTGTCAGAGGTGGAGAGGGAGGGAGTTCCATGCCTTGGCTGCGAGGAGGGAGGAGTGTCCTCCTGCTCTGGTTTTCATTATCCGAGGTACTGTTGAAGGGAGAGCTGGGCAGAAAGGAGAGAACGCTGGGGAGCATGGAATGTGAGGCGGTGGTTCAGGTTGGCAGTCCGGTGTTATGTAGTGCCTTGTGTGCGTGTACCTTTCCCATGCGGCATGTTGTCTTCTTTTGGTTGTGCCACCCCTCTGGATTTTCCTGCATCGTGGCCGCCTCCTCTTCCTTTTGCTGTTTTTTGTGGGAAACAGTGTAGTGATGCAGGTGGACGCCACCTGTCATTCATCAAGGTCATAAAAGGCACCTGAACTTGACTCCGATGTAACTAATTCTTGTTGTCTCAGGAAAACAGTTTGCCTGTAATCCTTCCTCGCAGCTTCATATTTCTTACCAAATGTTAGGATGCGATCACTAGCATAGTCGATTTTATCACAAATAAATTTCCATTTTTTCTGTGATTTAATCCCTTCCTCATTCTTGGTAAGTCTCACTTCCATTTCTTTCAAGAAGCTCCGTATCCCTTCCTGTGAGGGAAACTGGAGTCAGGGTATGTAATCCGCCTCAAGCAAGATGAGGGACTTCATGCTCATTTGGGCTAGTCCAATTTCCTTTGGTTCGATCTCATTCAACCTCTTTTTTTGTGGTTTCCTTCTCCTGCATTTTGGTAGAGATCTTTCATGTTCTGTGATGAGTTTGTACATAAAGCACATTATTGTGTTCTTAAGGATAAGCTGTTTTATGCACAGTTGTACTCACTCTCACATTCTTGTTTGTTACAATAATTTTTGCTTTTTCCGTGTTTTGATGTGGGAGCTTGGAACAAGATTACCTCCTTTGGGTTTGGGTGTCTGTGATGCCCAACCTTTTCTTTGTCACTTGACATTTAGTTATAAAACTGGTGTTCAGAGTACTTGCATCGTCTTGTTTTGAACAGAGATACAGGGCATGGTTATAATGCATTTCATGCACACAATCATATTATTTGTCTATGGAGTTAAATATGTTTTATTTTCTGTGCATTGTCATGTGCACATACACACATCTATACATCATTATGTAAGTATTAGGTATGCAGAGACAATTACACACTTGTGTTTTGTTACTACTTCTGTGTACTTTTTAACCTTTTAACCTGCTAAGCTGAATGTAACCCGTCTTTTTTTCTGGGGGTTATTTCACTAAGTCAGGGCCTCAGGTCTGTTTTATCATGTGTATTTGCATGGGTGACTTGTGTCTCTAGGTAGTATGGCACCTTCACAAATGCATGCTGGCTTCGAGAAAGACTGTGCAAATTGAAATGCATCGGCCGCAATAAATTCTTGTTGAAATCCTCTCCGGAGTGCGGGCTGTACTTGCGCTGCTGAGCGGGTGAGATATATATATATATATATATATTCACTGAAAAAACCATAGGTTTCACACATGTTATAGTTAGCTGGACATTTCACTCGTAAAAAACCATTGAAATTCCCCCGTTATAGTTAGTTCAGCTAAATATAACTCGCGCGACCGCAATCCACTGCTGATGACGTCACATATTACATCACTCATGACATGGTCAGTGACATCACTCATGACATCACTGATGACATCTCAAATGACATCACTGATGACATCACTGATGACATCATCCAGTGAATATGTGTCTTTCTGAAAAATAGATATTTTTTATATATGTATATCTAAAGGTTAATGGAAGAATAAATGGGTAAATAAGTGTCTAAATGGATGTTTTTTTTTGTAAAATTAATTGTATAACTGACTTATTAACAGTATCTTAGTGAATACAGTGATGTAATATGTGACATCATCAGCAGTGAATTGCGATCGCGCGAGTTATATTTAGCTGAACTAACTATAACGGGGGAATTTCAATGGTTTTTTACGAGTGAAATGTCCAGCTAACTATAACATGTGTGAAACCTATGGTTTTTTCAGTGAATTTGCAAGGTTTTTAAAATGCTAATTCCTAACGATAACGTGTGTGAAACCTATGGTTTTTTAAGTGAATTTGCAAGGTTTTTTAAATGCTAATTTCTAACTATAACGTGTGTGAAACCTATGTTTTTTTTTGTGAATTTGTAAGGTTTTTTAAATGCTAATTTATGTATGTATTATTATATTTTTTATATATTTATTTTACAATAAACTACCTATGTATATAGTTATAGATTGACTGTATCCTGTAATATGGAATGGCTCGTTTGAAATGTTTTTTTTTTAAGGGTTTTTCACCGTGCACGCACCGTGCGCGCACCCCACGATTTTTTGAAAAAAAAAAAAAATGTTTTTTTCACCCTTCAGGGACCCCCTGACAAAGGCTAGGGGGTCAGGAACTCTCTACCCTGCCCCCTTTTCACGTTCTCCAACTTTGTTTTTCACTGCCACACACAAAATGGCGTCCGACACTTCCTGATTTCGATCGATTAGAATGTTGAATGACATCTAACCACCAATCAGAATTACGCTCGCGCACGGCACCGTGCGCGCACCGTGCGCGCATATTCATATTTATGTACTTTTAACTGCAATTTTCTCAGGAACTACTGAACAGATTGACACCATATATGCAAAAGGCACATCCCTGACCTGAGGACTACCTCTTTGCCAAGTTTCAAGTAATTCTGTTCAGCCGTTCGGGCTGTACCTTCGACTAAAGGTCCTACGGGAAAATGCATGGGGAAAACGCGTTTTGGGACCCCCATTTTTTCTCAGCCCCTGCTTGACGAATCACCCCGAGACTTTCAGGGTAGGAGCTGAGCGGAGCGCCCCATTAGTTTTGAAAACTTTACGAGGATTCGTCAACCGGCGCCAAAGTTATTCAAAATAGAATTTTCAGATTTCCTATGGGAACTCGGTCCTAACTATAACTATCTACTGGCGACCGCCAGTAGATAATATATACGGCGAGGAGGCGAGCCTCTAGTCTAAACACAAACCAACGTCGTTTTCTCTATGAAGATTACAGCATGCCGTTTATTTATCACAGGTCAGACCAACTCAACGCGTTTCGGGAAACACTCCCTTGATCACGAGTACTGTGTCAGTTATTTCCTTACAATAAATAAACATGTGATTGAACTTCAGTGAAAAGTGAAAACAGACTTCCGTTTTCAGAGTTAACTCACTCTGACACGTACCACATTATAAAGCTTAGTATTTTAAATGTTGCATTCAATGCAATTCAACTTAAAACATAAATTTGGACGGAAAAATGTAGTGAAATAAAATAAAATAAAAAAAACAGTGAGTGATTGCAGTTCAATACTGTGGATCATGTGTTTCCCACTTAATTTTCAGAAGGCAACCAACGAGCTACATTACATCAGTGGCCATACGACCATAGTGCTGTAATTAATAACAGCTTAAAGTCCTTGTCATCTCAAACTATTAATGATAAATGCCAAATATCGTCTTCGATAACAATTCAGCCCCAGTCGGCACAAACAGAAGGTTAAATGGCTCAACATGGATTTTTGTTCCACTCAATACACTAAATGGCTGTGACTAAACATTACGCTGCTAAATATTGACAATAATGCACTTCTGCCCCTGTGGGCATTACAACACATGATAGTAATGAAAGTGATAAAATAGCTCTTTTGCCTTCTTCATTTCAGCCTCAATCACACCTTCTGCAATTAAAAAATATAAAGAACACCTTAATACCACACCTACTTATATACACCTTCACCTAAACTACACAGTGAACATATTTAAAAGAAGCTGTAGTTTCACAGTGGCATTGTTACATATAAATGTGATTATAATCTTTTCAAATTCAAAATACAGGAGATATCAATGCTTCACAAATTTAAATGTTTCAGATTTTCAATCATGCATATAAGTCATGCTCAGCCTAAGTGTACTGTAAGTTCTTCGTTGCAATTATGGCCTACTGGCACTAGAGTTCTGTACTGGATTATTAACTTAGACTCTAGGCGTCGCAGATCTTGCACTCTATTGCCAACTCTTTCACTGACCCTTACTGTATCCAACACACAAAAGCTCAAAAGATTACCATTATGACTGTGGTGGGTCTGAAAATGCCTTGCCACTGGGTATTGTTTATCCCCATTTTTTATGGCGCGAAGATGTTTTAACACTCTTTTTTTGGCTTTATGTATAGTACTGCCAATGTAGGTTTTCTGACAGGGGCAGAACAGAGCGTACACTGCATAATCAGTATTGCATGATGTGTATTTCATGATCTGATATGGCTTACATTGAGGGGATAATTTGCATTCTTTCAGATTCCTACTATTCTTACAGGCTTTACAATTCCGACAAGTGAAGAACCCTTGTATTCCTGAAGTTCTTACTGAAGATGGTTCAAATGCTCTACAAAGTGTGTCTTTAAGCGTTTTGGCTTTTCTGAAAGTAATCTGTGGAAAAGATTCTAAACTTTCAGCCACATCTTTGGTAGTTTAAACACAATTTCAATAGCAGAGCACTGCACGTCTGTGAGTTCAAACTGCAAAACATGCAGTCAAAAGTTTATTTTTCAAAAATAGAAAAGTCCATATATCATAGTCTTGATCATGAGTGGATTGGTTTGACAAGTTGTTGACAAGTAGATATTAAAGCCGAACAGCCGACACGCGTTTCGTCGCTTAAAGCGACTTTTTCAAGGCTCAAACTCTAGAAGTCAAATGGCATTTGAAACTCCACTTAATCCACACGGTTGTAGTAGAAACTGTAATGTGCATCCACAAGTTACCCCGTCTTTCCTAACAGTTATGGAAAGAAGGAGAGAAAACTCAGAACCTTGTCACTAAGTCAGGCCCCACGTAAACGCCCTCCGGGAGTCTGATAATCTCCCTTAGCAATCGATTGCATAGGGAGATTATCAGACTCCCGGAGGGCGTTTACGTGGGCCCTGACTCAGTGACAAGGTTCTGAGTTTTCTCTCCTTCTTTCCATAACTGTTACCAAAGAAATTGCGCCACCCCAAGACAACCATTAGGAAAGAAGGGGTAATAATGCTGCAGTCAAGTACCCATTGCTATTATTCTCGGGGGCGCCCTGATGGATATGCAGCACATGGAGTTCCCCAAGCAGCTTAATCATTGGACCATGGGAGGGGGGGGGGGAAACCCCATCGCCCAGTATACCAATCACACCCAATTCAGCTGAAGCAAAAAACTTCTTTTGTCAGGATTACCAACTCTTGTTAAATCAACTTTAGATGTTTGTAAAACTGAGGTGCGCCAGTCCAACAAGGTGGGTGCAGTCGGGTCCTTCCATTTCCTACAAATTTCTCTTCGAGCCAACAGTATGCAGTAGAAGAGAAGGTTCTTCGCCGGACCCCAAACTTCAGGTGAGACTCCAAAAATTACAAGAGAACAGGTTATCAGGACTTCAAAACCCAGAGCAGATGAAAGTGATATACTAATCGCATTCCAATACGGGGAAAGAAGGGGACACTCAAAGAACATATGTATATCTGTGGCAGCTATCAGCCCACATTTGGGACATGCCACTAAAGTGCCCTTAGAAAATTTTGAAAGTCTCTGTGGCGAATAGTAGGCCCTATGTAGGGTAAAAAGATGGTTCCTACGGAGCCAAGCAGGTTTCACTATGTCCCACATGATCTTGAAAGATGTAAACCACAAATTCCCGATATTCTGATCAGCAATGATAGAGGCCCACAACAGCTCTGGCAGTTTGAATTCGCCATCCATCTCTTCTAATAATAGCTCATACCATGTTGAGACCTCCTTCCGGGCAGGTGGTTTATCCAATAGTTGCGTCACTAGATTACTATCTCCTCCTAGCATACAACCGCCCCTAGCAGAGATCTGTGAGTGTGCCCAACTTGCAATCTGAAGGAACTTAAACCTAGAGAGGCCCGGCCCTATTTTAGATAGCAGAGCCTCCCATGGAAGTAAACCCCCTTCCACAAATAAATCCCCCAGACCTCCAAACCTGCCTCCCTCAATGGTATTGCAAGGCTGTCCATCAACCAATCTGGCGAGCCTGGTGAATTCCACAATGGTGACCTATTTATAAAATGGCCAATCTTTAAAGAACACCTGAGTTTACCCCAAGTTTTTGCCATGTCTCGCAACACCTTCAATTTCACTTTTTTAAAAAATTTTGGATCTCCAAATTTAAACAAAAAACCCTGCTGGGTCACCCCCTCTCCACTAAGTAATGCTGCAAACATACATCCAATGGCAGAGTTTGTGGGCATTTTTAGCAGCATCCTGGCATGGGAAAGCTGAAATGCCCATGCGTCTAATTGAAAATCAGGCGCCGCTAAGCCCCCCTTCTCTCTACGGCGCCTACGTTTTTTCCAGGCAATCCTGGGTGTATGGTCATTCCATATAAAGGAACTAATATGACTCTAAAGTTTAGTTATCAGAGAAGGTTAAAAAAAAAAAAGGGGAATGGTGTTAAACAAAAAGGATATTTTTGGCAAGATCGCCATTTTTATTAGGTTTACTCTGCCTAAAATAGATAGAGGGAGAGAAGACCAAGATCGCATAAGTCTTCGACATTCCTTAGCAACATTAGAAAAGTTTAAGGATGCAATTTTATCTATATCTCTAACAATATTAATCCCTAGATACCGTAGACTAGAGCTCAACTGAGCCCCAGCCACGGGTACGGGGTCATTCCAAACCATGATGTCAGTTTTGGAAGCATTAATCTCATACCCTGATACTTTCCCAAAGTCAAGTGCCAAAGCGATCACAGAGGGGAATGCTGTACTTAGCTCTGAGGAGAAGACAAGGATGTCATCCGCGTATAAGGCTACCCTCTTCTCCCCCCCCCATAAGTAAAAGATTTGATATTACGCTCATCCCTCAGCCGTTGAGCGAAGGGTTCAATATATAAATCGAATAGGAGGGGGGAAAGAGGGCAGCCTTGACGCGTACCACGCGATATATTGAACGGCATGGACAACTCTCCATTTACCAACAAGGAAGCTGAAGGGTTCTGATATAGGAGTTTCACAGCTCGCCGGAATCTCTCCCCGATGTTAAACCTACTCAAGACCCCAGACAGGTATGCCCAGTTCACCCTATCGAAGGCCTTGGTGGCATCTAATGTAAGTACGGCCAATGGGAGAGACTCTGTTGTTGCCATATCAATGGCTGCTATAAGATCATATGTCAGCTCATATAGTTGTCAACCCCTCACAAAACCCCTCTGATCCGGGTGCAAGACCCCCGTTACTACTGCTCCCAGCCTATCTGACAAAACTGACGTGAATATTTTATAGTCAGAATTTAAAATGGAAATCGGTCTATATGAGCCGCAGCTGGTAGCTGGCTTTCCTGATTTCAATATGAGGGTTATGGAGGCTTTATTCCATGAAATAGGAGGAGACAGACCTTCCCGAAGAATAAGATTGAACAAAGCTGTAAGAAAGGGGAGGATTTTTGTCTCCAAGGTGATGTAGATCTCGGATGGGAGACCATCCGGGCCAGTTGCCTTACCCTTTTTACATTTTAAGATAGCATGCCTAACCTCGTCCTGTGAAATCTCACGATCCAGGGAGATACTCTGTTCAGGGGTCAATTCTGGAAGGGATATATCCTTCAACCAATCCTCCACTTGCACTTCCTCAATATCCTTATCTTCATGATATATGTTGCTAAAGAAATCCCGAAATGCTCGTCTAATATCCTCAGCGGAAGAATATGTTACTCCCCCAGAGGTGACTGAATCTATGTTATTTCTAACCTGGTCAGTTTTTACCTTCCAAGCTAACAGCTTCCCTGCCCCCGCTCCATATTGGAAGTGAGCCAATTTACTCGCTTCCCACCTCTCAAGAACCCGTAAATTTAAAACAGAATCCAATTCCCTTTTCAAAACAACTAACTTGCTCTGCCATTCCTGTAGAGTGTTAGCAGGAACATCCGGATATAGCACTATTTCTGCTTGTATTTTAACCATCTCAGCTTCCAGTAAAGTTACCAATTCTCTATAGATCTTTTTCTTGTATGTGGCCTTGTTCGTTATCAGGCCCCTTAAAAATGCTTTAAAAGCATCCCAAACCCACTCAGGGGAGGCTGAGCCAATATTGTTATCCATAAAATTCTGGACTTCAGTTTGAAGAGAATTAATGACCTCTGACGATGAAAGCAAAGAACGATCAAAAGACCAGCTTCTCATAGGGCTTTTAAGAAGGCCCCCCAATTCTAAATAGACTGCTGCGTGGTCCGAAAGATGAAATGGAAGATACAAGATAGATTGCGTCGAGCTAACCAATTTTCGATTGATCAGGATGTAATCAATTCTCGACTGATGATGGTACTTATAATTACGAAATAAAACTGCTCTTTGTTGCACAAACTTTACCCTCCAGATGTCTATATAACCTAACTGTTTCAGATTATCGAGCAGAAAGGACCTGGTTTTAGACAATGCTACAGCTCTATTAGACGGGGACTTATCCAGTAAAGGATCTAAAACTATATTAAAGTCTCCTGCTATGATAGTTGGCTCTGGAAACAAAAGCAAGTGGGAGAAGATAGTTTTCAGAACTGAGGGGTCATCGCAATTAGGACCATAATATCCTACTATAGTAATAGGAGATCCAGCTATGATTACCGATACAATAACCCATCTACCACCTAGATCGACCATCTTAGAAACTAATCTCACATTTAAGGATTTCTTTAAAAAAATTGCTACGCCCCTAGTATGTGATGTTTGCGAGGACGATACACAAAGGTCAATCCATCTATTCTTTTTGACCACTGAAAGCAGCTCACATTCCGTTAAATGTGTCTCCTGGAGTATAACTACCTGTGCATCAGAGTCACGAAGATATTGCATTATCTTATTCTTTCTTGGGCTAGTGCGTAGGCCGTTAATATTCCAAGAGATAATCTTCAGATTATTCATGACAAAAAAATCCTCCCTCCATCAACATCACCATCCTCATACTAAAGCAAACCCAATAGTTTCTCCCTCTCTTCAACACTACATCAGTGCAACAATAACTACTCTCCAGAAAATAAACTAAAACGAGAACGAAAATGAGGAATTTTTTTATTTTTACCCAATGCAAACCCACCCTGTGACCTACCCAACCCCTCCCCATTCCATGGAAAACCCGTACCCTTACCCTGCCTATCTGGAAATTCCAGAAGGTGGTACCCCCTCACTGAGCTCCCGTCCTTAACCTACTAAATCTAATAGCCATCTGCTAATTGCGTGCTAATAAAAGGTGTGCCGATACGTGTATATGCTACTAGGTGTCTATTCTCGGAATAATTTTTACATACAATTTCAAAATAGTTTTTACTATATTGACGCTACATCTGCCCTAATGTCCCCTTATCTTTCCCCATAATCATCAATAGCTCATCTGCTGCCGGCACCGATGTAATGTTGTGCATTTTATTTTTATACATAATTTTCAGTGCAGCAGGGAAAACTAACTGGGCAACTGCACCATAGCCTCTGAAAGCTTCTAGCCTTCTTCCAAACTCCCATTGTTTATCTAAGGTGGTCCTAGAAAGATCAGACCGAATCTGAAAATTATATCCCTTCCCACTCACAGATTTCTGTTTAAGGGCCAGATTGAGAATTGCCTCCTTAAGAGAATATGTATGAAAATTCACCAAGATCTTCCTTGGCTTGGTTCTTTGGGGATTTTTCTTAAAAGGCTCTCTATGAATGCGCTGAATGTCCAGGGCTAGTTCTTCCATTGATTGATCTAGTCTTAGAGACTCTTTCAACAATAAGATGATATATTTCTTTATATCCGGGCCTTCACTATCTTCCGGGACATTCAGAATGCGGAGATTATTGCGTCGAGCATGATTCTCCAATGTTTCCATCCTCTCGGCCAACATCAAGTCCTCTTTTTTAAGCTTAACTATATCTGCTTTAGCTTCATCTGGGTACAGGGACAATTCTGTTACAGTACTTTCCAGTGTTTCTGTTCTTGTAGACAGACCACTGATTTTATTATCTAGGGACTCACAGAAACTTCTTATTTCCGACTGGTTTGCTGCTGATATTTCGAACCCTTTTTTAATATCTGCAGACAGAGATGTAAACATACCCTGTAGAGAGTTGATAATGATGCATTATCATGGTCCTCGACTCGGGGGCCAGAAAGAGCAGATATGCAATCTTGAAACACTTCATGCTGTGCAGCCTCACTACTCCTACTGGACGCTCCCTGTGAAGAGTTAAAAGGAGCTGCAGAAGGTCTTAAATCCGGTTCCAGAGCAGGAGGGGGAACGGGATACAAAAGCCCCAGATTTACTGGAGTACAAATAGAAGACTCACTTGTATTTAGAGCACCATCTGCTCCTACGCCCCCATCCATCGTCCGACCCGCATCACCCAAAATAACCTCTTCTGTGATTATTATGTCATTTTCCAGGACCGCTACCATACTGCCAGATATATTCGCCGAATCTGCGGAAGACACCTCACCTGGTTCTAATGAGGCCATAGGAGTCAGCACATTTCCTGAGTGTTCTTTCTCAAGATATTGCTCTGCGAGATGTAGAACCTGTGGAACTACTTTAAAGTAGGATCAAAGGGACGGAGTTATCTTAGACCCTGTATTGTTGGTGGATTTGGGATTATTAGCAACCCTGCCAATTTTGTTAGTATATGCTCTTTTAACTTCAATCTGCCCCGTCAAAAAAGATGAAACTTTCTTTTTATTCAAAGTGCTCGTAGAGTTTGAGTCAGGAATAGATTGCTCGAGCTCTATATTTAAGACCGAACCAGGGCCAGTTTTACTTTTTGCTGTTTCTATGTTTTTCCTTTTTTTAACCCCCTTAATCCCCTTAATCCCTTTAGCGGTTAATCCACCTTTCCCCTTTGCTTCCCCCGGGTCTTCCGCGAGAACACCGCAACCCACAGGTTCAAGACAATCCACAAAAACACCGCCCCCCCCTGGAACCTCCTACCAGCGTTGTTGCCGTGCTGCTGATCACTCTCTCCCCATTCGGTGTACTGGCACAGACGCCGGCAGATACACCGCGAGGGTCTCGGATGAGGCTGCAGTTTTTTCGCCCGCGCCGCAGCTCCAGGGCGGCTAAACTCCAGTGCCGCAAGCCTGCGACAGCCCGCTGCGGCTCCAAAGAAATGGAGCAAAGCTGTGTGAAGAGCGGCGGAAAAGCTCGCTCTGTCGATTCCGAAGAGCCTAGACCCGCCCCGTCCACACACATGGGGCTCACCGTGGGCGTGTAAGGGAGGCAAAGATGTAAATGTGGGGAAAAAACATCCAAACGTCCGAGTGCCCAAATGCCCAGGAAACGCAAAACATCAAAAAACGGGGCAAGGCATGCAGACGACTAAATTTTAGCTGCAGAAGAACGCTGGACCGGAGCTCATGAGCGGAGCACCGCGGCAGCTCAGCACGCCGCCGCCATGTTTTCCCCCTTTCTCCTGTCTGTGGTATGTTGTAATGAGCCTGATCTTCTGCTCAGACTTTCCTTTGCCGCTATCTTTTTCTTTCTCCAACAACAGTGAGGCTCTTGTTCGTTTATTAACTTCAGATCTCGCTTTATTGATGACTGAACGTAAATATCCTCTCTCAAGGAATCTCTCAGTCATCACTTGTTCTTCTATGGCAAAGCTCTCTGGTGTGCTACAATTGCGCTTCGCTCGTAACAGCTCTCCCAGTGGTATGCTGCTAATTAGCGAGCTTGGATGACAACTGCACCCATGGAGGGATCTATTGCCTGCTGTTGCTTTTCGGAATAGGGAATTTTCTAAATGGTCTCCCTGAATAGTCAATTTGAGGTCCAGGAATTCTATGGTTTCTCTTGACCACTGGCTGGTAAACTGTAGATTAAAATTGTTTATATTGAGAATTTCCACAAACTCGTTTGTTTCCCTCTCATCACCTTTCCATACACAAAAGATGTCATCCATGTAGCGAGCCCAAATAGCTACCTTATCTTTGTAAGTGTCCAATTCTCTTACCACTTTATCCTCCCAGTACCCTAGATAGAGACCCGCAAAACAAGGAGCAAAGCAGGTCCCCATCAATGTTCCGAGGGTCTGTCTGAAGATTTTGCTGTTGAAAATAAAGTAGTTTGCTTAAGACAGAAATACATCATTTCCATCAACATCTCTGTGGAAGAGATACGAAATAGATCTTTCATTCAAAAAATGTCTGCATGCTTTCAGACTCATGTCATGGGGAATGCATGTGTATAAACTAGTTACATGAAGTGAAAGTAACGAATACTCACTTCTCCAGTCCAAATTGTCCAGGCGTCTGAGGAAATCTCCTGTGTCCTTCATGTAGGACGGAAGTTTTCTGACAAACGTGTGCAGGAAGAAGTCAACATACCTCGAGGTGTTCTCTAAGCAACTCCGCCTGGACGAGACAATTGGTCCACCAGGGGGGTTTTGTAGATTGTTATGGATTTTAGGCAGTAAATATAGAGCTGGCAGTTTCAGGAATTTGCAAAACAAAAAATTATATTCTTCCTGCTCCAACAACCCCTTCTCTCTCCATTCTGATAACTGTGTTTGGAAAATCTTGATGGAATGTTCGTATTCCAATCTATTACTCCTGTTGTACTTATCCTTATCAGACAGCGGTTTCATACCTTCTTCTATGTACTTCTGTTTAGATTGCACCACTACATTGCCTCCTTTATCTGACTTTTTGATGACTGTTGTACTGTCGTTTTTCAGATTCTCAATGGCCTCACTTTGTGCCTATGTCACATTCTTCCACCTATGCCATCTTTTTTTGGAGAGTTTCAACAATTCTTGAACTACTCCTTTTTCAAATACATCGATGGCTTCATTTTTAATTTGTGGCAGAAAAATAGACTTGGGTCTAAACTCACTTCGGGCACTTAAGTCAAGGGAAATGCTCTCACTCATTAAACTGATAAAAGGATCATTCTCAACCTCCCCTTCATCTGCCAACACATTCATTGTTTGGAGTAACTCCACATCATTGATGCTAATAACACTCGGACATTCTCTACTGTCCCCCACATTACTTGAGACTTTGGTTGCATACCATTTCCTAATTCGCAGTTTTGTGTAAAATAAAACAGATCAATGCGGCTTTGTGCATAATTAAAATTACTAGATGGACAGAATGTTAAACCCAAAGATAAAAGTTCTATCTCAAAGTCGCTCAATGTCCGTTCTGACAAGTTGATCACAGTTTTTTTGTCCATTATTTCTTCTTGGTTTGGCCCCTCGTTCGACTTCCCACTGGGCTTCCTAGATCTCCTAGTGTTGATATATTTCTTATTCCTACGCCTTTGTTTTCTCTTCCGCGACTGCGAAATCCTCCGTTTGTATATATATATTTTTTGCTCTTAACAATTCTTCGCAACTTCCCTTCCCCGAGAAAGGACTGAAACAAACCCAATTATTGTGCTTTCAAATATTTATTGCTCTATCACCACAATCACCCTGACGCGTTTTGGCCTGACACGGCCTTGATCACATGCTGCGCTTTTGGAGCCCAGGTACTCAATTTAAAGTGCAAAGTGCCGTACACACGGTAAACCATATATAGAGATAGAAGAAATACAAATGTTATTACAATTTAATCTTAGCCACTTGATTGTGCAAAACCAGCAATAAATATATAATGGGTTAATATTAATCAGTTTAAAATGCATAATAAATAAATTAAAAACAATTTCATGTATAATACATACAATTTGCTATAACGGTATTTAGAATAAGTCATTAAAACACAATATTATTAATTCATATGCTCAAAAGGAAAGCTGTTTCAATAATATCTGTATAATACAGTAATGTCCACATTGCTTTAACCAATTAAACTTTGATATAACCCAATGTTGCTGGGACAGTTTTTTGATCCACAGGATATACTTGTGTTATAGATATTTTTTGTGTGGTATATTCTTCTATATTGGTCTAAACTGCTCAATAAAGTGCAAACAAACATGTGCTACCGAGGAACACACCAAGTTCCTAAAAATATACTAAAACAAATTAAAATACAGTGTAAGATTTCAAATCTGTTTGAAAATTAATTTTTAAACCTAAATGCTTAACGCAGCATACTGAAGGAAAAATATTATTGGAAAGTTAGCCAACTTTAACAACATCAAATGCAGGAGTTACAGTTATCCATCCTTTTTGTTATAACCATGTGTAAAAATCCTCACTTGAATTATGTCCATTAGGGGTCTTGTATTCTAATTCAATGATGTATTGTGTTTTGAGACGTCTTAGTTTCACCTCTCTATTGCCCCCTCGTCTGGAAACTGGGATGGAGTCAATCAAAACACATCCCCCTGGGGCCTTTTTTTTTCTTAAAGGGGAGGGGGCCACATGACCCCCCCTCCCAGAGCCTCATTGTGTTCTTCAGACCCCATCCCCCAGGGCCACTCCTTCAAATAAAGGGGAGAGGAGCATGCAACTTGGACCCCCATCCTTGAGGCCCAGCGTGGTTATCAGGGTGGGACGTATGGCCCCCTGCCAATTTTAGCGCTGAGAACCCAATCTCCTGGGGCTCTGCATGTTATTAAGGGTAGGGAGCACACAGCCTTCCTCCCCAGGCTGATTTGGGCTTCGGGGAGCTCATCCCCCAAGGTCCCTACACTTTGAAGGTAGATGCCCTGGTGCTAACCATGGGTACCCACCATACATTTATTAGGGGTCATGGGTGGAGCTGCAAGGCCCCATCTGGCTCCCTGCATACATGGGGAGCCAACATTGCACCTGCCCACAGGAAGCAGCTCCTAATGCTGCTGTCTGCAAGTGGAAGCACTATTTTGATCTGTTTCCGTGCCCACATCACAGTGGGAAGTGAAACAGAAGTCTGCTACCAGGGGGTTCGAGTATTTTTTTAAGCTCCCGCCCTCTGGGAGCGGACTTGGTTTTTATTCCCACTTGGCGGTAGTTTTGAAAATGCTCCCACCAAGTGAGAGCAAATACAGGTTTCCATGCCAGCGCTGTTGTGAGCAGGGAAACTGCTATGTCCTGGAGGAAGGCTCCCCAGGACATAGCTACTGAGCCGGCTCCAGGGATGGACTCCCTCAGGCCTTTAATGACTAATTGTTAAATTTTGAACCTGGAGGTGGGCTACTGAGGGCCTTTTGAGGCTCTGGGAGGGGCTGCACACCTCCTCCCCAATATGAAATATATTTGGCCCAAAGGGGGATACCGGGGACCCTGGAAGATCGAGGATGGGGACCGTGCAACCCCCCCTCCCCTATAAACAAATGTTGGCCCTGGGGGTGGACTTCTCTGGGCCTCTGGAGGCTCAAGGAGAGGGGCCATGCAGACCCCTTCCCTTTATGAATTCAGCAGCCTCGGGGTGGGTTATCTGTGGCTTAAAACTATTGAACGCAACCCGGCCAACTTCTTTTTTGTTTTTATCTTGATCCCACGAGAATCTTGCTGGATCACAGCATTCTTGCATATTTTCTTTTCTTTTTTGACCTGGAGGGGGTCCCTCTGTGTCCACTCCAAGGGCCTACGTGGTATCCAGGTATCCCTACCCTCTTATAATATATTGTTTTGAATGTGTGAATAAAACTAAATAAATCAGGACAGGGTACTAAGTTCCCTAGTCCTGTACTGGCTGCCAGCAACATTTTTCTCATGTTGCTGGCAGCCAGTCAGAGCACTCACTCCCATGGGAGTCTGACTCCCTCGAGACGGGCCAAGGGAAATACAGCTTCCTGGGCCAATCAGAATGCTCCATTTTCAAATTGCCACTCCTGCGAGAATCTCTCAAGACTCTTGTGGACCCAACTGCCTAAATATACAATTATTACGCTACATTTCTCATAAATTACTGAATGCATTTTCACAAAAGCATATTCTGTGGACCAAGATCTAGCTTCCAACCAAATTTGTGGAATTCCATTCATCAGTTTTTTCGTTCTTTGCACCATTTGCAGATAAGTAACAAAGAAATGTTTTTCATGTGAATTACGGTATCGTGTAATTGCATACATTTTGAAAAGAATTGATATTGCTTTTATAAAATTGTAGAGGGCTGTATTTTAAAGTGATGAGATATCGCATAAACTGTGAATTATGTTTTTATAAAACTTGTCTTGATGAGATTCTAGTATGTGCCTGTATACATCACTGAACATAGTATATTTGTATGTATTAAAGGTTTATTAAATAAAGGAGACATTTTTACATTAAACAGGGTTCAGTGTATAGATAGCTGTGTGGATAATAAAAGTGTGAAGGGTTCCCTGTAAAAAGATGAGTATATAGGTGCGAGAATACGAGTGTGCATCACAAGAGGGATCTTTTTTTGTTTTTATTTTTTGGGCCATTTGGGCTGTGCCCAGGAGCTAAATTTACTTCAAAGGTGTTTCCACTGCCACAGGTAGATGGCAGGTGACACCTGGCATGGCCCCTTCCTTTGTTCCCCAAGAAGGCAGGCACCAATTCCAGTGGGAGGGGAGCTGAACTAGACCTGGTTAGGAGTGACCACAGAGGACGAGCTGCTTATGAATGGAATATTAGTTATATAGTGCCACATGTGCTTCAAAAGAGTTGTCCCAGTGCTTTGTTAAGGAACAGAGCATGCCATATAGTGATAATCCAGTGAAATAGGAAGTTTTCAATAATTCAAAATAGATTCGGAGGGTATTTTCTTTAGCATAATGGGAAGCCCATTCCAGAGCGTCACAAATACCTCCCAAACCACACAGATCAGTTGTACTTCATCCCAAATAATAGAAACCAGCCATAGCAAGTAGCCCTTTGGAGTCAGTAGAGGCAGAGTTAGTATAACAAAAACAAAAAGAGCAAAATGCATAGCAACAGCAGTCGTTATGACTCATTTGCTCATGCTTTGGTTCATACTTGGCCTTTTCGTCTCCCTACTCACAGGACTTATATAACCAGCACCGCAGTGTCATCCCCTTTTACTACGGCTCTTGGACAAGTATACTTGGGGGCAAGTTATAGGCTGGCTACACTCTGCCCTAATTGAACAAATTGCAGACCGTTGATGTTTGCCAGAGATGCTGTGCCTTTGCCTTCTAGTCTGAGTCTTTCATCCATCAAATTGCAGGCGTGTCTTTCTCATTCTCTCTCTCTCTCTCCTTCCCTCTTTTCCTTTTACACTCTGGTCTACTTCACACGCCTTACAATAATTGCAAGAAGGGTTTATAGTCTTGTGGGCTTGGGAAGAGTGATTGACCTTGACATCTTAAATATTGGCTGGCTCATGTAGTAACGCTTACTGCGTTGCTACGTGAAAATATAGAAGTAGGTTTTTAATGAAAACGTAAATTCAAATATCAAAGACATTTCTTATTAGTAACAAATTAAATGAAATTATATTTTATAAACAAATTAACTATGAGAAAATTAGATATATTCTCTTCCTTTTTTATTTTCTGTCTGTCTACCTTTATTTTTCAACTTGGGTTTAATAACATTGTACTAGTGAAAAATAGCTTTTTTTCAAATTATGTTTATGAAATTAAAAACAGTCATGCTCACAACCACCGCAAAAGCAAAGAGTACCATATGGTAAATCAGCCTTTGCACAGTGAATCACATACCCTTTTTTAACACGTACCTGGGCAATTTTTTCGTGACTCATCACATGCAGGTGGTTGAGTGCTTCATCATTATTGCCAGGGTGAAGACTGTCTATCAAATTTGAAGTTAAGATTTTTAAATCTGGGTGCAGAGATGATTTGTGAAAGGGCTGGCCCCACATATGTCCTGCCTGAAAGGCTACCATGAGAAAAAAATCCTCACTGCAAAGGAACCCGCAAGGAGTTTCAGAAAACTGATATGCATCTCCCTCTCTGTATTCGACCATTGACCTCCTGTTGTCACTGAACCTCACCTTGCTCCCCAACCATACATATTTGCATCTGATTTTATTACCACTTCTGGTACCTCTCTGAATATTGTCCTTCCATTCCACGCCTCTGTGCTCATCAGCCACCTATCCAGCTCCTCCAATGTGTCTTGATTCATTCTGACTTTCTGGGAACACTTAGAACCTGACAGCAAGTGAAAACCCTTCAATTTTTGCAGAGGCCTGTAATGCAGGGGTGCTGGAAATATTGCCTGCTTGGACGCCGACAGCAGACCCAAAAGTCTCGCTAACTGGCGCAATGAAATCCATTCCAATCCTCTACTCTTTTCCACTCCTTGTCAGTTCTCTTCACCTTCTCCATATGCAACTTCAACACACCCTCTGAGGTCTGAATCTGGAAATCTATAAATTTAATTTCCAGTCAGTACTAAGCAAGTCTTTTCCCTGTTCACTACAAAACCTAAATCTTGCAACATCCGCAAAGCCAACTCTGCCTGTTCCAAAGACAACGACCTCTCCTCTTCCATAATCTGCACATCGTCCAGATACACAATCAATTGGATCTGCCTTGATCGCAACCACGCCATCGCTGGTCTCATGATCTTTGTAAAACACCATGGCGCTGATGTCAGCCCGAACGATAGACTCTTGAAACTCCAACGGTCCCCATTCCACCAGAATTGAAGATAGTCTCTGTGCTCCAGAGACATTGGGACCGTCAAATAAGTATCCTTCAAGTCCAACCTCTTCAAACAGTCTCCCTTTCTTAACAAATCTCTTAACATGTGCATCCCCTCCATTTTTAAATGATTGTAATATACCCAATCGTTCAACTCTTTCAGATTTATTACGGGTCTCATCACCTTGTTGTTGATCATGACTAGAAAAATGCTGCTCACAAACATCCAGGGCTCTCTGCTGCCCTTTTCCTAAAGTGCCTTTACCTCTTGAGTAACCAAGTCTTCCTGATGTTTGGAAAATCTTAAAATTCTTGGACATCCCTCCTGCCTTGCGACTCTTATAAAGTCTATATCATTTCCGTGCACCATCCTCAACACCCATGTAGTCTGCTGCCCAGTTTTACATGGGTATATTAAAGGCCTTTTCCTAAATACACCTGCTGCTCCTCTTCCTCTTCTCTCACTCTGAGATCCGTGTGACCTTGTCCTTTGTCTTTGTGGATAAAAAACAGCCTGCTCTGATCTATAACCATATCCATATCCTTAGGGTCTGTTTCCCCGTTTGAATGACCCACGAGTAATCCCTTCCCCATCGCTAGGGAATCGACCCGCATTCTCCCGCCCCCACCAAAAACCTTTCTGTTATCCCATAGGACTTTCTGTAGGGAATGAAAAGTGCTCACATATCTAGAAATATATCTGATGAATTCCTCGCTAAATAGCATACCATTGCTGTCTACCCCAAACTCTCTGCATGCCGGTAGTTTGGGATCGATTTTCAGCAATATACTCTTCGCCTTTCCATGCACAAAGCTGCATTCGTATTTCTCAAAAGGCAAATCACTCTCTGGACCCATTGGCGTAACTCCCCTACATCCACCCATTATTATTCAAATGTGCCTCCTCGCACAAATCAAACACTTTGGTAAGGGGTCCAAGGATGTCTAGCAACCTATCCTGACACCCTTTCAAACCATTGTCCAACCCCTTTCGAGGGTAATGACCAGACATTTTAAGGAAACTCAGCATTTAAGGTCTAACTCGGTGGTATAAGCCACTTTTGGCTCTCTTGTGGGTCTCAAGCACTCGGAGCGCAAACATGTACGCACATCCTTGGGTATTTCTCTTCGAATCCAATAAGAAATATATTGAGACACATGCTCTGCTGGTGACCACTGAGGTTAAAGCGGATGTTGTATTAACAAGGGATCAAACATTACTTCCCCTAACAGGTCTACAAAGTCATTCTGTTCCAACTTAATCCTCATATTGTCCTTCTTCATCCTGTTACCCCTCTCACTTTCTTCACGCCACATCTCCACTAGCTATCACATGCCACCACGTTGTGACTCTTGCCCTGTGCCTTTATAGCCCCTTTTTTGGCCTATATAGCCACATGTAACTTTGGAGCCTTATGCCCAGACACTTTTACTCCCTTTATGCATCTTAGCATGCTTTCTCTTACATCCCATCTTTTCCCCCCATCTTTAGAACCACTAGTACCTGGTTTCACCGCCTCAACACACCAATAACCTTCCTCCTCTACCACCTTAATAGCACTTTTTTCCTTAATGTGCGTCTGAACACAACTGTTAGTTTTCGTATCCAATTTATCCGCTAAATCTCCAAACATTTTCTCTATGTATTCCCTTACTTTACTGTTTAAATCTTCATCCCCTACTGAAGTCATTTAGCCACTCTTCCTTTCTATAGAAATACAATGAAGAAAAAATCTCCTCAATGCAAAAATCTCTATGATGCTTCCCCTTTCCTCACATCTGATCGCAATAACAATAACAATTGCGTCAAAAGTGCCTCAGAAACAATAAATAACGTCCTACTATCCCCAAAATATGGCTCCTATCCATAACTGTGGGCGCAAGCAAATCTTCCAAATTATACAAAATGGCCACTGCACATGTGCGTGACTGTGGCTTCCTAGGGACACAAATTTACTTCCCGAGCAGGACTACGATCCGTGCTCCCACTGCCAATGTCCCGACAGAGCCTAGCAACCAATTCAGAAGACACACTCCAACTGTGCGATGCCCCTCAACTCAAGTCACACTCTCTGTAGACACAATAAGATTCTTTTTTTATCTCAATAAACATAAATCACTGGTCTCAACTGACGAACAGCCCCCGCTCATGGCCATTCTCCAACCAATGTATCTGCTGAGCGGCAAACCCTTCAGTGCTAAAAAAAACTCACCACCCTACATCTCTACCTTAACCAAAAGTTAATTTTAAAAATCACCTGACGTGTCCCGCAATGGACACCTTCCCACAGGGGCCCAACTACCAATTCAAACTTCAAATAGCAATGACTGAACGCAGCCTTCGTAAACCACGGATACAAAAAATGCCTTAACTCTACATGTACAACCCCAAAAATCAGAAGAATCTTCCAAAGTATACACTCTTATTCCACTTGTATGTGTCAACCATCAAAAACACCTCAGTACACTCTTTAAACACTCAAACTGCCTTCTGATACACTGAAGTACGCTATTATGAAAAAGGTACTTATCTGTGTATGAGCAGCAACAAAAGTAGGAAGATTGCTGAGCATTCAGTGGTTTTATGCATGTTCTGATGTTCTGGAATGTTGATGGTTGTTCTACTTCTACATCCTTGTTGCTGCTGTATATGAGAGCAATAAAGAGTTGATGCATAATATTGGCCTCCAGGCCTTGTCATAAATTCCATATTTTTCTTGTGCAAATAGCAGGAGTCTAGCCTTTTTCACATTTGTTTCTTGACTTCAGCGCTCTTACAAAAGGATGACAAACCTTTCAATTCCAGCCCTAGCTTCTTCATTCTCTTCTAATGATGAGAGCTGTTGTCACTTCTGGCTAATTAGTCCAAGTTGGCCAGCAAGTTAATTTGCCTATTCTAGCAGCTTTGATGTGGTGTCACTTCCTGTCAGTGCATGAATGGTAAGGATATGCATTGGTCAATTGCTAAGGCCTCAGCTTTATCACTAATATTAAGAATATGAAACAGCTTGTCTTCAGCAAATGCAACTCACAATTGGTCTTTGTCAAGTGTAAAGCCAAAACAACATAGTACGTATGAGAATGTTCTTCCCACCTTCAGCAATGCCGTCGTCGGCTTGAAAATAAATTATTGTGTCAATATCTCCTGGCTGCAGGATTCCGGTCACTATTTTATAGTTGGAGAACCTGAGTAGGAGTATCTTACCATTTCTTCTGGTTAACTACAACTTTACTGCAATATGTTGCTGCTGCTAATTGGGTAGGTACTAGACCAAAAAGGTCCTGCTTCATTTGATCATGTCACAAGAATTTATGCCATTTATTTTGCACTATTTTTGACAGCTTAACTTATCTATGAATTTCCTTTACCTCTTCCAGCTTGAACAAAGGATAGCAGACTATGTGGTTTACAGACATCAATGATGACATCTATATGTTGCAGATTATTTATCGAACTGATTTGTGTAATCGTATGGGCAACTGCAGGTCCTTCTAGGATCTTCATCAGTTATGTCTTGTTTTAGCAATTTTAGCGTTTGGTTGACAGGAAACTCTTACACTGTCTACCAATGTCCTGGTTCACCTACTCTATTTAGAATCAGATGCAACATGTTTCCATTGGTAGATCCTTCGCTGGCTTCTCCAGTGGAAAAACGTTGACTAACAAACATCCGCCAGTTTGCTAAAGTACCTCAGACCGCCTGTTTAGGGTGGATGCACCAATGCACTTTTTTCCTATTGACATCGCAAGGGAAAACCTGGTGTCTCCAAAAAGACAAACACATAAATAATGACTACAAGCTGGAAGAAAACTTATAGTGAGCCAGGGATATTTATTTTTTTGCTTTTTTCAAAATCAAACTTCAACTTTGGGAGTTTGTTTTTGACAATTATAAAGCTTTGCTGTGTGAGCACTTTGACCATTGTGCTGCACAGCAAAGCTTAAACTTCTTGAGGGAAGCCGACGGGAGTGCCAGCTAATTTGAAGGTACAGAGATCTCTGCCAGGCAGCTAGAGATCTCCAAATATTGTGGACTGTATTCTCTCAGGGCAGTGGAGTACATCACTCTGCTGCTGTGGTGGAATTGCGACAGCATTGATCATTTTGAACTACCTTAGTCTCACAAACTCATCCATATTCCTGGCTACCTCTGATCCACACTCCATCCATTTTGGTAGGAAGTGAGAATTTTCAGCTTAGACTATTGATTCTCCAGTATCTTTTACTAGGGCATAATTTTATTCATATGCTTTATCAAAAGGCATGTTGGAAAATCATCAACTTGTTTTATTAACATTGAATATTCCTCTCATAAGCTCTTCAGAGATATCTGGGTGCTTTTTGTGGAGAGATATGATGCGCCTCAGGTGAACAGCAACATAGACAGCATAATTATGATGACCAAGGGAATGAAGCAGCCACTCAAGCTTAGACTAAGAGCGTTTAGGCCGAGGCACAAGTTTGCCTCAGTGAGTGTCCAACTACTTTGTTTACAACTATCCTCATCCCAGCAGTTTGTATGTATCTACGGTTCTTGTTTAATTCACATGCTAGAGTGAATTGAATGCAAGCTGTAAGCTCCAAAAATGCTCTTCTGAATATGAAATGCTTTGAATCATCTTTTTGATCAAAGGATTGTTGTTTGCTATTTTTATGATACAAGCACATGAGATACCCTAGGAGAGATGCAAGATCCTATCAATCATGGCACCCTTAGCTTGGCAACTAGCCCTTAGTCTTGTAGTTTCAAAGTAAAGTACTTTAAATGGTATACGCTTTATGAGGTGAGGCAAGGGACACTGGTTTTTCACTGCATCTCAGGGTCTTTATTATTACAGATGAATCATTTCAAACATTTTCTCTTGTAATGACTGGAAGCATCTTTTCTCCTCATAAAGCGAATTGTAGAAGGGAAATCACATTTACTTTCTGATACCTGTGCATTATTGAGTTCTGAAGGATTCTCCTGCTTACTCTTCTTCCGCCAACATGCAATACAAAGGTCCACCTCTTTCTGATTGTAATGAAGATTGAGCTAAGCTTTGAAGAGGGTAGGTTTAATTCCATTGCCTTCATTCAGTTGCTCTGAAGGCCCAATTTTTTAAGGTAAGTTACTCAGATTTAAGAGCCTTAATATAGTTCCCTATATTGTCAAATCGTGCATCTGCATTCATCTGTATTCCTACTATTATAAATTGCAGGGCATGTTACTTTCTCAGTTTTTTGGGGGGCAGGGAGGATACAATTCTGCCACTTTGTAACTTACCTTCTTTGAGCTAGACAGATTATTTCCTTCTACTAACTTAAAATTATTTTCATATTTTCAATCTTTATCATTTCAAATTAACAAACACTTCATGCAGGTGCAGGTCCCACCAATTACACTGTTTTTAAATCTGGATTTTTGGAGTCTTGTCACCACTTATTTTGTGCATATCCTGCTATAAAGTAAAAAAAATGAACAATCTATCCTCTCAACCATACCACTACTCATTGTTGCAAGTGTCATTGTTAGAAATAGGGGTCTCTAGTTGGCAGAGGTAAGTACCTTCGTCCAAATAGGGACCCTTCTTCCTAGTCAGGATGAGGGAGTTACACTCCTAAAAAAAACCCTGCTCACTCCCTAAGTAGTCTTGGCACGAGCAGTCAGGCTTATCTTAGAGGCAGTGTGTAAAGCATTTGCACATAATCAACAGTAATACAGTGTAAGCACTACAAAAGGACGCCACACCAGGTTAGAAAAATTTCCAATATTTTTATATACTTAAGACAAGACCAAAAACGATACAAAAATCCACAATACAGCACTTAGAAATCTTCAGTTATCAAAATATGCTTGCAAAAGTGTGCCTTGATCTCGATTGCTCCGCCCGGGTTATCACGGCGTTGTGAGCAAACAAATCCAAACAGTTCAGGCTGACCGCGGCATCGCGGGCCTGCTACGGTGTTGGGAAGACCAGCAAACAGTACCTTTACAGATGCAGGGCATCGGCTACCTCTCGTTGAGCTTCCAAAAGCACGGTGTTCTCAGGCGTCGGTTCCGGGGGTCGGTGCAGGAGTCGTCGGGCCCTTGAAGTCACACGCGTTGCAGGTTGAACTCTTCGTGGTTGAAGTCAGGAGCGCTGGCGTCGGCAGGCGTCGAGCGCTGTGGTGCGAAGTGCAGTGCTGCGGCATGCGGTGCCATCAAGTCACGGTGCGAGCAGCAGCTCGGTGGCGGCTTCAGATGGCGTAGTCGGTGAGACCAGGATCACGGTGCGACGTGAATGCGGTGCTTGTCGTGGTGCTGGCAGGTCATGGTGCAAGCAGCGGCGTCGTCGTTGCTGAAGCGCTGTCGTCGGCTGATGAACTGGAGTCGTTGGCACCGGCATCGGTATGCTAAGGCTGCGGTGCGGGATTAGAGCGGTGCGTCGTATAACTTTACTAGCGGTGCCCTCGTACCACGGTGCAAGCAGCGGCATCAATTTTGGCATGGGGTGTCGTCGTCGGGGATACCAAGGTGCCGTCGTGAAGTGAGGCATGCAGAGAGCGGTGCCCACAGGTTGCGTTGCGAGCAACGGCTCGGTGGTGGCATCAGCCGGCGTCGGTGAGACCAGGGTCGCACCTGTTAACAGACACCAGGGCATGTCCTACCTTTCACATACACTGCACCCTGCCCACAGGGGTACCTTGGACACACAATTGATGCACGGAATGCAGAACAAGTCAAAACATTCACCCCAGTCAAGAGATCTGGGTTAAATCCATCATTCTTTTGCTCACCATGCCACCCCAGTTTAGACCTGGCCATATGCAAATCATTCTTGACCCTGTGCCTCATGGGAACAGTCCAGCCCAAACTGCCAAGCCAGATCCTCCCTGGACCGGAAACAAGCATCTTAGGACCGGTTTCGGGGTTTCACCCCTCTTCAGCCAGGATAGCTTGATTACAGTGGCACAGTGAGCCCGGGACCCACGTCAGGGCATACCCGGCGCACTTAGGGCGTGAAAGCAAAAGACACACAATTGATGGATGGAATTCAGAACAAATCAAAACATTCACCCACAGTCAAGATATCTGGGTTAAATCCATCATTCTTTTGCTCACCATGCCACCCCAGTTTAGACCTGGCCATATGCAAATCAGTCTTGACCCTGTGCCTCATGGGAACAGTCCAGCCCGAACTGCCAAGCCTGGTCCTCCCTGGACCAGAAACAAGCATCCTAGGACCGATTTCGGGGTTTCAACCTGTAAATCTTCTGCTTCACAAGAGGGCTATCACCGGTGTCCACGTCATGGGTACACCAGTGAGTAACACCTGGGGTCAGGGAGAACAGTAATGCAAACTGTCCCAACAACTGGTGACAGTTGCTCTGTTGCTCTGTTGCTCTGGGGTCAGTGTAGGGGAGAGGATCACACCTTCCACTGACCCATCGTGCTCCTTGGTAGACAGGAGGTCAGGGAGAGGTTCACTCTCCTCTTCCACCCCATCATCTGTCGCCAAGAGCACGCTCCCTTCGGACCTCTCGAAGTGGGGCTTGAAGCGGTTCATGTGGAGGACCCTCAAAGGGTTCCTTGGAGTCTGCAAATCCACCAGGTAGGTGACATCACTTTTGCACTCCACCACCTCAAACAGCCCGGTCCACTTGTCATACAAGGCACAAGGTTCCACTGGGGCCATGACCCACACTTTTTGTCCAGGTTGAAATTCGACCAGTGTGGCATTCTGGTCATACCACTTCTTCATTTCTTCCTGGCTTGCTTCTAGTTTCGCCTGAGCGAGTTTCCTGAAGCGGGCAGTTTGGTTTCTGAAGGCCAGCATGTAACTAAACACATCCTGGGGAGTTTTCTGTGAGCTTCCTCCCAGCCTTCCTTTACCAAACTCAGAGGTCTTCTTACAGGATGACCATACAGAAGCTCAAAGGGACTGAACCCGAGAGACTTCTGTGGCACCTCCCTGTACGCAAAGAGAAGGCATGGCAAGAGGACGTCCCACTTACGCCTCATGGGTTCGGTTAGACCCTTAATCATGCCCTTCAAGGTCTGGTTGAATCTCTCCACAAGACCGTTACCTTGTGGGTGGTAAGGAGTGGTGAACTTGTAGGTTACACCACACTCCTTCCAAAGGGATGTCATATACTTGGATATGGAATTGGTCCCCCTTTCAGAAACCACCTCTCTGGGGAACCCCACGTGGGAAAAGATTAGGGGTGGACGGAATTTGCAAAAGTGACTTTCGCAAATTATCGCGAAAATGTTAAAAATCTCCGCAAACACGTGGAAATATCGCGAAGATGCGGAAGTTTTTTTCCCGCCCGTTCGCGGTATTTTCTGTGTGGTCGCGGCTCGCCAACTTACCCATGCGGTTGCTCGCGGGCGCGGCCATCTTGTTTTCACTTTTCTCGCGGTACATGATCGCGAGAAGAAAGACGTGATCGTGCGACCAATGACATTACTACGGGCGCGAACTGTCGCGAGACAGTGCAAATGGCTACCAACAATCCAACATCACATGGAGAACGCGACTGGATCGGGAAAACTTGTTCGCGAACGCGAAAATGTCAAATTATCGCAATTTCCGCGAGCGGAACGGAAATTTAGCCCAGGCCTAGAAAAGATCCCCATTAACGCCCGTCTCACCACTGGCGCCGTCATTGTCCTGATAGGGATTGCCTCCGGGAACTGGGTGGCCTGGTCCACCAAGACCGGGATATACCCGTTGGCTATCATGGGGTCCAGTGGCCCCACAATGTCCATCCCTACCCTTTCAGAGGGTGTTCCAACAACTGGAAAAGGTTGGAGAGGAGCTTTGACCTTCATCCCACTCTTACCACTTGCCTGGCAAGTTTGGCAAGACCTGCAATATCCATCTGAGTGCCTTTGCATTTGTGGCCAGAAGAAGTGGGCGACAAGCCTGTCAAAGGTATTAACCTGCGCTAAATGTCCTGCCAAAGGCACGTCATGAGCCATACCCAGTAGGAAGGTCCTGAAGCACTGGGGTACCACAAGCACACAGGCTGATCCAGGCTCAGCGACCTTAGGCTCACTATACAGGAGACCATTCTCCCAGTAGATCCAATGTGACCCAGACTCATCACCAGCCGCCTGGTCTGCAGCCTGCCACCGCAGACCGTCCAGAGAAGGGCACTCTTTCTGCTCCTGGCAGAATTCCTCCCTGGTGGGACCCCATTTTTGCTGCCAATGGGTCAGCTCAGAGATGTCCCCCAGTTCAGCTACCTGCTCTCCTATATGCACCGGGGTGCCCCCCTCAAGGTCTGCCTCCTCCCAGTCCGTAGGAACTTCAGGGGCCGGTTTCCCACGACCCTTGCGCTTTCTCTTGTTAGGGACTTGGGCCACTGTTTCAGGCTCCAAGTCATTTTGATCACCTTTTCTTGCTGCCATTGACCGAGTGGACACGCATGCCCACTCTGGCAACCCAAGCATCTCCAAGTGAGACCTGAGCTCAACATCCTTCCATAAGGACTGCTCCAGGCCGTTATCTAGCAGACAATCTACAGGCATGGTAGGGCTCACAACCACCCTCAAGGGACCTGAGACCCCCACCCCACTCAAAGGGAACCTGCGCCACCATACACTGGCGCTCTGAATTGTCCACAGCAAATACTTGGTGGAATGCCCCTGGGATTACCTGCTTCTCAGAGACCAGGTGACACCGGACTGAGGTCACACTGGCTCGAGTATCTTTGAGAGCCTCTACCCTTTTCCCATTGATGGTCACCCAGGTGCTGTATTTCTTTGTGTTAGGGGGCACCTGGTTTCCTGGGACCATCTCACTGTCCCCTAGTGAGATGAGGGTAATTTCTGCCGGATCCCCCTCTCTTGTGGGTACCCCTCCTCCCCAAGCGCTACACTAGCCAACACCTTGGGCTGTCCACCGGTGGGTGGCTGGGCCCCCTTGGGGTACTTGGGGTCCCTCTTCATGTGACCCACCTTGTCATATGCAAAGCACTTGCTGGGGCCGGTCTCTGCAGGCTTTCCTGAAAAGAACACTGCTTTCTTGTCTCCTGGGGATAGGAACATTTACCCTGGGTATTAGATTGGGGCCCTTTAGAGAACTCTGGTGTTTTACCCTTGTTCCCCTACTCTTCTGCTGGTGACCCTGCCCATCTTTAGTTGAGTCTCCCCCAAACGCTTTCTTGTGGACCCTGGTACTCACCCAGTGGTCTGCCTCCATAGCAAGCTTCCTGGGGTCAGTCAGCTTACTATCAACTATGTGCTGGCGCAGATCTGCAAAACATAGACTAGACAAGTGCTCCCATGCAATCAAATTGTAGAGCCCCTGAAAATCTGTCACAGTACTGCCCTTTACCCATCCATCCAGTGACCTGCAAAACGACTCTACACACTCCAACCAAGTGTTGGCATCAGACTTCTTACTGGACCTGAACTGATCCCTTTACTTTTCAAGAGTAAGACCATACTTAGTGAGAAGGGAGTCCTTCATGTCATCATAGGTGAGGTTATACCCCTTACCCAAAGCTATTAAAGTATCCCTTGCTTCTTCTGGAAAAAGAGGCCACAATCCTGCTCCCCAATTCCCCTCAGGGACCCCAATCATGTGTATCACTTCCTCGTAACCCTGAAACCATCTTTGTATGTCATCCCCCTTCTTGAATTCGGTGCCTACATTCTTAAGGATGTGCACAATCCTGTCTGCCTGTCCTGATGGGTTGCTGCCACCATCTGAGCTGGTTCTACTCCTCTGATCCAGCTCCTTTATCCTGATCTCATAGTCTAACATCATCCTTTTCTCTTCCATGGCTAACTTAAGCTTCTCTAGTTCTACTGCAACTCTCCTTGCTTCCCACCTGTCCTCCAGCTCCTCTGGGGACAAACTGCTGCTGCCTGGTTTAGAGGGTGCCCCCCCAAAATCAAATCCATCCATGGAATAGGCTCCTCCACCTCCAGGCTAAGATCCCCAGGCTGCTCACTAGCATGTCTGGCCTCTACCCAGGCCCTCAGCGCCTTTTGTAGCTCCTCTTTTCTGGTGAGGCCCCTGATTTGGACTTTGAGGTTCTTGCAGATAGCCTTCAATTCCTTCACATTGTAGGTTTCTAACCTCTCCTCCTCAAAGGCCACTTACAAGGATGCAACAGATGATGCAATTGATTCAGGCATGTTGTACTAGAAAGTTCAAGTTCAAAACCAATGGAAAGGCAAAAATAGAGCAAAAAAATAGTATGTGGTACGTAATGGTCTGCATTATGGTAGTAGTGCACGCCAATCACTGTAAGTCAAGCGCAAACGCAAGTCCTATCCTCACCGCTGATAACCACTGTTAGAAATGGGGGTCTCTAGTTGGCAGAGGTAAGTACCTTTGTCCAAATAGGGACCCTTTTTTCTAGTCAGGATAGGGGAGTTACACTCCTAAAATAACACCTGCTCACCCCTTCGGTAGCTTGGCATGAGCAGTCAGGCTTCTCTTAGAGGCAGTGTGTAAAGCATTTGCACATAACCAACAGTAATACAGTGTAAAAAAAATCCACAATACAGTACTTAGATATCTTCAGTTATCAAAATATGCTTGAAAAACAGTACCTTGATGTTAATAGCTCCATCCGGGACTATCACGGCGTCGTGAGCAAACAAATCCAAATAGTTCTGGCTGACTGCGGGGTCGCAGGCCAGCTATGGTGTCGGGAAGACCCACAAACAGTAACTTTAGAGATGCAGGGCATCGGCAACCTCTTGTTGTGCTTCCGTCTGCAGGCGTCGGTTCCGGAGGTCGGTGCAGGAGTCATCGTGCCCTTGAAGTCACACAGGTTGCAGGTCGAACTCCTCGTGGTTGAAGTCAGGAGCGCTGGCTGGCTGGCATCGGGTGCTGTGGTGTGCAGTACACCGTGCTGTGCCCTCAGGTCGCGGTGTGAGCAGCGGCTCGGTGGTGGCATCAGATGGCATCGTCAGTGAGACCAGGATGGCGGGGCGAAGTGAAGGCAGTACTCATCGCGGTACTGGCAGGTCACAGTGCAAGCAGTGGTGTCGTCGTTGCTGAAGTGCTGTCGTTGGCTGCCAAACTGGAGTCGATGGCCCCGGGAGACCAAGGCTGCCGTGCTGCATGAGAGCGGTGCAAGCAGCGGCGTCAATTTCAGCGTGGAGCGGCGTCATCGGGGATACAAAGGCGTCGTCATGAAGTGAGGCAGTGCGGTGCCCACAGGTCGCGGTGCAAGCAGCGGCTCGGTTGCGGCATCAGCAGGCGCATCGGTGAGACCAGGGTCACGGTGCGGCATTGCGGCAGTGCCCTCTGCAGTGCCTTCAGGACACGGAGTCGGCAGCGGCGTCGTAGACGTCGCTTTTATTCTGTTTCAGCACAAAACACACAGTTCCCAGTGCTGAGGGCAGAAGAGCTTGAAGTCTTTGCTGTTCCTGAGACCTCTTGAACAGGGGGCAAGCTCTAACTCAAGCCCTTGGAGAAACTCACAAAAGTAGATTGCAGAAAGTTCAGTCCAGTCCTTTCACTGTCCAAGACCGAAGCAGCCACTGCAGGCCAACACAGCAAAGAATGCAGCACAGCGATAGTTCATCCTCACAGCTTCTCCAGCTCTTCTTCTTGGCAGTCTTCTTGGTCCAAAAGATGTCAAAATTTCAGGGGTTTGGGCCCCAATATTTATACCACAAAGTCCTCTGTCCTCTCAGGTAGAGAGTGTCTGTGCCCAGCCAGAAACAGTTCTGCCCTCCTTGGTGTGGCTTCCTGGCAGAAGGTGGAGACGGCATTGTCAGAGTCAGACCGGGCCCATTCAGGTGCAAGGAAATCTCCTCCCCCTACTCTAAATGCAGCCCAGGTCTAGTCAGCCCTTTCCTGACCCACCTAGACTATCTGGAGCCTCTGATGCTCTCCAGTCCCTGTCATCCAAAACCCAGACAGTCAATCCACAAACCCAGCAGAGGCCTGCTGGATGGCTGTGCAAGAAAATACCTACTTTCTAAAAGTGGTATCTTCAAACACAGAATGTAAAAATCACCTTTACTGAAAGATGCATCTTTAAATTCTCAGTTCAGGCATACTAAACGTTATTTCCCTACCTAGTTCCCAGGGCCAGTTATGTTTATGAGAGGTTATAAACAAACTCCCTATTCTGTCCAATGGGGAACAGGTAGCCATGCAATAGTGAAAAACGAAATTGGCAGTAATTCACTATCAGGACATGCCACACACACCAGGGCATGTCCTACCTTTCACATACACTGCACCCTGCCCACAGGGGTACCTTGGGCCTACCTTAGGGGTGACTGACATGTAAGAAAAGGGAGGGTTAGGGCCTGGCAAGTGGGTACACTTGCCAAGTCGACATGGCAGTCCCAGACTGCGCCCAGGCTCTGCAATGGCAGGCCAGAGTTACATTTACAGACTGTTCGTGTGGGTGGCACAATCCAGTGCTGCAGCCCCCTAACAGCATTCGATTTACAGGCCCTGGCACATACAGTGCACTTTACTAGGGACTGACACATAAATAAAATAGGCCAATCATGGAAACACCAATACATAACACATTTTACCACAGGAGCACTTGCATTTTACCACTGATCAGCAGTGAGAAAAGTGCGCAGAAACACTAAGCCAGCACCAACAGAGTCTAAACCGGGAGGTCAGAAAGCAAAAACTCAAGGGAAACATGCCAAAAGATGCCAAGTTTAACAGTCATGACCTGCAATGGAGTAATTAGGGCAGAAATCATAATTAGAGGTGTGTGAAATACACACAATTACCACTATCATAATTATTTGAAATTCCCCAAAAAGCATGCAACAATACATGGAACTAAGCAAAATATGCCTCCCTGCACTTGGTGATAAAAATGACAAAGGTACATTTTATAACAAAAATTATAACGAAAGGTATGAAGCCTGACACATGTACATGATCATTTTGAATACAAAAAGACACTCTTACTCCAGTCTGCTCATATCTTGCTCTGTTCCCTCGTGTCCCCCATTCCATCCATTTCCATCATATCATTTCGTACAATACAAAATGAATTAGACATTAAATAAGGCTAAGCTCCAGCTCCCTTGGTTGCTCAATGGTATGAAGAGGTATGGAAATGGGGCCAGGCTGAAAGTAGTCCACTACGCCGTGAAGAATATTGAGGCTTACGGAAAAGGCCTATAGCTTTAGAGTGGAATATCCTACTAGAGTATTTTAAAACCCTGCAAACAGTAAATCATGATCTGCCTCTTCCCCTATATAGCGGCTAATACTTCACGGTATAACTAGATGGGGATGTATATTCATAAGATGCCTGCAAGACTAAATGTTACATGATGCCTGGTCATTCTAGGAACTCCATCCAGACAGGTCTTTTCATCTATCTTTGACTGAGGTTTATACACTGAAATGAATTAAAAAACTGGCTTAAAAATTGATAATTCTAGGATGTTTAACATGCTTATACTTTTAAGTTGCGATGGTAAGAAACTGGCTCTATATATACTGCACCAAAGTGAGGTACAGTGTGTATAGAGTCCAAGAGTCCCCAAAGGTAGGCAGAGGTTAAAGTTAGATAGAACCGTACTCTCTAATAGTGGTAGCTTGGTCGAGTAGTAAGGCAGTATCAGAAGACAGTGCTAAGCATTTGATGTACACACTCAGTCAGCAAATGAATTCACACATTCAAGAACTGAACTCTAGGCCAATTGTTTTTGTATAAAACAAATATACTGTTGTTTTATTTCTAGAACCAAGCAAGCCTGGCACAGGTAAGCATCAAAACCCTTTGCAGTAATAAGTTACTTGATTTAATACAGTTCGAAAATGCAGTAGAAATTGTACTGGCCTTGGTTTACAGATAATGTAGTAGTTTGCAACACTTAGAAGGTATAGTATATTGGAACGAATAGGCTTTTTCAACAAATTGCAGGTAAATTACTTTTACGTTACTTTTTCTAACTTAATGCTGGGTGCCTAGATCCAGCACTGGGACATTTCCTGAAAACAGTTGAGTAAATATGTTTTTGTTATTCACACGATTTTGAAAGAATATCTTTAGTTTTCAAAACTCCACACTTGGTCGTTTTTTGGAGGGAAAATTGTCAATGTTATCCTATGGAGGGAAAACAGGTTATCGATTTGCAGGTAAGTAAACGACTGTGGAAGTTAAGGTTATGGGGTTAGACTCAGGGGTCCCCCAGGGTCAGTGATGCACTGTTGTTGAACCCTCAGCGGCACTAGGGTGGCCGGGTGCAGAGTGTTGAGGCCCAATGTTATCCTATGGAGGATAGGGGGTCTCCGGTTGGTGGCTGCTGGCTAGCAGACCATATGGCTGTGGGAGCAAAGCTCCTAGGGTTTAGGTCAAGGCAAAGGGGGAAACAAGTAGGCACAAAAAGTGCACCCTCAGCGGCACTGGGGTGGCTGGGTGCAGAGTGCTGTTTCGACGTCGGGCGCCCTGTTGTTTTCTATAGGGAACCTCCAGTTGGAAGAAACGCTGCAGGCTCGGGGACGAGGATCTTCTGGGTGCGACCACCACTTCGAGGGGTAAGTTGGGATGTCTTGGCTTGGTTAGGCACAGTTGGTTGGGGCACACAAGACCGTGGGGCGTCAGTTGCAGGGGTGCCTTTTAGGGTCGGATTTTCTTACCCGCTCTGTTCGCGGTAGGGGGGGTCCTCTGGATTGAGGCTGCAGGGGTCGTCTGGAGGCTTGAGGCAGGTCAGGAGTCGCCGGATCTCGGGTCAGGGTCGCCGGGGTGACCTCCTCGGGGTGTTGTTTCACTCGAGCTTGGGCCAGGGACGGTGGGTGTAGAGTGTGCTGGATTGGCGGTATCCGGCTCGAGCTAGAAGCTGCAGTTTGAACAAGTCCATTGTTCACGGGAGATTCAGTCCTTGAAGTGAAGGCAGGCAGGTCCTCTGGGGTTCTTGAGGTTGCTGGCTGCAGGACACGTCGGGGTTTCTCAGGAGCAGGTTCGAGGGGAGACAGGCCTGTAGGGCTGGGTCCAAGTCAGTGGGCGTCGTCCTCTTGTTAGCTCTGCACGGCTCTTCGGTCCTTCTTCATATCTTCTTTTCTTGTGGTTTCTTAATCTCAGGAAGCAAGGTTCAGGGGGCCTCCTAAATGCAAGCTTTACGAGCGTTACAGGTAGGTAAAGGGCAGGGACCAATGGGTCCCCTCCCTGGGGTGGGCACACCCCCTATTCTGCCACTCTCTTGTGGGGGGGCGGAGCCTGTCCCTGGTTGGCTAGGTCCCCCCGTCCTCAAGATAGAGGGGATTCGAGGTTGTGCTTCACCTCACCTCCCCCACCCGAGGGGTGGAGTTGGCAACGGTGGGCACACCTCCCTTCCTTACTTGTTTTTCCCGCCGGTTCTCCCGCCCAAAAGAACCAGTGGGGACCAGTTGCTGAAAGCAGCAAATGGTCTCGAGAGGCTCACAAAGGGGGAATGCTTTTGAAGCTTCTCCTTCGTGAACCCTGCCCATCGTGGGACAGGCTCTCAACCCAGGGGTCCAGAAACATGTCTGGTGGTAGCAGCCTAAGCAGCCACTCAGTCAGGTCACTAGAAGTTGGTCGAATTTCAGGGGGCATCTCTAAGATGCTCTCTAACGTGCATTTTACATTAAATCCCACACTGGCATCAGTGTGGGTTTAATGTGCTGAGAAGTTTGATACCAAACTTCCCAGTCTTCAATGTAGCCATCATGGTGCTGTGGAGTTCATAATGACAAACTCCCAGCACCATATACTCTTAATGGCAACACTGCACTTACAGTGCCCAGGAATGGACTTGGGAACTGTAGGGGCACAGGGCTCATGCACCTGTACCCTCAGCACTGGCATAGGGCACCCAGGTAGAGGGGTGACTGATGTATGCCAGGGCAGTCTTTTGTGGGCAAGGCACACAGGGTTGTGTGCCATGTCGACTCTTTGTTTTGTTCTGCACCAAGACATGCAGCCTGCAAAGGCAGTGTGTGAGTGTCAGGGTACAGGACTTCTAAGGGTGGCACAATAAGTGCTGCAGTACTTAGAGGCCTTCTCTGGTCACAGTGCCCTGGGTACCTGTGGTACCATTTACCAGGGGCTGACATGAGGCCAGAGATGCCAATGGGGTTTAGGCTTCAATGCAGTTTTAGGGAAGGAACATAGGCCCTGGGTACCTGATTAGCAGGAGCCCAGGGTACACTGTTAAAGAACATCAGCAATTCAGCAAAAAGTGGAGGTATACCATGCAAGAAAGAGGGAACTTTCTCACAGCGATGTCTAGTTTAAGGTGCATGTCTGCTGAGTTGCATGTTCAATGGTGAACTGGTAATGCATTACCCATTTTAGCTGTACTCTTCACCTCTGAAAGGATTACTGCCTGTACCCAACTATGAAACTAGGCATCTCATGAATGCAATATGTACATCTCTGAAAAAATGCAATAAACTTAGTCACAAAAACAAACTGTATTTTGTGCCCGAGTTAGGCCCATGCAGCAACTCCGCACATTTTCTTACATTGTCTTCTTTCTGCACAATAGCATTATTGCTGTGACCTTTTCTACACATTCGTGTGAGTGACTATGTTGGATTTGTTTCTCTGAATCTGCTTTGCTTACACATCTGGCTTCACGCAACATTAACATGATGCCTCGAACACTGAGTACAAGGCCCTTACGCATGATGTACAAATGTCGTTCTATCTCCATCTATGGGCGACAGGGCTATATACATATCCATAACAATGCTAATCTGCATATGCATCGCACAGGTGTTTTTTACTATAAATAAAGAAGAGACACTTCAGCTGATGTCGAGGGGTCCCTGCATCCTAAGGCTTCACCAAGCAGCTGCTTAACATCTCCTTGAGGGTGTTCAGTTTGTGATCAAGAAGGGGGCCTATGTCCTTACCCGACAGATAATAGGGTTGGATCATCCTGTGTGGGGATTCTTGGCTCAGAATAGGGTTTGCATAGTAGAAGTACGCTCAATTACTACCTTGTACTATGTGCCTGTATATATACACTTTCTTAGTACCATGGTGGAACTATGTCTGCTATTTACTTTTTTCAGGCTCAGAATCACTTTTATCCGCTTCTGTCTACTGATTATCCCAGCACACGTATTCTATACAAGAAAAACATTGGTTCAATAAATATATTGAAAATGTCCCATTGTGTATTCTCTGTATACTTCTCTGAGAGCAAGAGTGCATGAGTGACTGAGTTTTCTAGATCTGTTACCAAGATCTCTGAGGGGTCAGGGGTGTTATGTTTAGTGGTTGCTAGAAACTATTTGCTCCCTGTTTCGGTTAGGGGGGCCTATGGTGGCACTGTGAGCTAGCTGGTCTCTAGGCCAACATATCCGACGGCGGTGGAATGGAATCAGTCTAGGCCCCTTACCCAATGTTCTGGACAAATGCACAGATCCTATGGATTAGTGGGAACTACAGGACAACTGCAGAAAAGTACATTTAATGTTTACATAATGTTAATGATATGCAATTGTTTGGGGTTCATAGATAATATTGTTCACTTAATTGTGGATTGTTTTAGTGTAACAACAGCATGAAATGTGTGAAGCTAATGGAAGAGCAGTATTATTTGTAAATATAATAACTACTTTATATGACATGTAACTGTTTACGAAGAGGGTAAAACAGAGAATTTTGGGTTGGTTACTCAGGCAGTACATTAGTGTGCCTGTAAAGTATTATTGCATTTGTTTTAATAATATTGTAGCCTGCACTAATAATCGGTGTCTTCTTTTTGCTTAATACATTCAGTCACACTAAGTATGAGGAGGTTGAGGAGAGGGAAGTAATCCTCTGGCACCCGGCCATGCAGGAATGCATTATTGTGGTGCCTGTATGTATAGTTATTTATACCATTGTTGGATACACAAACTTGTTCTTTTTAATTACAGTCTTTCACACATTATTGAAGGTGATACATTTCAGCTGGAACACCAGCTTTGTTCACAATAATTGCCATTTTAGGAAAGATGGCATTTTAGGAAAAATGGTTCCTAAGAAACTATTCATGACTTTCAAACATTCTGAAAAGTAAAAGCCATCCCAAGAGCCGGATCCAAGATGATCCCTGCCCTCCTGTACGTAGATGACGCAGTCCTGTTTGCCAGAACTGCTGTGGGCCTAACAAAACATTTAAATGATTTTAATAGCTTTTATGGAGTCACTTGATTTAGCCACTAACTTTTTGAAATCACATACCATGTCATTAGGCACCAGGTAGGCCGCTAGGGTTAAGTTCTTCTGTAAGGGGCAGAATTAACAAAAGTACCAACCTTCCCATACTTGGGAGTGCTATTTGATGATCGAGGAACCTGGTCTGCACAAAGAACACTTAAAAAGAATGTCTTGGCTAGAGCGGCTGGGGCTTCTTTGGACTTTGCAAAAAGGTTGGGGTCAAAGCCAATTCCCTCCCTGCTTAAGATCTATAGAGAAATATGTACCCCCATGGCCACGTATGGGTGTGACGTCTGGGGTTAGAAAGACATGAGGGACATCCAGGGGGCAGAAAACAAATTTATGCGCAAGTTTCCCGCAGTTCCGTCATCCACTCTGGCATTCATCCTACATGAGGAGATGGGCGTGGGGTAATTTCAGATCTGATTGCTGTTGCCCCATTGCTGCGCTGGCTGATAATCTGGGACTGTCCCACCCCCACTTTAAATCAACTTATTATTGCGGACTTCTCTGCACACAAGGGGGCCTTACGCATTCTCTGGCTAAAGAATATCATGGAACAAATGAAATGGCTAGGCTCCCCCGATTTGAATCTAACTCCCAGGCCTTTAGGCTTGGTAGCCTTCGGAAACATTAAACAGTAGTTTCTGGCCAAACAGCAGGGTATTAGGGAAGGGAAGGAGCTAGCTAAGCCCACTGTGAGAAGGTTTGAAACACTGAATCTGAGCCCACGTTCACAGCTGTACCTGTTTCTTGTTCCTAACACATACCACCGCTTTGTGTTACCCAGATTGCGCTTCAACCTGGTTCCCTGGCTACTAGCCTTTCCTAAAGGTTATACGCAACCTAGCACTCTAAAGCCCTGCCCATGAGACAATTTTTTGGAGCAGGATACTTTACACTTCATTTTTGGTGTGTAATTTTTATGACCCCCTGCGTAAAAAGTTTATCAATCAATCAATCAATCAATCAATCAATCAATCAGGTGTTTTTTAAGCGCGACTACTCACCCGTAAGGGTCTCAAGGCACTCGGTGGGTTGGGGGGGGTCGCAGGTTCCAGTCCATCAAGGAGGGGGTCTGTCGAAGAGCCAGGTTTTGAGGTTTCTTGCGAAGATGGGGAGCGATGTTGTCTGTCTGAGGTGGAGTGAAAGGTCGTTCCAGGCTCTGGTCGCACTGAAGGAGAAGGAGCGGCCTCCCGATCTGGTCTTTTTGGTGCGGGGTACCACGGCTTAGGAGAGCTGGGCTGATCGTAGGGTCCTTTGGGTTGCATGGAATTTGAGTTGGCTGTTCAAGTATGCTGGTCCAGGGTCGTGGAGGGCCTTGTGAGCGTGGGTTAGCATCTTGAAGGTGACTCTAGCTTCGATGGGGAGCCAGTGGAGTGTTAGTAGGTGCTGGGAGATGTGGCAGTGTCTTGGCAGGTTGAGGACCAGTCTTGTGGCGGCGTTTTGGATGTTCTGTAGCTTGCGGGTGAGGTTTTTGTTTATTCCGGCATAGAGTGCGTTGCCGTAGTCGAGCCTGCTGGTGAACAGGACGTGAGTGACGGTCTTTCAGTGGTCAATTTTGAGTTCTGAGTCTAGGCTAATTCCCAGGTTGCGTGCGTGGTCCGTGGGGGTGGGTGGGCTTCTGAGGGCGGGGGGCCACCAGGTGTCGTTCCAGGCATTGGTGTTTGGGCCCATGATGAGTACTTCCATTTTGTTGGTGTTTAGTTGTAGGCAGCGGTTTTTCATCCATTTGGCGACGGCTTCCAAGCCTTCCCGAAATTTGTGTCTGGCGGTGTTGGGTTTGTTGGCTAGGGAGAGGATGAGTTGGGTGTCGTCTGCGTATGACACAATGTTGAGTCTGTAGGTTCTGACGATGGGGGCGAGTGGAGCCATGTAGACGTTGAAGAGCGTAGGGCTGAGGGAGGACCCCTGGGGGACTCTGCAGGTGATAAGTGTAGGGTCCGAGAGGAAAGGGGGGGAGTCTGACCCACTGCGTTCTGCCAGAGAGGAAGGAGCGGATCCAGTCGAGGGCCGTGTCTTGGATCCCTGCGTTGTGGAGTCTGCGTATTAGGGTGCAGTGAGAGACTGTGTCGAACGCCGCTGAGAGGTCGAGGAGGATGAGGGCTGCTGTTTCTCCTTTGTCCATTAAGGTGCGGATGTCGTCTGTTTTGCTGCGAGGAGGGTGGTTTCCGTACTGTGGTTTTTTCGGAAGCCGGATTGGGAGGAGTCGAGGATGTTTTGTTCTTCGATGAATGTGGCGAGTTGGCAGTTGATGGCTTTCTCGATGACTTTAGCTGGAAACGGGAGCAGGGAGATGGGTCTGTCGTTTTTGAGGTCGGTGGGGTCTGTCGAGGGTTTCTTCAAGAGGGGGTTGATCTCAGCATGTTTCCAGTCGTCGAGGAATGAGGGGGTTGCCAGGGAGTGGTTGATGGTTTGGCAGAGCATGGGTGCGATGGCGTCGGCGGCTCTGTTGGAAATGTGGTGGGGGCAGGGGTCCGCGGGGGCCCCGGAGTGGATTGACTTCATCGTCTTTAGTGTGTCTACGGTGGTGAGGGCTGTCCAGTTGTTGATCACTGCCTTCAGGGTGTCGGGGGTGGTTGGTGAGGGTTCAGTGTGTTGGTTGTCTTCGTCGAAGTTGTCGTAGATGCTCTTGATTTTGTGGTGGAAAAAGGTACTGAGTTTGTCGCTGAGATCTTGTGAGGGAGTGATGTCGGAGGCCTCGCTGGAGGGTTGGGTGAACTCCTTGATGATGTTGAAGAGTTCTTTGCTGTTGTGTGCATGAGTGGAGATTCTGTCTTCAATTGCTTTTTACCTCGTTTTTCTGATGAATTGGTGGTGGGTGTTGGTGGCAGCTCTGAAGTTGCTGTGGGCTTCTGTGGATTTGGTGTTCCTCCAGGCCTTTTCCAGACGGCGGCAAGTTCGTCTGGACTCTCGAAGTTCGGTGGTAAACCATCTAGCTTTCTTGGTGTGGGTGTTGTTGTTTTTCTTGAGGGGGCTATGGTGTTGGCGCTGTCGGAGATCCATCTGTGCAGGGTTCGGGCTGCGTTGTGGGGGTCGTCGTTTTCTACGATGGTTGGGGTAGAGTTGCTGAGTGATGAGGTTAGCTGGTCGTCAGTGATTCTGTGCCAGTTTCTTCGTGGGTGCAGGTGCTGGTGTCTGTGGATGGTGGGTGTTCTGAAGGTGGAGTAGACACATCGATGGTCAGTCCATGGGAGTTCGGTGGTGTGGCTGAAGGTGATGAAGTTTCCTGTTGTGAAGAGGGGGTCGAGGGTGTGTCCTGCTGAGTGAGTGGGTTCAGTCATGATCTGGCGGAGTCCAATGTTGTGGAGGTTGTTCAGGAGGGATGTGGTGCTGGGGTCCAGTTGGTTGTCTAGGTTGAAGTTGAGGCCTCCCAGTAGGGTGTAGTTGGTGGACCCGATGGCATGCAGGGAGATGATTTCCGTGATGGAGTTGACGAAAAGTCTGCGGGGTCCAGGGCATAGGTAGATGGGGTTTCCTCAGAGGGAGGAGGTAGGGCTGGCCAGTATCTTGAAGTGAAGGTGTTCCATCAGGTCTGTGGGCTCGTCAGGGAGTGTGCTCAGGCGGAGGGTGGATTTGTGGATGATGGCGATTCCTCCTCCCGGGCGGGTGGGGCGGTCCTTCCAGGAGATCTTGTATCCTTGGGGAATGGTGATGACGATGTCCAGTCCCAAGGTGGTGTTGGTCCAGGTTTTGGTAAAGAATGCTACGTTCCCGGGTGGTGCTGTCGAGGCAGTCCCAGATTTCGGTGGCAAGTTTGTGGAGGGATCGGACATTGAGGAGGATGCATTGCAGGGTCTTCAGTTCGGTTGTGTTCTTGCGGGCGGTTTGCGCTGGGTCCGTGGTCTTGGCGGTGCTGCAGATGTGCCGGCAGTGGTGACAGCTGAAGAGTCCGTGGGTGTCGGCTGGTGATGCTAGCATGCAGTTGTTGTTGCGGCCTGGGTTGAGAGTGTGGAGTGCCGCTGGGTCGTCGCGTTGACGGTGCAGAGATCCAGGTTTTCTGGCACTGGTCGCAGTCGGGTCGTGGACGGGCACAGACGGGCTTGCCTTGTGCACGCCGGCGGCGCGGCCGCTGCAGTGGCCGCCATTAATTAGGGGTCGGGGAGGGCTGGACAGCTGTGAGGTGGGAGTGGGGAGAAGAGCTGGATTGGGCCGGTCGCACTGGTCATGCTGGGGGGGAAGGGCCGTGGGGGCAGCAGCGGCGGGGAAAAACGGGCTGAAAAAGGCAAAAGGAAAAAGGCAAAAAGAGAGAGAAAAGTGCAAATAAGGCAGCAAAAGTGCAAGAAAGAGTGGAGGAAAGACACAGAGGACACAGGAGGAGAGTGAAAGGGGGAGATTGAGATTAGGGTAAAAACACGAGTGAAAAACGGAGGAAAGACACAGAAGGAGAGTGAAGGGGGGAGCTTGAAATGAGGGGAAGACGACAGAAAACAGAGGAAAGACCCAGAAGGAGAGTGAATGGGGGAGATAGAAGTGAGGGGAAAAAAGGAGTGAAAAAGGAGAGAAAAAGCGGAGCGAGAGAATGGAGACAGAGGTCCACTGGACCACCAGGGATGAGGCGCAGGTGAAACCTGCGGGTGGAGGAGGTCCTCGAACACCAACACTCGAGAGTGCAGGGGCTGTTCAGAAATTGTCATTTTGCCCAAGTAAGGCCAGCATTACTACATCTCCAAATGCTATCTTCCCCCATGGTTTGTTTTGGGGTTGCAAGCTATTTAACGGGGGCCTTAAGACATAGGAAGAGGCTGTTTTGCAGTAGCCAGGGTGTCTCTGTTAACTGTGCTCAGGAAACATCATGTGTTACCCCGTGCCTGTTAAGTTACACCTCTAGTATACCTGCTGAGTCAATGCTTTAGCACTCTTGCACTTTATCTGTTGCGTTTATGTTTACTCACATCATTTAGTATTGGTTCTAATAATGGTTGTTTATCTTTATGTCTGTACAGTTGGTTTTAGCTTAATTATCTGCATGACTCGGATTTTTAACCATATATGTGGGACTCTGTTTATAATTATTGTATCACTGATCAAATGTTATTTTCTTAAATGTTTCCTTTATGGCTTTTAGTGGCCAAATAAAGTATCTTTTGATTGATTGATTGATTGATTGAATTGCCATTTTAGTAAAGATGGCATTTTAGGAAAAATGGTTCCTAAGAAACTATTCATGACATTCCTACATTCCGAAAAGTAAAAGCCAGGAGAGGCATTTTAGTTAGAAATAAATGTGCTGCTTCAAGAGACACAAATGCATTTTTGTAACCCTTTAAAGGCTTTAAAACCTACACTAAGTGTGAAGTGTGCAAATTTTCTAGCAATTCTGTAATCCTATGAAAGACGAGAAAGTAAAAATGAAAAATGAATACATTTCTGAACTGCAAATCATCATAAGTAGTTTATGCTCTAGAATGCACCTGCAAAATAATGTCTATAAGTACCAAATTATTAGTCCACAAAAAATATTTCAACATCTCAGAGCCACAGACAGTAGAGACATTATTCAGTACCCTAACGTTTTATGGAATAGGACTCCATTAATATAGAGAAAATACAATATTTTGCCATAGAGATGATGAAATATGATAAGAGAGGTGAGACTAGAGAAAAAATGCTTAGGATTTTAGAATCTTACTATATTGTTGATCTTAATACTTTAAAACTGATAGGGCTAATAAGTATGAAGGATGTGTTTTCCAGGGACATAGAAATGTATTTAGGTTTCCCAATGACAAGGATGCTTTTTCTTTGTTTTGATTTCTGGTTTCTGAGTTTTTAAGATTTTAATAAATGTAGAATCTTCCTCTGGGTTACCTATTTAATACTTAGTTTTTTGTTTTTGTCCCTCATTTCTGTCTTGTTTGGATTTTTCGTAGAATGTGATCCCTGTTTGGGGAATATGGATTGATTGTGTCATGAGAAATGAAATTCAAGAGAACTTGATGTATCTACATGAAGCCTACTAGAGGGTTATTTACAAGAGACTATTGTGATTATGTTTTCCTCTAAAGATGATTTTGCCCACTTGGGCTTGACTATGGATTGAAATGAATGATTGGATTCCACTGTAATTAAAAATATACCTATAGTAGCAACATTTCAAGTTCTGGATAATGCATCGAATGAATTTAAGTTTATCATTATAAATTGTCAGATGTGTCACCAAGTATTTAATAGCTATTAATTGTCGGTGCATTTTGTGAAGGATTCTTGAAGTTTTCTATCACTTTGATTTTGAACTACAAATTGATAGCAATATAATTTAAATCTAAGTATGATTGAAAATGGATGATGCTAATGTATTGCTGCATTAGTGGCTATTTATATGCATGAATTTGTAACAAATATTGACAATGTACACATTTCCCAATTAGAAGGTCTAGCACCAACGGTAAAGATGTATGGCACTTATTTGTAGAGAGGGTCAGCCTGCAAGAAGGCAGTAGAGAATGAAGGTTAAAATGTTGGTTTATAAAACATGGGGACTATCATGGCGTTCCAACGAAATGAATCATCTTCTGTTATATGTGAAACCCTTTAATTAAAAATTATAGTTTTGCACGTCCAACAATGGAGTACCAAGATTTATTTGTGGAATTGGAAACCTAATAAAGCCTTTTGGAATTTGTTACTATGGGCACTGTGAGCCTGCGGTGTGTTGTGCACTATCTGCAGTCTGACCTCCTCCCAGAAATCGTTGCTTTTTTCTGGAGATTATATATTTACTCTTCTTAGATTTTATTTAGCTATCTCACCTATAATAATATGGAGTGTGGCCTTCTGTCAAACTGTGTTTTCCTTTTAGTGCATTTTTTCAAACTTTTTCGTAACTTTCCCTTTATCTACTTTATTTTGTGTTTACATACCCTGCACACCACCTTTGCTGTTTATACTTCCTTCTGTTTCCTCAGCCTGGTCCTGCCTTCTTTGTTTTCCTTTCCCCGCCTTCTTTGCATCATCAACCTCTCCCATACCCCTCGTACATTTCTCCTCTCTTTTTCCTTCCTTTTCCTTCAATTATCATTTTCCTGACTCTTCCTACCCTTTCCCGATAAGTAAAATTTGTATAGCACTTACTTTAGGATTATACGATTTTTATAGTGTAGTGATTTTTTGGGAAGCAGTACATTCAAATTTGTTAAGAATTGCTTAACTTGTGCAAATGATGTGATTGCTAGTGACAATGCTAAATGTGTACCTTGTTTATAAGAGCCTGACAAAGGAGATGGGGGAGACGTAGGAACATTGTCAGGATGGGGAGGAGGAACAAGTGACTGATGTGAATGGTAAGTCAGGGTCATACTCTATTTAAGATAACAACTGCTGTTGAAAATTGAAATAACGATGTGAGTAAGCATTCACTGAAGACATGAATTCCCCTTTTATGACCGAGTTTCTTCCTTTATGTTGACTAAAGCTAGGACTCCATTTTGTATTGTCATGCCTCCACGTGCGTAGCACGAGGAGAGTCCTATCTTCGTGTTAGTTGCTCTTGTAATCTGCCTAGTAACAGTCTATAAATAGCTCCTTTGTCCGTCTGGCGCATGCCCAGACTTGACCACATCTGTTATCAGTTAGTCCTTGCTTGACCATGTTTTCGCGGGCTCAGGAAATTAGTTACTCCGCCCACATATTGATTCTGTATCGAAAATGACCATAAAAGGTAATACTCTTTGCCTCATGTTGTATCCACCCACTTATGAGCCCCTCTGTTGTGTATAAAAGGGGACCGTGTACGCAAGTTCTTTGTGCTACCCTATGCAATACTGAAGAGTGTTGTATGGGTTGTAGGACCACCCTTAAGGGTTAATAAACTTTGTCTTTGTACTTTGCAGTTTCCGTGCCAACTTCCTTGTAGATTCCATTTGCAAGAGAGCGAACCCTTGTGTCCTGCTGGCCTAGCTGGGGCCTATACTCATCAATTGGCGCCCGTCACGTGGGGCTCATCGACGACTCGGATGCTCGAAGGACTGGTCGTGACGAAGGTGAGGAATTTGGCCGGGGATGTGATCACTGCCAGAGGCACTGGCATCCCAAGGTTTTCTTCCTCCCCTTCCGAGCTGACCATCTGGGTAGCGCCGGTCCTCGACTGAGACCTCTTCTGTCGGTCCTGCCGTGACAGCCGTTTGGGCGAATTTTGGAGCTTGGCAGTTGGAATCTGGACACTCTTGATTGGTAAGAACCGCTGTACGGTACTTGCTCCGAGTTTTTGAAGCCGGGTTTGGCTATTTGAGTTTGATTTGTGATGACCAGTCATATCTTGTATTGCTTATTGTGAGAATATATGCGTTGCAACACATATAGGCAGGTAATGTGGAGATATTTCTCCGAAGTTGTGTAAATTTGAACGGCACAACATTTAAGTGCCATTTTTGATAATACTGCATATTTTGCATTATTTTTGAGCATGCCTGCTTTTAGCGCACTCCGTAAGTGGTGCTGCTGCTTTGGAAACCGGTTAAACCTCGAGGAATCTGCTCCAGCTCCCCCAGAGGGGACTCCTAATAGGGACATGTATGTGAAGCATGGTCTTTCCTCTATAATGTACAGCACAGTATGGAGGAAATACACCAAGAAGGATCCTGAGTTACGATGGCCTTTGTATGGATCATTTGATATGCGTAAGATTGAGTATGTGGAACAGTGTATGTGTAAACGGCGTGCTCGGCAAGACATGTTTGAATGTGTGCGATTATGGGTGAAGGAAGTGCGTGAGCGAGAGAAACGTGAGAAAGCGCTGTTTGATAAAGAGCAACGGAAGAATGATCATGTGCGAGCACAGGAAGTGAAGCGTCGGGAGGAAAGAGAACAGACGGAGAGACAAGAGAAAGAGCGTAGGCTGCAAGTCTCGGGTCAATATGCTGTCCGTCAGTCACTTTATCCTGTCCTTACTAATCTTGACGATGATTTTTATTTACTAGATCGCTCTCCGCCCCCTTATGTTGGCGCGTCTGCCCCGAGGCCACAGGATTCTGGATCGGCGTCGGGTAAGGTAGACACGCGGTCCATGTTATCGGTTGACCGAATGGGTGAGCTTCGGCAAGTTTCCTTTCGTGCACTTAAGGGCAAGTTATCCCTCGCTGAATTGTTGGACTCTTGGGAAAAGTGGCAGGATAGAGAGAAGTTGTATTTTTTAGGACACTTTTCTGATGAAGTGATTTCTGTTTTTCGGAAATATTCGGCATTTTTTTAGCCTGATGATGTAATATTAGATGCTAAAGCATTGCGTAACGGTGTTTTTTCTCCCTCTAAGGCGCCTGATGCGGCTCGACGGCTGTTTGCATTGCGGGACGCGGCGAGTGTCCTTAAAGAGAGAGCGCGCCTAAAAGCAGAGGAGGAAAAGCAGTCGGATTCACGTGTCGGTGATGACCAATCATCTACCTCCCACTCAGATAAGAGCGACCTAGTGCATGCTAAACAAATGCGAGAGGCGGCACCTTTGTATGTTCCTCCTAAAGGAGCGGGAACCAGTGCGGATATTACCTCCGCTGATGCTAAGGGATATTTTGTGTACAATTGGGTTTATACTCCCTGGCATAGGGCTGATGTTATGGCATTAAAGAATGCGTTGCCTGATCCCCGCAAGAATCCAGCGGCCTTTTACGAAGAAGTCGAGGGGGCCTTGAATTCTTGTACTATGACCTTAGCAGATATAGATCTGTTCTTTGGGCTTATTTTACCACCGGATATGTGGCGATCCGTACGGAAAGTGGACGATGTTGCCGCTTTTAAGGCTCGGTGGTCTGAACTTGAGGATGAGGATAGGGAGAGGAAGCCCGCGCAGAAACCACCTCAGATTATCCTAGATCTCCCCGCTGCTATTTTGACCAAGTTAAAAACAATCATTCCCCCTAAAAAGATTGTTAGCTTCGTGTAAACAGAAAGTTGATGAATCAGTTGCAGATTTCTTTACGCGCTTTGAGGAGACATTTCATGATTTTAGTGGTCAGTCACTTACGGATGATACGGGTCAACACCTCTTTGCTGATAAATATGTGGCGAATTTATTACCGGCAATAGCAGCCCGCCTAAAAGCGAGTGAAAGTTCTTGGTCCACCGCGTCTCCGACAGCCCTCCTGACTATAGCTCAGTATTATGAGCGTCAGGAGCAAGAAGCGAAGGGGCAGGAGGAGAAGAAGTCGAAAGATTTAAAAACGAAGGTGATGTTAGCGCAAGTGTATGGTCCGCTTCGTCGGGGTATCAATAGAGGTAGGGGAGGATCTTATGGTCCTCCTTTGGGCCGATCTGATTTGAATAGGAATCAATGTGCGTATTGTAAACAATCGGGACACTGGGCCAGAGATTGCCCGGCGTTGTATGCATCGCGTCAGGGGCATAATCAGGGTGGATCAAGAGGTAGAGGGGGTTTTTCGAATTTTAGAGGGAATTCTAATGATCACGCTCGTTTTGAACCTACCGGGCAGTAACGAGATAGACCTAATGTCTTTGTTCGACAGAACCAGTACCAAGTGTCAGGGACTGACCGCTCTGGGTACCATGATTCACAGCATGCATAGGAATGCGTTGGATGGGGGTTAGAATCAGTTGAGGTGCCGGTTGATCAGAAGGGTCCTTATGTATCAGCAAAGGTTTTGGGTTCTACTGATCAGTTCCTAGTGGATACAGGAGCGACTCGTAGCGCGCTGTCTAAACAATTGGTTCCGAGGGCTCCCCCATCTGGCTTAATGGTTACATCGGTAGGGTTTGACGGTACGCTCTCCCGAAGCCCTCTTTCTCGACCCCTCCCATTCCAGGTTGACTCCTTTTCTGCACCCTGTCCGTTTTTGCTTGCCCCGAACACGCCGGACAACATTATGGGTCTTGATATGCTAAAGCACTTCAGAGCTACGATCCGCTGCTCCCCTGCTGGAGTGCGGGTGATATTAAATGATAATTACCCTCGGTCTGAACGGATGTGTGTGGTTGCAGAGGATGCTGTGTTAGCGACCCTCCCTCGTACTTTGTGGGCCACTTCGGATACCGATGTGGGACAGATGGTGATTCCGCCTGTTCACATTAGTGTCCAGGAGGGGGCGGTGTTACCACGCCTTCCGCAGTATCGTATTTCCCAGGAGGGGGAGGAGGCTCTTATACAGATTGTGCAGGATTTGATTAAGGTGGGAGTAGTGGAGGAAGTTCCCTACAACGTCTGTAACAGCCCGATTTTACCCATCTTGAAGAAGGATACGGATGCCAAAGTTTATCGGTTTATAATTGATTTGAGGGAGGTGAACAAGATCGTGATACCTCAGTATCCAGTGGTTTCTGATATCACGACGTTGCTCACTTTGGTCCCGCCAACGGCGACCACGTTTTCGGTTATTGATTTGAAAAATGCTTTCTTTTCGATTCCTATTCATCCCGATAGCCGATACCTTTTTGGTTTCACTCTGAATAACAGGTCTTATCGCTTTTGTAGAGTTCCTCAGGGCTACACAGAAAGCCCTAGCATTTACAGTCAAGCCTTGAAAAGACAATTGGACTCTTTTGTTTTGCCCGAGGGAGTCGCCCTCATACAATATGTCGATGACATCTTGTTGGCGGCTGACACTCCGGAGCTGTGTGAGAAAAGCACGTTATCCTTGCTTTCTTTTTTGGCATCTCACAATCACAAAGTGTCGAGGAAAAAATTGCAGTTCTGTAGACCAAAGGTGACTTATCTGGGTCACCTTTTGTCTAAGGAGGGGCGTGCACTCACACCAGATCGTATTCAAGTAATTTTGGACACGCCAGTGCCTTCCACGCAGAAGGACGTGCGTGCATTTTTGGGTCTTGTTTCTTTTTGTAGGCAATGGATATTAGGGTTTTCACACATAGCCAAGCCATTGTTAGCCCTTTTGACAAAAGACACACCTATTCCGCTTCCTTGGTCAAATGAGTGTGACACTGCCTTCCAGCAATTGCGACAGGCCCTTTGTTCAGCACCAGTGTTAGGGACCCCTGATTATACAAAACCCTTTTCGCTGTATGTGCATGAGAAAGATGGATGTGCATTATCAGTTTTAGTGCAGATGCATGGCGACAAGCAGCGCCCTTGTGCGTATTTTTCAGCTGTACTTGATCCTGTTGCCCGACCATTGCCTGGTTGTTTTCGCTCGGTTGCGGCGACAGCTGTGTCAATACGCCAAAGCGAGGGAATTGTGTTATCTCATAAGCTGTTGGTATTAGTCCCCCATGCTGTTGATGCCCTGCTTAATCAGACAAAGACGCAGCATTTGACCAGTGTCCGTTTAACGGGATATGAGCTGACGCTTTTGGCTCCTCATATTACGTTAAAGAGGTGTGTAACGTTAAACCCGGCTACATTGTTGCCGTTCCCGGAAGCTCAGTCTGAGGCACGGAAAGCACATGATTGTATTCTTGTGACTGAGGAACAGACAAAGGGTCGTATTGATCTCCAAGATACGCCCTTTCCAGATGTAGATGGAGAGTTGTGGGTGGATGGATCATGCCTGAAGCTACCAGATGGTACGACTTCAGCAGCGTATGCAATTACCACACTGCAGACAATAGTGGAGACAGCACGCATACCACAGAAATCAGCTCAAGCAGCGGAACTGATAGCATTAACACGAGCATGTGAGCTCAGCACAGGATTGTGTGTGAATGTTTATACAGATAGCCGCTATGCTTTCGGAGTAGCGCATGATTTCGGCCTACTCTGGAAGGAGAGAGGGTTTCTAACGTCGCATGGAGTACAAATAATGCTTGGAGAGTTAGTTCACAACCTTTTGACTGCATTTACATATCCGAGGAAAATTGCTATCATTAAATGTAGTGCCCATAAGAAAGTGGTTGATAAAGTCGGAGAAGGGAATGCTTTGGCAGACCGGGTGGCACGGGAGACTGCGATGCAGCCCGGTGCTACTGCCATGTATGTAGTAAAGTCGCAGGTAGAGAGATGGCACGATGCGAAAAGAGAGGTGCTGGAAATACAGAGGACCGCTTCTGACAAAGAACGGGAGCAATGGTCCAATGATGGATAATTGGATGATGAGGGTTGTTGGAGAAATAAGCAGATGGATAGATGGAAGCTACCCACAGCTTTTGTACAACCTATGGTTCAGATGGCACATGGGCTAGCACATGTTGGAGCTTCCGCAATTGTAAAATTGCTTACTCAAGTCTGGGAGCATCCAGAGATTGCTAGCACGGCAAAGAGGGTAGTGCAGACCTGCATGATTTGCCTAAGGTACTGTCAGGATTGCCGTCTGAACTCGGCGGCAGACAACGGGCGAGTACTGCGCAGGTGCGAGGAGGTCAGGCTGTCAACAAAAGCCTGACTTCCGCCGGAAACTACGCTTTGCGTCGTTTCCGTTTCCTGGATTCCCCGAAGCCGACCCGTAACTCGGAGTTCCTGTTCTTTGATTTCTGTGCCCGTTCTGGAAATCCTTCGTCTTGCTTCCTCAAGTGCCCGTGGCCGGGCAAGAACACGTTGTAGCAGCATCTGGTTTGCCAAGTGGTTCCCAGATATTTGAGGGGTTCACGGTGACTCGTTAGTTGAAGCCAGGGAGAGGGGTAGTTCCCAAGACGGGCCGAGGGCATTTTGGAGTTTGTCTAGTCGAAGGAAGCGGAGTTCCTCGACCGGGCAAATACCGAGTGTGCTCGCGTCTGAAAAGGGGGCTGCTCATTCTCTTGGGTGGAGATTTGGGGCAACGTGGTTACTCCCTTTTGCGTAAATCCTGTCAACCTGACTTTCAGTCCACCTGCCGTGGAAAAGACTGCCTAACAACGTTGGAGTTCATTTATCCTTGGTTTCACGTTACCCGCCCTTCGAACATTGGTGAAGCTAACACATGCCTGAGGGGATACGGTAACAGCGAATGATCGCTGCTTTCATTTCCTTTATTCATTTGAGTTGAAGGGGACTATTCTTAAAAGATGTATGAAGTATCCCATAGCAGATTACTCTGAAGGAAGAGCAGTCGATTGCTGGTGCTTGTTTACATCAGAATCCTAATACCTGGAAGGTCCACACAGTTACCACAGTAAGCTGTATAGATTAGTAGTCTCATTGTCCCGCATATATTGTTGCCCTGGATATTGATCTGTCCTTTTCCATTGTAGTGAACGCACCTAGGAAGAGGGAGTCCGTTCAGCCTAAGAAAGAAGGAGGGTGGTTTTTAGGTAGTTGACTGTTCATACTTCTTTTAAGTCAGATTTGTGCTTTAAAGAGCATCGATACATTGTTTGTCATTCCTTTTCAGTTCCGGTTATGAGAAGACTCCTGCTTGGTGACTTTATTTGACAGCGTCCCCACTTTCCTTGTTTTGTTTCCCTTCTTCCCCGGATCTCATGTCACTGCCTAGAGTTTGATAGGTGTGACACGGGGTCGGGGAAGTTGCGGACATACTCATCGGTTCCAGGGCGCTTCTGCAGAATTCAACAGGTGAGCACCTGTACGAACTGTGACAGGTACAACCCAAGAAAGGGTACAAGACCTCCAGCAGGAGGATTTGCGACACCTGCTGCACCCTTTGAGGTTTTGCAGATGGATTACATCCAGCTTGAGCGCTGTAACAATTTGAAGTATGTTCTAGTAGTGGTATGTGCCTTTAGTAAATGGGTCGAGGCATACCCTACGAAAGATAATACTGCAATGACTACCGCCAAGATGCTATTGAAGGAGTTCTTCCCCCGATATGGTGTTTGTAGACTGCTGTGGAGTGATAACGGACCCCACTTTATAGCGGATGTTATAAAGTATGTTCTGAAGGGTCTGGGCATCACTCAGAAGTTCCACGCAGTGTTTCACCCTCAGTCTGCAGGACTGGTCGAGAAGTATAATGGTACACTGAAGCTCAAGATCGCTAAGATCCAAGCTTCGACTTCTTTGACTTGGCCGGATGCTTTACCGCTGGCATTATTGTCAATTAGATCGATACCGCACTCTCGAACTGGTCTTACACCGTACGAGATTGTTTTCGGACGCCCAATGAATATTTGGGGTCCACCACGACCTAAGGCTGTGTATGATGTACCTTGTGAAATGATGAATGATTATCTGGCACAGTTAACGGATAACTTGGTTTCTATTCATCAACAGGTCCGGGAGGCGCTCCCTGATCGGTCCACCGGCGAAGGTCACAGTCTCCGACCTGGAGACTATGTTATGGTGAAGATTTTTGAAAGGACGAACAGCTTGGAGCCGAGATGGGTTGGTCCTGAGCAAGTCCTACTTGCAACGAGGACGGCTGTGCGGGTTTCCAACCGAAAGAATTGGATCCATTCCCTGCACTGTCGCAAAGTGCCGCCCGATTGGTGGAGCCTGCTGTATTGACCGACCATCGAGAAATTCTGACTGCAGAGAAAGGCCGTGCTGTGGAACCGAACGACACTAAGGAGCTCTTTCCGGACCACGTGATTCCTGGAGGAAGGCGATATCATCTCAGACCAAGGAAGTGAATTCTTCAGTTTCAGGACACGTTGTCAGAACGGCCCTTGGGTTAGTGAAACGGAGAGCCAATGAGGCATTAGTGTAGCGTCACCCGTCTTGGCCCGCTGGTGAAGAAATCAACCGCTGCCTAAGGGGAAGAGTTCTGACAACCTTTTAGTTTCAGGAAGATATTGATTTTTCATTCTGACATGGAGAAAAAGAAAATCCTTTGTGCAACAGGTTTTATGTTCACAGTAGCTATTGTTGGGATAACCATATGGTTTGTGGAGGATGTGACTACTGCTCGGAAGTTACTTGTTTTGACTACTCCAGTGCCTGAGGAGCACTACTTTTATACACTTCCGTATCAGGAGTTGAAGCATCGCCAGTCTTATTTGAATAACACTTTCATCCAGATGTTGCATCATACCCATGTTGCCACCAATGCCACGAACTGTTGGATATGTGGCATGATGCCAGCTCACCAGAAGAAAGGAGGAACTCCGTTTATACCCCTTCCTTTCTCTCATAATGGCTCCTGTAGAGCATGGTACACTTTGCTTTTTGCCACCCGGAAACCTACAGTGGGACGATTACTCTTCAGACTTAATAGGGAATGTCATCAAGATAAAGATGGATATCCGCAAGCGAATGGGACAATTTGGGAATGGGAAGAGTATCGACCGGACAATGAATCGATTCCCTATATTTTCACGAACACCAGAGACACTGTGGGGAAAGACCGATTTGTGATTCAAGTGGCACAAGCTCAAGCGGACCTGTGTGTCCAGAGTGTAGGTTATATTCCTGTTGGTGTTAGTGATTGCATCACTATTTTAAATATCGACGGGTTGAATAACAGTACCTTCTTAGCATCCCATAATACATACTTCGTATGTGGAAATAAAGGTTATTACCGTTTGCCAGCCGGTTGGTCTGGAGTATTTTATGTAGCATTCCTATTACCCCCTGTATTCTTGGCACCTGCATCTTATCATAAAGATTTGAAGTTGTTGAATAATGTGACTGTAAATAGGTATAAACATACTCTATCGATTGATGACGTGGACCAGACTGACACCAGTCTGCAGCAGTATATTGATTTTAATTTAGGATTGTTTTTCTTTGTTGGAGCTGCCCGAAATAGTAGGAAAGTTCGAAGGTTAACAAGAGTTGTAGAGGCTGTGACAAATCAAACCGCTGCTGCTCTTGGGAATCTTATGGAAGAATTACAAATTACTAGAATTGTTGCATTGCAGAATCGTATGGTGTTAGATGTTATGTTAGCTGACCGAGGTGGAGCTTGTAAAATTATCGGAAGTAGTTGTTGCGTGTTTATTCCTGACCACACGCCATCAGTTTATAATGCTATCAATAAATTGCATAAAATTGCAGCTGAAATCCATACAGAAAATGGCGCTTGGACCTTTTCTGGATGGTTTTGGGCATTGATTACCACATGGGGATGGAAGGTTCTAACTGGTCTCTGTATCATTGTAGCAATTCTGTTTTCTTGTTGCATTTGTATCCAATGTGGTCCTTTACTCTGTTCCCTATGTGTGTCACTCTGCATTCTTGATAAGAAAGTTATTGCCAATGTCACTTACCAGAAACATCTGACTAAAGAAATAGAAGAAATGATGAAGATTGATATATACGATGATTATTCTAATAAACCGGATGTCTTCAGTAAATGCTGAAAGGGTCGTCTGTTGAAAATTGAAATAACGATGTGAGTAAGCATTCACTGAAGACATGAATTCCCCTTTTATGACCGAGTTTCTTCCTTTATGTTGACTAAAGCTAGGACTCCATTTTGTATTGTCATGCCTCCACGTGCGTAGCACGAGGAGAGTCCTATCTTCGTGTTAGTTGCTCTTGTAATCTGCCTAGTAACAGTCTATAAATAGCTCCTTTGTCCGTCTGGCGCATGCCCAGACTTGACCACATCTGTTATCAGTTAGTCCTTGCTTGACCATGTTTTCGCGGGCTCAGGAAATTAGTTACTCCGCCCACATATTGATTCTGTATCGAAAATGACCATAAAAGGTAATACTCTTTGCCTCATGTTGTATCCACCCACTTATGAGCCCCTCTGTTGTGTATAAAAGGGGACCGTGTACGCAAGTTCTTTGTGCTACCCTATGCAATACTGAAGAGTGTTGTATGGGTTGTAGGACCACCCTTAAGGGTTAATAAACTTTGTCTTTGTACTTTGCAGTTTCCGTGCCAACTTCCTTGTAGATTCCATTTGCAGGAGAGCAAACCCTTGTGTCCTGCTGGCCTAGCTGGGGCCTATACTCATCACTGCTCATTTGGAAAGAACACCAACACCTGTTGAAATAAATGGAGAAAAGGAGTATGAAGTTTAAAAAAATCTTGAATTTCAAGGCAGTGAGAGGCCAAGTTTATTTTTTACTTAATAGACTGCAAGGTGTTTGGACCCTAAGAGAGGTCTCGGGAACCACTTTCATCATTTAGTATTGGTTCTAATAATGGTTGTTTATCTTTATGTCTGTACAGTTGGTTTTAGCTTAATTATCTGCATGACTCGGATTTTTAACCATATATGTGGGACTCTGTTTATAATTATTGTATCACTGATCAAATGTTATTTTCTTAAAATGTTTCCTTTTATGGCTTTTAGTGGCCGAATAAAGTATCTTTTGATTGATTGATTGAATTGCCATTTTAGTAAAGATGGCATTTTAGGAAAAATGGTTCCTAAGAAACTATTCATGACATTCCTACATTCCGAAAAGTAAAAGCCAGGAGAGGCATTTTAGTTAGAAATAAATGTGCTGCTTCAAGAGACACAAATGCATTTTTGTAACCCTTTAAAGGCTTTAAAACCTACACTAAGTGTGAAGTGTGCAAATTTTCTAATAATTCTGTAATCCTATGAAAGACGAGAAATGAAAAATGAATACATTTCTGAACTGCAAATCATCATAAGTAGTTTATGCTCTAGAATGCACCTGCAAAATAATGTCTATAAGTACCAAATTATTAGTCCACAAAAAATATTTCAACATCTCAGAGCCACAGACAGTAGAGACATTATTCAGTACCCTAACATTTTATGGAATAGGACTCCATTAATATAGAGAAAATACAATATTTTGCCATAGAGATGATGAAATATGGTAAGAGAGGTGAGACTAGAGAAAAAATGCTTAGGATTTTAGAATCTCACTATATTGTTGATCTTGATACTTTAAAACTGATAGGGCTAATAAGGATGAAGGATGTGTTTTCCAGGGAAATATAAATGTATTTAGGTTTCCCAATGACAAGGATGCTTTTTCTTTGTTTTGATTTCTGGTTTCTGAGTTTTTAAGATTTTAATAAATTTAGAATCTTCCTCTGGGTTACCTATTTAATACTTAGTTTTTTGTTTTTGTCCCT